>NW_026042312.1:2552500-3152500 GCF_023856365.1 Brienomyrus brachyistius | reverse complement strand
GTCACCTCCTACATTATTTTCTGTATCAGTAAGACAAATGACTGGTTTGCAGGTTAAAGCAGTAAATCTCATTTATAATTTTCTTTTCTTCATCTCTTCCGATTCGAGCCAAGTCACTACTAAACCTTCTGACAAATTTTGCTACATCATGTTATTATTGCAATACTTTTTTCTGTATTGGGTCTGTTCCAGTGTAAGTCAGTTAATTATTCTATGTTTAAAATAGCTAATTTATTTCTCAAGATTGAACTGTTTAATATCCCGTTTGAAGATATTTTATATCCAGTAGACGATGACAAAGATTGCATGTTCTCCCCATGTCGTCGTGGGGTTTCCTCCGGGTACTCCGGTTTGCCCCCACAGTCCAAAGACACGCTGAGGCTAATTAGAGTTGCTAAATTGCCCATAGGTGTGCATGTGAGAGTGAATGGTGTGTGAGTGTGCCCTGCGATGGGCTGGCCCCCCGTCCTGGGTTTGTTCCCTGCCTCGTGCCCATTGCTTCCGGGATAGGCTCCGGACCCCCCGCGACCCAAGCGGTTTGGAAAATGGATGGATAGATGGATAGACGATGACAATATGGATATATGGATGTCAATGGCTCAGTGGTCAGAAAATGGTGAAGCTATAATGTTTGTTTAAATATTTCCTAATTCATTAGAAAAAAGCCAAAAATCAGTTTGTGACTGATTTGAAAGGTCCAACACATTTGGTTGGAAAATCTCTTGTTTAATCTCTTCCATCGTTTTTTCTTTTTTCAGAGCCTGTCATCATGACTATGTATAGTTATTGCCGTTACTGGATGATAAATCCAGACAGTAGTAAATCTGCATATAGTTCACACTACACGGTAAACAAAACAGGTCGGCTTGCAGCTCTAATCAAAGCGTGTTCTTCAGAGTGCCATCTTGACTCCCTCCTCCTTCTACATTTAATGCCACAACCACATGCTCACAAGTGAGACTGGAAACGAAGGAACCGACCAAGATGGTTTTCTCGCACTGCCCCCCGGTGGACATGACCTTCAATCCTCCAGATAGATGTAAACTACGCACGCAAGTGTAGTCGTGTCGTGTGAAGTCATGGCCCTAAAGCACAGACTTAGGAGATGTTCAGTGTCACAGCCAGTTTGGGTAAGACTGCAGGTGCCGTCTTAGGACAATATTAAAGAATCTGAAAAAAGTACACTCAGCGAATACACAAAAAGAGCAAACATGAAGGAAGGACTTCAGGGGGAACAAAGTGCATCAAAGCCCACAGCTACTCTCGCTCTCATCTGACTCCAGTTGTGTGTCACCTACACACTGGGTCAGACAATGTGTTTAATACATTAAACTGATCTTTACTGAATATCAAGCCTTTGGTTGAAAAATCTTTATTAATGACTGATTGTATTATCAGGATAAACCTTGATTTTTATGCGTTAAACTGAAATGGGGTCAAATGAAAACTATGCAGCAGCCCTGATCAAACCAGCTACTCCTACTTGCCCTTTATCAGTGAGACTAGAGCACTTAGGGAAGGAGGTGGAGCCGCCGCCTTATTTAATGGGTTTGAATTATTTTTACAAGTCAGGCACTACTTTCTGTCAGAAGGGTAATTATGAATCTGAATGAACAGAAATTACATGTGGAGTTCCTCAAGGGTCCGTTATTGGCAGTGGGCAGTGGTGGCTTAATGGTTGTTGGATTGAATCCCCGACCAGCAAGGCACTGCTGAGGGACCCTAAGCAAAACACTGCTCTCAGGGCGCTGAATTAGCTGCCCCTTGCTATGTCACGATGTCACATATGGGTTAAATGCAGAGGACACATTTCGGTGTTGTACACTGTGTGCTGTGGTGTGTCAACACTGATCACCAATTAGAATTATAATCCTCACTGAGCCTCTTTGTTCAACATCTACATGCTTCCATTTGCTCAGATTACGGAACACTATAAAATCTCTGGAACACTTAAGGCCATGTTGTTAGTAATTAAAAAAAAAATCACAACAAATAATAATCCATTGTTATGCATTATAATCATGGCTTTAAATATTTATCAAAAGGCATAACACATAATAGGCATACTTATTATGCATAATGAATGATGTATGAAGCTCTCATCTTTAGTGCCCTATAAATACCTTCATAATGCATTATAATGATCAGTATAAGCATTAAGGATGCTTTGTATTACATTATGAAGGTATCTATAGTGCCTTATAGTTGAGTGTGTCATAAAGCATTGATAAAGCGTTATAATGGTGGATATAATGTGTTATGCTGTTTTATAAATATTTATAGCTGTGTTTAGAATGCTTTATGAGTGCAGTATAATTAAGCAATAACATATAAGAAGATACTCCGCTATATCATGGCTGTGATTCGGTCAAAGGCACAAGGCTACAGGCCACCACAAAAAAAAAAAAAATAGTTCTCATAACATCAGTGCAAGTGGGAGGGGCCATCGTGTCCAAACCGTCCGCCTGGATACCTGGATAATTCAGTCAATCACCAATATAGTTTTGTCTAATATTTCCGGTGGCAGCAGTAAAACAACTAGCCAGCTTATTATCGGAGTAACTTTGCATTGTAAATGAAAACCATGCCACGGGTCTGATAAATAAAATATTATGGCACTTGAGTGGCAAAGAGATCATGAGGCAGATTGCAAAGTTCAGTTATTGGCATCTTTAATAGTGCGACTGTTAAAAGGACAGTTGGCAGCTTATAAAACTTATTCTGGAACAGAAAAGAATAAATCCCACAAAACGGAATACATATGAACCTTTACTTTCACTGTCACCTATGTTCATTTTCTAAACTGGTGGAAACACAGGCAGGTTCTGAAAAGGCATCAAGTGACAACCAGCCCAGCACCGGCTCCATGTTGGTGGAAATGAGGCATCAGTACAGTGTTCCCAGGTCCAGCCCAAGGTCTGCTTAAGATCCACCCAACGGAAGCTGAAACCAGCCCAATAAGAGAGAGAGAGAAGGATTTCTCTCTAAACCAGATACGGAAAAGCTTGTTCATGTGTTTATTTCCAGCAGGCTAGACTATTGAAATGGTGTCTTTGCAGGTCTTAGTAATAAATCAGTCAGACAGCTGCAGCTCATCCAGGATGCTGACACCAGAGTCCTCACTAACACCAAGGAAGTAGAGCATATCACACAGGTCCTTAATCACTGCACTGGCTTCCTGAGCATCACAGGATTGGTTTTTAAATATTATTACTTGTCTATGTAGCGCCCCCGTCGGCCCTCTATGGGGTCGTACACTGCATTAACACTAACCGGGGGGCCCTGGTTTCGTTCGTCCTCTCCTTTCCTTATGCGTTGCGATCTAATCAGAGCCTGTGCTAAGCCAGCATAGGCTAAGTTCGGTGCAATCTTCTTCTCCGCAATACACAATGACGCAGTTAACTTTAAAACATTTACTAAATTACACTAATCGACACTAAACATAATACATTCAAACATATTCAAAAACAACAACAAATATACAATAACCCTCAGTCCGGTAGTCCATCAAACACTTAAATATGAAGAAAATTAAAGCAAAAGATCGTGGCAGGCCTGGTTGATGCTTGAGTCCGTAGTGACCACAAACGGAAAAATGGCCGCTTCACTCTGAAGAGCAAAAACAAAATAAATAAAATAATATGCCTACCAGTCCACCCAATTTCAGGCGTGCTCCAAATCCTGGAGTAAGCAATATTTTTCTTTCGTCCCACAGTCTTTCCCTCCTGTAGGGCGAATTTATTCTCCCTCTCCGAAGCGCTGTGCTGGTGATTCGCCGCTGTCCGCAGCTTATGGCGAGCCCCTCGCAAGACGAGCAGTCCTGCGACTCCCGCTCTAGCCGGCTTCTCTCTCTTCACTGGGTACGCTGTTGTTTCTTACCGCTCCACGGCTTGAAAACAGTCGCTCACAAGACGAGCAGTCTTTTCCGCTTCTCTCTTCCCCGCCAGCGTCTCCTCTTTCCCGCCAGCGTCTCCTGCTCCCGCCAGCGTCTCCTGCTCCCGCCAGCGTCTCCTGCTCCCGCCCCTTTTCCCGATTGGTGGACATAACAGTACCCAATTAAAGTAAACGGAAACAGAATACAAAACAACCTATGCGGTGCCCGCATCAGCGCAGCACATATATCATGTTCCATTCATACTCCGCAGAACAAACCAAAAAAAAAGAATCGAACCCCGGATTACACTCTCCCCCCCCTTTTTAATGGTCTTCATGTCCCTATGAGACCTCAATAGCCTATATCTCACTAAACCAGTTTCACATAATCTTAACTACTACCCCCCTATGAACTATGGTCAATGGTTGGTCTCTGGGGTTTCCAGCTTCATCATAGGTCAATCTAATGACCGGCTTAATGGTTCGTTTGGAAACCGGGTTCACAACTGAACAAGGTAAATGCTCATCCTCACCCTCAGCCTCCACTTCTTCAGTTTCTTCTACAGAGCCCTCTACCTCTACAGCTGTCCTCTCTACCTCATCTCCCATACTTGTTTCTACACTGAACTCATTGTTATCCTCTACAGTTTCCACAGGCTTCACAATTCTTTTTTCAAACTCCGGTTTGGGGTGTTGCTTGCATCTTACATTCCTCCAACATGGCTCAACCTCATCCTCCGACTCACTAGTCTCCCCAGCCAAGAAACCCTGCGTACTCTGATGTTCTGAGTCTCGCTTTCCCTCCAACTCATCCTTCTGCTGGTTACGAGTCCGAGGCCCTCGCCCTAGAAACTCGACATCCTTTTCATCAGGCATTCTAACCATGTACCCAATAGGCAGCAAGTGGTCTCGGTGAATAGTCTGCACTTTCCCCATGCCACTCTCTGGCTTTATCCGATACACAGGAATATCAGGGATCTTCTCCACTACCACATAAGGCGACGGATTCCACCGGCTATGCAGTTTTCTTTTGCCTCTCAACCCCAAGTTTTCCATAAGCACCCTATCACCCTTTTCTACAACCTGATGGCGCAACACTTTATCATGTGCCCTCTTATTCCTTAAATGCACTTTGGTAGCAGCCTTGGCAGCCAACTGAAAAGCACTCTGCAGATCCTTCTTTAACTCCTCCACATAGTGAGAATGACTCTGCCCCCTATGTCCATATGATCCAAAACACACATCGACCGGCAGCCTGGCTTCTCGACCAAACATCAGATAGTAGGGAGAAAACCCTGTGGCATCATTCGTTGTGCTATTATAAGCATGCACAAGTTGATTCACATGTTGACTCCAGTGCCTTCTATGAGCTAATGTCAATGTCCCTAACATTGATAGCAAAGTTCGGTTAAAACGCTCAGGCTGCGGATCCCCCTGTGGGTGGTATGGTGTTGTTCGTGACTTACGAATCCCCAAAGATCTCAACAGCTCCCGAATCACTCTACTTTCAAAGTCACGACCTTGATCTGAGTGAATTCGTGCCGGCAGCCCGTAGTGCACGAAAAACTTTTCCACCAATACCTTAGCCACTGTGATAGCCTTCTGATTTTTGGTGGGATAAGCCTGAGCATAGCGGCTAAAGTGATCAGTGACAACTAATATGTTAGCAAACCCCTTTGCATCAGGATCAAGTGATAGAAAATCAATGCAGACTAACTCCATGGGACCACCTGAAACGATCTGATGTAGGGGAGCTGCACGGGTGTAAGGGCTCTTCCAGGCAACACATCTCCCACAATTTTTTATATATTGTTCTACCGTCTGGGCCAGTTTTGGCCAGTAGAACCGATTCCTGACTAAATCCACAGTTCTGTCTATACCCAAATGTCCCATGTCATCATGTAATGCCCGGACCACAAGCATTCTGAACTTTTCAGGCAATAACAGCTGACACATCTCTTTCCCAGACACAGTCTGAGTGACTCTAAATAATAGACCATCCTTTACCTTCAACCTTCCCCTTTCACGCTTAAAAAGTAAAATCTCTGGATGAGCTTTGTTTAAATCGGAAGGCCACTGACCTGTACTCACAAACTCCTCTACCACCCTCAGAACACCATCCTCCAATTGGGCCTTCTTAAGGTCCTCTTGTGTAAACTGTTCTAGCTGGCCTAAGTCAAGATGGGTGGCACAGGAATAAAGGTTGGGAACACCCTCTCCCGGAATTCCCAACTTCTCTGCCAAACAAACAGGATTCTCAGGTAACTTGCGTACCTCCACATGGTCACAAATAGCTTTTACCTCACCCCTGGAAAGATTCCTCCAAGACCTGTCCTCTTCCCCTGCCCCATTTCGAGACAGCAAATCGGCATCCGTATTTCCCTTTCCCGGGCGGTACTTTATTTCGAAATCATATGTGGCGAGGGCAGCTAACCATCTATGACCAGTAGCATTAAGTTTTGCTGTGGTCAAAACATAAGTAAGTGGGTTGTTATCAGTCATTACTGTGAATCTCACACCATACAGGTAATCGTGGAACTTATCCACAACTGCCCACTTCAGTGCCAAGAATTCCAGCTGATGGATATGGTATCTTTTCTCAGCTGCATTCAGCCCTCTGCTGGCAAAAGCAACCGGCCTCAGTCCTCCAGGGTACTCCTGATTCAACACTGCCCCTAACCCATTTAGGCTGGCATCTATATGCAACACGTATGGTTTTCTGGGGTCTGCAAAAGCAAGTACAGGCGCGTGAGTAAGGCGGGAAATCGCCTCTTGGAATGCCTGAGTACAACCATCGGTCCATCTGACACCAAATGGCTCTGACTCCTTGTAGTAGGACTTGTCACACATAGCTTTTTGCTTTCTTCCCATTTGTGTGGGAGGATACCCCTTAGTGAGGTCTGTTAAAGGTTTAATGATGGAGGAGTAGTTTGCGATAAATCTGCGGTAATAGCCGCAAAAACCCAAAAACGACCTCAGCGTTTTTAGATCGGTTGGTTGTGGCCATGAGGTGACAGCCTCCACTTTTGCAGGGTCAGTAGCAATACCATCCGCGGAGACTATATGCCCCACATACCTAACTTTAGGTTGGCAGAACTGACACTTATCCAATGAGATTTTCAATCCTACCTCCTCTAAACGGTCCAACACCTTCAGAAGCCTCTCCTCATGCTCCTCCAAAGTTGCTCCAAACACTATTAAATCATCCAAGTACACCAAAACCTGGAGAAGGTTCATGTCCCCTACAGCCTTTTCCATCAATCTTTGGAATGTCGCCGGGGCTCCCGTGACCCCCTGTGGCATCCGCTCGAATTGGTAAAACCCTAAGGGACAGATGAACGCAGTCTTCTCCTTATCCTCTTCCGCCATGGCTATTTGGTAGTAGCCACTGCGAAGGTCTAACACTGAAAACCACCGGCTCCCTGCCAGACAATCCAGTGCGTCTTCAATACGAGGAGTAGTGTACTGGTCCGGTATTGTCTTACGGTTAAGAGTTCTATAATCGACACACATCCGTACACTGCCATTCTTTTTCCTGGCTATCACTATAGGTGACGCATAAGGGCTCCGTGATTCTTTAATTATCCCTGCCCCCAAGAGGTCGGTCAGATGCCTACGTACGTCTTCAATGTCAGCAGGGGCCAAACGTCGGGACCTCTCTCGAAAAGGTCGGGAATCCGATAAGCGAATTTGATGGGTTACACCACTTGCTAGCCCAACCTCCCATTCCTGTACAGAAAACACCTGCCGTCTTTCAGACAACTTTAATCTAAGCCTCTCTTTCCATTCAGAAGGAATGGGAGAGTCTCCAAAATCAATAAGATTGGGATCCATTTCTCTCAAACCCTTTGCTCTGACAGGAGAAGCAGCTATATCTGCTTCATGCACTATTCCCAATGGTGTACCTTCCGGTATCGTAACCTCCTTCTTGGTTTCATTCTGCAGTAGAACCGAGAAACTACTTCCCTTTACAGCCGAAACTGGGGCAACAATGGGTTGCAGAAGTATTCCTTGAGGCAAAGGTATGGAATCACAAGCCTCAGTCAACAGCAAGCCCTTGGACACTGGTTGACAAAAATCTAGGTGGCACAATGCACAACAACTCTCTTGAGGTGGTATAGCTAACGGACCGGGCCCCGTCCATCTCACTTGCCCTATCACATCATCTGAACCACGCAACGCAGGGGCACATGCATCAGTCGTACCGGTGGCCCTCAAAACACGCGTCAACACTGCACCCTGTGCTCCCTGACACAAAGAAGTGAGCCTCTGAAACAAACTGGCGTTAGTCCCTAAGATTACTGGAGTCTGATCTGGGGTAATTGGACCCGGGCAAATCAGTGCCAGAACAGACAATGTCTCAGGAGCACCTGTAAACTCTTTTGGGAACTGAACCTCCACCACCACATAGCCTTTGTATGGATAACTGGCTTCACTAAGGCCCCATATGGCTAAACCAGATACAGGGTGGATGGGGACATTAGACAAGTACCGTGCATACCACTTCTCAAAGATAATAGTTACCTGTGACCCACTATCCAACAGTGCTGCACACGAATGACCATTGATCCTAAGCTGCACTGTAGATACAGGCCCTACTAAACCTTTTGGCACAGAATTTACTGACTTGAACTGTATGGCTTGTTTTTTTACAGAACAATGCAATGCCTCGTTCCCAGATTCTCGGTCACTATTACTATGTTTCTCCCTGGCTCTACGCAGTGAAGCTATCAGTTTTTTTATGACTTCCTTATCATTTTCTGGATACATGCACTTTCTAGCTATATGCCCGTTTCCTCCACAACGGTAACAGAAACGGTCAGCTTCTTTCATGCCATATGTCTTGTAAGAAGATGGTGAACTGCCTTCGGTTGAAATCGGTTTCACAGCACTAGCCAAAACCGATCGTCCCCCGTCCTCTTCTAATGTCCTTACTTTCTGTTTAAGCCTACTAACTCTCTTCTGCAGTGCAGCAACATCTGACCTGTCCTTATCCACAGATAATGGTTCCAAAGGTAAAATTTGTGTTTCCACAGCATCCCTAGTAGCATTAGGATTGCTGCTCATTGCTATTACTTTAGCCTTCAAGGCCTTTAGATCAGCCTTTAACTCCTGCATCTCAAATCCTGACACAACAGAATCCTCTTGAGCTCCAACATTACGAACCCTAACACTTACTCGCTGCCGTGACTTTTCATACTCTTCCTCTTCTCGAATCTCGGTAAGTAAGTCAATAAAAGCAGGGGGGTTATTCCTCCTCTCTTTGAGGCGCAATTGTAATAACAGCAAATCAGCGCCCACTGCTCCTCTGAGTAACTGCTCTACCCTTACCCTATCCATATCCCTTACCAATATTCCTCCTTTCTTTACCACTTTTGCCAGGAAAGGTTCCAGTCTCCTAAGATAATCTGATAATTTCTCACCAGATTTTTGTTGCATAAGACGGAACGCAAAATACAAATCCTCGCCAGATTCTGGTGACCCAAAAGCACTGTTTATAGCTTCCAGGTATTCTTCGGGCTTGGCTTCAGGTTTACTGAATCTCAGAACCCTGATAATCTCTAAAGCAGGGCCCCTCAAACTTTCCAGTATTCTACGCCTCTTTTCTCTATCAGGACAATCACTCTCCTCTACCATCAAAGTTGCCTGCTCCAGCCAATACTCCAAGGGTTCCTCCCCTGCAGGAGTGGGAGTGATGCCTGAAAAAACCCTGAGGCGGCGGTAACCCTGACCCTCAGACTGACCCTTATAAACCTGTTTTAACAACTCTCCCATTACTTCAAAAAGTGACTCCTCGCTGTCCCTTTTAGAACTACTGGCAGCACAATAGCTCCGTAAATCAGCCACCGTTTTCCCTTCAGTCATTAAAAGGTCCTTCAATTTTTCTGTGAACCCACTTGGAGCCATAGGAGCCGGGTTAGCCACTACGATTTTCCACACTTGGGCTCCATCAATATATTTAACTTCCCTGGGGGCAGTCGAGAGGTCTATCTCCTCCGAGCATTCGCACAGGACTATCAGGCAATCGGCCTCTTTACTGTACGTCTTACCTCTCACTCTCACGCGTCCGCAACCCTGAACGGCTTGAAGTACTTCCTCAATTTGCCGACTGGTAACTTCCTCGTCTACTCCAACCACTAAGAAGGCATGGTTAGCCTCAAGACCTTCCCCCTGACACCAACGAACAAGCTCGCCCTGAAACGTTAAATATAACTGGGACTCCATTTGACAAACGCCTGGCAATTTTCTAAAACAGAAGAAGACCGCACCTAACTATCAGTTAATTTTAGTAAACGCAACGCAGATCCCAGCGGTGCCTCCAATTTATGTAGCGCCCCCGTCGGCCCTCTATGGGGTCGTACACTGCATTAACACTAACCGGGGGGCCCTGGTTTCGTTCGTCCTCTCCTTTCCTTATGCGTTGCGATCTAATCAGAGCCTGTGCTAAGCCAGCATAGGCTAAGTTCGGTGCAATCTTCTTCTCCGCAATACACAATGACGCAGTTAACTTTAAAACATTTACTAAATTACACTAATCGACACTAAACATAATACATTCAAACATATTCAAAAACAACAACAAATATACAATAACCCTCAGTCCGGTAGTCCATCAAACACTTAAATATGAAGAAAATTAAAGCAAAAGATCGTGGCAGGCCTGGTTGATGCTTGAGTCCGTAGTGACCACAAACGGAAAAATGGCCGCTTCACTCTGAAGAGCAAAAACAAAATAAATAAAATAATATGCCTACCAGTCCACCCAATTTCAGGCGTGCTCCAAATCCTGGAGTAAGCAATATTTTTCTTTCGTCCCACAGTCTTTCCCTCCTGTAGGGCGAATTTATTCTCCCTCTCCGAAGCGCTGTGCTGGTGATTCGCCGCTGTCCGCAGCTTATGGCGAGCCCCTCGCAAGACGAGCAGTCCTGCGACTCCCGCTCCAGCCGGCTTCTCTCTCTTCACTGGGTACGCTGTTGTTTCTTACCGCTCCACGGCTTGAAAACAGTCGCTCACAAGACGAGCAGTCTTTTCCGCTTCTCTCTTCCCCGCCAGCGTCTCCTCTTTCCCGCCAGCGTCTCCTGCTCCCGCCAGCGTCTCCTGCTCCCGCCAGCGTCTCCTGCTCCCGCCCCTCTTCCCGATTGGTGGACATAACAGTACCCAATTAAAGTAAACGGAAACAGAATACAAAACAACCTATGCGGTGCCCGCATCAGCGCAGCACATATATCATGTTCCATTCATACTCCGCAGAACAAACCAAAAAAAAAGAATCGAACCCCGGATTACATCTACAAGGCACTAAATGGCACTAACTTCCTTGAACCTTGTGAAGCATCCAGACCCCTGAAACTTTACTCAGTGTCCCAGAATGAAGACCAAACAGGCTGAAGCAGCTTTTAGTCTCTATGCTCCCTGTCTGTGGAACAAGCTTCCTGAAGACCTGAGGTCTGCTAACACTGTCAGCTCATTATAATCAGGGCTTAAAACGTTACTGTTGCTGCTTTGTTTCAATAAATTAAATCAGCAGGAGTTTAGTCATACGCTGCCTCTACAATGTCACTTCTTTTTAGTTAACTGTTTATTTGTGTTTTGGGCTTTTAGACTTTTTAAAATTGTTTTTTAAATTGACAATGAACGTGTTTGTAAGTCCCACACCAAAGTTCCGAAGTACCGAAAAAGTACCACAGCTGCAATGATGCTTTTGGTACTGGAACTTCTGGTACTGGTACTCGACTGGAAGTTAATGGAAAAGGGAAAGAACCAAAAGTACCGAACCTGGTGCAGTGGAAAAGCACCCTGAATAAACTTGCCTTACTTAGCAATGGGATTCAAAGTCCACCGAAATAAAAAGCTCATGTAAATGTGAAAGACCAGGAGGCAGCGGAAGAGAGAAAGAGAAGCTCCACTAGCAGTAGAAAATGAAACACAATAAAACACAATAAAACACACTCCACCTCATGCAGGGAGAGAGAAGCGTGTGTGTGAACAGACTCACAGTGTAAGAATTCTGCTCTGGTCCTGGGCACTAATACCAGTAGGACGGTGTCTTTGGTAACTAGAAGGAGACAGAGAGAAACAGGGATGTGAGTAAAAGGAATTTACTTGTGGGAGATGGACTTCACTCACTGTGGAGATAACAGCAGTGGGGTATTATCATTATGAGGGACAATAACAGGCATTTTAACAAACTGCAAATCATGGTAAGTTACACATAATACAGATTTTTGGTTTCTATAATGTAGAAGAAACATGTTTCATGTGATCTGGGTTTTGCAGCCAGTAGAATGTGAAGCTCTTTCACCAGTTATCACAAAGATTTAAACTTATTGTAAACAAACTGACTTGGTCACACAAATGTGAGGCTGACTGTACTGCATACTCTCTCTGCATGGTCCACATCAGGGGGGGCCAATCTTACCCGCAAAGTGCCAGTGTGTACGCAGGTCTTTGGGGTAACCTTTAGGTCAGCTGTTCAACCCCAGGTGTGAGACCCTTCAGCAAAAGCAGCTCTTTCTGGGTAAGATTGGCCAGCCCTGGTCTATATTAACATGAACAGACTAGAAAATGTATTAACCGGGTGATGGATCTCTGCCATTTTCATTCTGCTAACATTCTCCAGTTGATCTTTCAGTTCAGAAACCGCCTTCCTCTTATTCCCAAAATCAGATCTGGGACTGACAGAGATTCTGGGTCCAAATCCAGCTTCAGGAGTGACAGGAAGAGCCTGGCGCCTCTACAGACACACAGTCTGATTAAACAGCTTCATCAATACAAATGTGTATTGCAATCTAATTAACAGGACCATTAACATCTGACCAATGACAGACTAGTTGAAATACAAATGACAATATGCATCCATTTGAATACTCTGGTTTCCTTATTGCCAAAGTAGCTGTTCTGTTACCTGGAGGAAATGGATGTGATCTTCTGTGTGTGAAAGCTGCTCCAGCTCAGAGTGTCTCCTCTTCAGTTCATCGATCTCCTGCTTCAGTCTCTCCATGTCTCCTTCAGCCTGACTCACTGCAGCCTTCTCCTGATCTCTGATCAGCTTTGTCACCTCAGAGCGTCTTCTCTCAATGGAGCGGATCATCTCAGTGAAGATCCTCTCGCTGTCCTCCACTGCTGACTGTGCTGAGCTCTGTTGGTGACACAGGGAGCAGAGGACAGTAAATTACAATTGGCCCCTTTTGAGACTCCAGAGAGCCTCATTGTACAATAGAGATGTGAGCTGACAGGAGGTATAAAAACAGCACAGGACTGGGGTTTGGAGCATCACCATGCAGGACGCCTCAGGTACTGAAACCCAGCCAGCACTGATTGGAAATGATCACTCATTAAGCTCATACACTGTCAGCTGCAGGGATTTGGCAGAGACTGGTGGCTGTATGGGGCAGGTTGGTTGTCACCATTAGGTCTCAGTTTAATAGGTGACTTTTTTAGTGTTTATTTGCATTATGCTGGGTTATGAAAAGTTTCATTTTTCTCAAATAGGCATTTATGGTATTTTTTTAAATAAATAAGCTACTACTGCTGCAACACTTGGTTAAACTTTGTAATCCAGCAACTTTATCCCACTTACCCAGAATAACCCAGAGCAGCATTAATTTGATTAATCCGCACAAGTCTGTAAATCTGCAATCTGTTGAATCTGAGAGAAGATTCATTATGATCACAAGCCAGCTGTTATCTTCTCCTCAGGTTCATACTCACAGTGAATGAGGCCACAGCCTCTCTCTGCTCCTGCAGCTCCTTCTCTCTCATCTGATTTCTCTGCTGAAATTCCCTCTGTGTTTCACCCATTTGTTTCTATAGGTAGGAAACAAGACGACAAAACAAGTTTTTTTCATTAGCTGAGATCACATTCATTTATCATCCTGTCCAAGGTGGACCCCAGCCTTGGGCCCTATGCTGCCTGGGAAAAGCTCCAGGCACTCCCCCTGACCCTGACCGGGATTACCGGATAGGAGATAGATGGATGGATGGATGGATGGATAGATGGATGGATGATAGATGGATGGATGGATGGATGGATGGATGGATGGATGGATAGATGGATGGATGTTCATTAATGATTTATTGACTGTAGGTAGGATTCAATGGACATAGACCCTTTGGTCCTGTTTCCACCTGGTATTAACATGCGTCCTGGGTGATCCAATCACAAGTGGACAGCGCTAATTACCCAGGACGTATTGAAGATGCATTGAGATCCGATCACTCAAACCACATTGGGAGGTGGTCTGGGCTGCATATGGCCACATTCTTATAGCAATGTGAAGGCGAATGTGTCCTGGGCTGCACTGCAGGACCGGCTACTCAACTGGCGTCCTATTAGATTGATGTCAGATCGCATGTCAGTTGATAATGGGCCACTGTGTATAAACTGCACTGTGAACAACAATAATGCATCTTTTCTCCTGCGATACTGAAACCTCTGAATCTGCTGGGAAGTTGGTTTAATATTGGACTGTTTGACCCATTGATATGGAAACTGTGTCAAAGTCTGCATCACTGATGTTCCACGCAAATTCAGAAAGGAAAATGTGTAAAATGGGATTTATTAGATGTTTCAGAATTTGAACATATCATATATTTAATGTGCATGTTGGGGCACAGCCTGGTGCAGGCAGGGAAACAAGGTGAGGATCCACTTAAAAGCTCCAAGACAAAGGGAATTAAGGAGACTGAACCAAACTGGAAAGACACACAATAAAGGAACAATAAGGGGTCAAAACTCACCAGGGAAAAAGTAGCTAAGAAAATGACACGTAGACTAACAGAGGGAATAGGGCAGCTAGTGATGTTAAGCTTGACAATAAAAAAGCGATTCACTACATTCTGAAGCACAGCTTCAGTTTCCTTCGTTCCACCCTGAACACGTGACCATGGTCATCTGAAGCTTCATTCTGCACTCAACCATGTGACTGCTTTGGAAACTGAAAATGTGGCACAATCCTCATTACCGGTTTCAAACCTGGTGTACAGCACATATTTCGGCGTACACACACACTGCAGCGTAAGTTTTAATCATCATAATAATTTAATAATAATTCATTTTCAATAATTAATTTAATAATAATAATAATAATTATTATTAGTCATTATTGTGTCCAAGGTTCAGTTTAATTGTATGAATACATAATATCAGATTTGGGTGAGGGTATTACCCAATAATCTGTATAATTTTCCCAGTATAGAGACCAAGAAACAAATGATTGATGAGGCTTTGGTCAATATGCACAACCCTTCACCATAGTGGATAACGCAGGATTTAGGGAGGTTGTGGGGATCCTGGATCCAACAACAGTGCAGGGAAAACAGGCAACAAGTGCAGTAACTTATATTAATGAACACAAGACTAGGAAAACTCCCACAAACACTGAAAGTAAGAAACACACACAAGGAATTCAATACTTAGAAAGTACAGAAACATGTGGAACATAATAAAACAAGGCACAAGCTTCACAAGCAGAACAGAAAACTAATAAACACTGGGAAGAATAGAAAAGCAATAATTAAATGAAAGAGGTGAGGTTGGTTCCTGACCTGCCTCAAACCCATAACCAGCTGGTCCCAGCCTCTATGTCACACACTCATCCCATTGAGTCAAATGCAGCCATGTGGGGAAAAGGAAGAACACACTAGGGCCAAAGATGATGAGAAGACAAAGGGGATGGACAGCGATGGCTGCTGGCCACACGGGGAAGAGACACAAGGACAGGCACTGAGACAAAGCTTCATTATTTATGTCAAAGCTGCTCCACGCGTTATTAATATTAGTGAAATGTGCCGGTAAAAATGACATGAAGGTAAAATTAAAGCATGTAGGTAAGAATGTGTGTTCAGTAGCCTAGCAAATGGATGTGTGAATAGAAACATATAATAACAGTGTAATTGTTTATATAGTTTTATATTGGGCTGTCCGGGGGCTTGAATTCCTGGTTAGATATTCAGTCCCACTCCAGCCCTGACTACTTTTACTTCACATGTTCCAAGTCAGACATAATTCAGCATATCAGACAAAACAATGAACCTCTTTGTTAATATTTTCATAAATTTTGAGCTTCACTGGTTATCATTGAAAGCCAAAATATTATCTTATGGCAACCAACACAATGCATTAAAGGCTGAGCCCTTTAACCTTGAATAGAAAAGTATTAATCTACGTACATCTTAGTACCGAAAGACCTTTTTTAACATGTACATTTGTACTGTGTTGATGTAGGTAAGGTAAGGTAAGGTAAGGTAAGGTACGGAGGTAAGGAGCACACACTGAGTACAGTGCCTTACCGCACCCACCACACGACGAACCACCTCAGGGATGAGAACCTGAGTGCAGCCGTACAGTGGGTGACACATCAGCACCACACCAGTCCCAATGGAATAGTGTGAGTTTTATCCGGTGGCTGCAGTGCCAATCCTGCAAAACACCTCCTGATGCAGTATAAATATGCATGTGGATAATGTGAAAAGTTAAACTTTATTGTGAAAATAATATTTTATAATAATGATTGTCTAATGAAAATCGCAACATTATTACGAAACAATAAATTGTAAAATTTAAAAATTATACATAGAAGACAAATGTTATTATGAAATATAATTTAATGAAATTTATGAAATTTTATTAAATTATTTAAAAATAAAAGGATACATTATTGAAATATTGATCATTTTATTTATATTTTTTGATATACTTATTATTTTATTTTGAGTGTCATGGCGTCCCGTACAAACATCTTCGGCGGGCACGGCCTTACTGTACTGTGGCCCTAGTGAGTTCTTCTGTACTATGAAGGGTTACTGGCTTGTCGGGGTAACTTGTCGGATGTAAGGTACCACAGTTGAAATGGACTTCATATTCGTTTACTTACATTTTGCCCAGACTACCTTAAATCCGACAAGCTAGTAACCCCGCTAGTAAGACCGGACAAGTAGGTCATGACAACTTTACCGAACCAGACTTGATCTGAGTGTTTCGTAGCAATTACACGAACAAGTGTTAAGACAAAATCCATTTATTTAAAATTAACTTTTAGATAATAACAATAATTGATACTTTCACTGATCCCTTTGGAGAAATTGTTTTAGATAGAAAGGGGAAATTCTTTTAAATTAGCCTGACCTGTATCTCCACCCTTCCTGTAGCAGCTGAGACTGTATCATGGCCTCTGTGTTCATCCATCGTACAGAGATAACAGACACACTGCTGGTCAGTACGGCAGTAGACCTCCAGCGGTTTGTCATGGTGGGAACAGACCTTGTCCTTCAGATGGCCGGTGGCATCAATGAGCTTGTGCTGTTTTGCATGGTGGAGTTTGTTGTGAAGCTGCAGGTCAGTTTCACAGTAAGAGGCCAGACACACCAGGCAGGACTTGACAGCTTTGTGTTTTCTCCCAGTACAGACGTCACACTCCACATCTCCAGGTCCAGCATACTGGTCAGCAGGAGCAGCTGCTTGTAGTCCAGTCTTCTTCAGTTTCTCCACCACTTCAGCCAGCATGGTGTTTCTGCCCAGAACAGGTCTGGGTATGAAGGTCTGTCTGCACTGGGGGCAGCTGTAAACTCCAGCATGATCTTCCTGATCCCAGCAGCTCTTAATGCAGCTCATACAGTAACTATGTCCACAGGGAATAGTTACTGGATCCTTTAGTAGATCTAGACAGATTGCACAACTTAACTCATTTACATCCACTGCAACTCTGACTTCTGCCATTTTACCACGAACACTGATAGGATTCAGTCTCGTTTTCTCTCACAGTCGTCTGTGTGTGACAGTGGGAGGAACTTCCTGCTTCTCAGACTGCAGCAGGTGTGGTTTTGGACTGAGACCAGACTGAGAAGAGCAGACTGGGCAAACAGTGGAGCTGCAGTTTATGAACAAAATAGTACATTATACAAACTGTACCCAAAGCGAACATTTATTTATCTTTTATGAGAATAACAGTTACTGACATTGTTTTTCTGTAAACAAACTATAATCCTACTCTTTGATTTTGTGCAGTAGATAGAAATTAGGTATAAAGGTATAAGAGAGCAGATCTACTGAGAATGAATTTCTGTGTCGGTTTAGAATCACGTTTGGGATCATGTGGTTTCAGGTGAAACATGCAGGGATGTGCAATTATAGACAGACTGTGTCAGGATTAGACAGAACAAGCTTTGACAAGTGCTGTCAATGCACAGATTTGTCTTTTTACATTATTCTATATACAATATTCATGAAAATATATGTCATCTCTTCCTTTTCTTTCTGTGTGTTTGTGCAGGGAGTGTATTTATGTTAGGAAGGACAGTCAAGTTCAGAGTGATCATTTTAATCATCCAAAATAATTCCATACTCTAATAATGAAAATTGAACACTACTCTTATATTTAAGCCAAAAGTTAATGGACCAGCTTCAGCCATCCCCAGGAACAGAAAGATCATATATCAAAAAAGTATCCAACAAATTCCAATAACTGCAGTACAGGGTTATGGGACACACACATCACAGGAAGCACAGGGCACAAGGCAGAGACACCCTGGATGGGATGCCAGTCCATCACAGGGCAAACACTCACTCACATGCTGAGGACAATCAAGAGACACTAATTCACCAAACTGCATGATCGTGGACAGCATGAGGAAACCTGAGGAAACCCACAGGAACACGGGGAGAACATGCAAGCTGTACATGCAGAACCAGGACTGGGAACCACACCCACAAGCCTGGAGGTGTGAAGTGAGAGCAGCTGGTCTGAAGTCCTGAAGGGAGCTGTAGCGCCATTTCTTTGGAACAGTGTGGAGCCGTCCTGCATTACTGCTTATCCTGTACGGGGGGGTGGGGAGCCTGGAGCCTGTCCCAGGTGGCACAGGGCGGGGGACACAATGGACAGGATACTAGTTTATAGCAGAGCACAAACTCACACATACAGACGCACACTAAGGGCAGCTTAGAGATTCCAATCGGCTGATCGCAGTTTCATGTTCTCCAAAGTAGGAGGAGAAAGCCCACATTGGAAGAACATGCAGACTTCACACATACAGCAGGAGGGACAGGAAACAAGCCAAGAGACAGAGGTTACACCCCGAGACCCCACACCCCCCCACAATCACACATACTGTTAGGATTTATTTAACATTTATATTTTAATGCTACAAAATTATGACTGACTATGACTATTCCAGAACTGTGTTGGAATCTATGCTGACTGTAAGAATGTTACCTTACAGGATTTACCCGTTTCTGTGCCCTGTACCTACAGTAAGGAGGTGGGATCTCTGCTCCTTCAAAGCAGACAGACTTACTCACATATGATTACAGTTCTAGTACATAGCAGATACTGTTGCTGAAAGTGGTGAACAAGTGAGGCAAATATAACAATGCAAACATGCCGCTGTCAAGGTGCTGCCTGGGCACTAGTGCAGCTAGGCTGGTATTTCTGGGCTCCACAGACATCACTGGTGGTTGGTGTCGTGGTCACCGGGGTGAAAGACTCGTGCAGCAGGTGTTTCTCAGACAACAAACAGGGACTTACTGGGATCAGGATGGGAGGCTATGGAACCGGCAACACGTAAGGCACAACATCAGTGATCAAACTGGGGAACACAGGACCAGGAAGCACTTAAATGGAGGACTAATGATGGAAGAGACTGGAGACAGCTGGGAGTGTTTAACACGAGGGCTGGAACGAGACGTGAGACCAACAAGCAGCAAACATGGCCTGTTAGAACCACGTCAGGGAGGAGGCGGGACATTTAATTTCATTTTTATATAGTGCCTCACAGAGTCGTCCCAAGGCACTTTACATAGATGTGTAGTCATACATTACAACATCATTAAAGACAGTAATACACAATGGGAAAAAGGAAAGAAAGATATTAAATAAAGAAAGCCAGATGACAACAGAGGAGAGGAACCAAAAAACCCCTAGTAAGGAGAAAAAAAGACCTCTGGGGGTCCATGGACAACTGGCTGCCCAACCCCCCCGGCAGACTAATATTGCTGAGAACAGAAAAGAGTGGAGCTGCTTGCTAAAGGCCAGGTGTGAGGTGTGATTAAAGTCTGTCAATAAGCCTGTTCTCCACGCTGGCCTGTGTAGGGTGACACTCAAGGCTGCACCCAGGATGACACAGTTAGCAGGTCCAATTCGCAGTGTCACCCCTCCATGGGACAGAACCAGGACTCCAGCTGAGATGGTGCCCCCCCCCCCCGGGCAGCACCTGGAAATGTGGGGAGGCAGAGAGCATGGATGGTCAGAACATGCGTTGACCCATAAATGGACAAGCATACTGGATAAAAATGGCATTGCTTAATGTGACAGTACCCACCCCCCCCCCCCCAACCCACCAAAAGCATGCGCTCCGGCCATGAAGTCCAAGGGGGTTAGACAACAGGGATGGAACCAGACTGGACTCTGGACTAGACAGGGGACGACAGAACAGATGGTAGACAGGACAAGACCAGATAAAGGAAAAGCTAGGAACCACAGGTACAGCAGTCCTGTCAGACCCCAAAACAGGACGGATAGGTGGAGGGTCAACAAGAACAAGGGCACAGGATGCAGAAGACAAGGAGAGATACAGGCGGGACAGAGCAACAAGACAAACACTGAGGCACAAAAAGGAATAACATGGGGCATCCAGGGAAGCCAGGCGAAGATTCGGGGCTGGGGACCCTCCTAGGCCCCTTTCCAGGTGAGGCTGAACTCTGCCGAATCACAGGACCAGAGGGTCTGGGAGGGCCAGCAGGGCCGGAGGACGTGAGGGGTTGGCGGGCGATGAGAAAACCGCACAGCAGTAGAGCAGCAAGGAGACAACAGGACAGGAACAGGAAGATGACAAGGGACATACAGGGCAAGAGTAGAGACTGGCAAACCCTCTCTGGGAGACAGACATTCTGCCTGCCGCTTTCTTGGGCTCCTGTTGATACTGGTGACCAGAAACTGGGACCAGAGTAACTGGAGTCTGGGATGAAGGAGGGACCCACGTAGCAGGACCCAGGGCAGTCCAGCAGGACATCCTCTGGATCCATCTTCTCTGGGCTGGTGGAAGCCTGCAGGCATGTGCCCATGGGACGTCAGGATAGAAAGTGGGCACCAGCAGGCCGTCAGGAGATGAGGTGGGCACCGGCTGGACGTCTGGGGACATTGAGGTGGGTGCTGGCCAGGCATCAGGGGACAGAGAGGTGGACGCTGGCCTGACATTATGGAGCAGTGTGGCAGGTGTCGGCTGGTTACCAGGGAACCGTGTCAGATTCTATGAGAAGCGTAGAGGCAACCAAGGCCTCACCTGTGTTGGACACTGTGGGTGCGGCCTGAGCGGCCCTCTGGGCCGGGAGCCTTGAGTGCGGATGTAACGACTGCAACGGCCGGCTCTCCTGGGCCAGATGCTGTAGATTCAGTGTCTTTCAATCACGAGTGCGCTTCCCTAACCATTATGTCACCACTGCTCACTACTATGTGTACTATTAAAAGAGGCAGTAGGGTCTTGTCCAGCCAGCTGACAAAACGTTTCCACATTTAATTGGAACGAAGGACGGTAGGAAACATCTGTATTGTGTGCAGACTTCCAATAAAACCATGTTGAAGCAAAGTCCGACCTCTACTGTGGTCCAGCACTCTGACAACCATAGAACTAGGAGTGAAGCCTGTTCTTCTGTGCTGGAGAGCTTTGGGGAGCATGTTTTGGCGAACAGGGGGATCACAGTAAATCCCAGAGAAGCATCATCGTCAGACTTCAAGTGACAATGAGGACGCAGGTCGCCCTACGGCAAACGACATGGAGACGGCGGGCTCCTTTTCTCCAGAGCACCCCACCTCTGCGGGGTTCAGCACACTCACTCCATTCCAGAGGGCCCTGAGGATCTCCGCTATAGCTGTCACACCCTCCACTTGGGAGTCCGGGGAGAGGGCGGCTATGCCATCTGTCAGAGATGGGCCATTCTCTCTGGGGAAAGATGTACTGCGGCCTGAACCAGCGACATTAGGTATGCTTGACACAAGCAGCAGTGATCGGCTGTAGGGACCTGGGGAATCTACTGGGGCTTGTCGAGTTCCGTCAGTCTGTTGGGTGCCAGGATGAACGACTCTGGGAGCAGGTGTTGTCAGACAATAAACTGGGATTTACTGGGATCAAGATGGGAGGCTAGGGAACGAGCAACATGGAGGGCACCACATCAATGGCGAACACAGGGCCAGGAAGCACTTATACAGGAATAACAAGGGAACAGACTGGAGGTAGCTGGGAGTGTTTAACATGAGGGATGGAACGAGACGCGAGACCAATGAGCAGCAGGCATGGCTTATTAGAGCCACGTCAGGGAGGTGGCAGGACATGACGTTTGGGGCTATGGTTAGGGTTAGGATTAGGCTTAGGTTTAGGGTAAAGTGTTTGTGGCAGAGAGCGGTCAGTAGTACAAGGACACGACTATGCCACCTGGGGAATTTCACCACAGGAAAAATTACTCTAAATTAAGAGCACACAAGTTCATTTACCGAATGGAGCTGGACATGTTTGTACTATTAACAGGTTGTTGAAAATATAAAACAAAAAAACAAGACAAGCGCTTTAGCATCAACAACCTTAAAAAAGAAACCAGCAACCAGCCTTTGGCCACTGGCTGACTAAACTCAAGCAGGAGACAGGTGTCCGGGGAAGTTGATCAAAAGGGGGAATAGAGTCCCTTAAACTAACACACACACACACACACATACACACACACACACACACACACACGCACCTGTGCTCCACCACACTGATCCCAACACAAATATACTGCACAAGGTGAAAGTGTGAACACTACCACCCCAGACAAATCAAATCTTAGTCAGCCAGATCAATCGAGGCAGCCACTGCTCACAGTCTCCCAGAAAATACCCCAATCTAACCAAGAATCTGAGTGTTGAAAACTATGAAGAGTGCAAACAATGAGTAGCAGAATACAGGCTGTCCCTCTGTATCAGTCCCAAACAGAAAGAAAGGGCGGCCTAAAGTCTGTTAAGTCGCAGAACTAGGGAATGAAACAGCTCCAAATGCAGGAAAAGGTGCGACGATCCTTAGCGCGTTCCAAGGCTCCCAGCACATCGCCGATGTCCCACCGAGGATCAGGAGCTTCAAGCAGCAGTTGTTGGGCGACATCGGACCGCCTGAGGACAAGACAAGACTGATGGAAAAGAAAAACTGATGTAGGAAACACAGCAGCCACAGTGCAGGTTCAAACTATTATTGTCTGACAAATCTGCTGGAAGAGGCATAAACTGAAGCTAACGAGCAACTGAAACTGTAATCCTGGCAACAACCGTAACTACAATTAAAACACATCAAGTAAAGCAACTGACAAGTAGCTATAGGCCTAGTCACCAGAATAACTTGCAACCACTGGAGCTGCAACACAGACACCAGAGAAACACTGCAATATAAAATATTACCATTAGCCATTTAAATAAAGCAGAGGATTAACGCTAATTAAAACAGCAAAACCTCCCACCAAGACACAGAATAAGTGTGAACCTCAGCCAGCATGCCAGCGTACCACGGCAGACCAGTGCGGTGCGGAAGGGGAGTTACCGGACCGGGAAACGCCAATGACACCTCCACACACTAGGGGTCCCCACACACACTTACCAGAAATAATCAACAAGTCCTACCCGCAAAATTCCACACTGCTACAGTTGGATGGCCTTGGGATTTTTCTCCAGAACCCCAAGGCTCAATGGAAGTACCGCGAGATTCTTAAACCCTTACCTGAGGGAGGAGGCTTCCAGCGTAAGGAGAGGTTCACCAGAATCCCCGGGCTGGATGGACATCGTTCATCCTTTACCTGGGGAATGAGGCTCCCAACTCGTGGTGACTTACCCAAGCCCTGGTGCTGGATCATCATTCAATGCTTACATGGGGAAAGAGAGACCTTACCCTTGGCCTCCAAGCCTGGAAGTACCCTGAGCTCTAGACCCAAGCTTAACCCTAACCCATAAGCATAGGTTCGCAGCATGAACGGTTCTCACCTGATACCAGAAAACCATACATGTTCTTAATCTGAAAATCAGTTCATCGTTTTCCCAGAAGGTGGCAGCACATCAACACTGCAAGCTTGGCACATCCCTTTGGATACAATGAGCTATCCTTATATTTTGAAATTTTTTAAAACTTATTTAAATCAGTAAAACAAATTACTTCCAAAAAGGATAGAATCATGTCTACCCAATACCCCTTGGCACCATGTTAGTGTGAATGGAGTTTTCACTCCAGCCCTGAGGGATTCAGAGCAGACACAAAAGATTGTGAAGCCATGTGTGATTTACAGTGAAAGGTGACTGAACACAACGCACAGCCTCTGTTATGACTCCATTGTTCACCATGGTTCAGCACCATCTATATTTCTATTATTTTTCAAGGTATTTTACTTGTGGTTTTACACTTAACATGGTATCGACAGGCTTGCTCCAAAGAGATCTCATTGTATTTACAGTGACAGTAACGCTGCCTTATCTTGCGAGAGGAAGTAGCATATGGGTGCGCTGCTAACGTTAGCATTAGCAAACCTAGCTGCCTAGCAGTGTTGGTAGTAACTCGTCAGTGTAATTCCACTACTTTTGTTTGCACCATGTATTTCAACATCGACGCGATGTTAATGTGATCACTATGCAACCTTTAGCCCACTGTTATTTTCCTTGATTATGTAATTATACTGGGCAGGTCAGGCAGAGGGAGCAGACGCTGATGCAGCACATTGCCGCACCAACCACACGTCCAAACTGCTGGCGATCCTGGCCGGCGACCCCCCAGGCAGACACACGGTCGAATCCCACCCTTATTATAATTACTTTTATATACAGTAATTGGTAATTAGTAATTTTCAGTAGCTTGCACAAGGCTGCTGACTAGCAACGTTATTCGTTGGCTGAATCCGAAATAGCTGTAGTGCTACGATGCTGGATTGTTACAGGGACAGTGATAAATGCAGACCCCTTTATTCTGATTGCGTTAAAAATCAAATGTTTTTACTCAGATTTCATCCATTTGGTGGTGTGCCATATAATGTGCCATGTTTTCCTAAAAGCAGATTTTTTTAAAAGAATGGCAAAATAGAGCAGCGCACTGAATTGTAATGCCTGTATCTTGAAACGTAGCGTGTTGTCAGACTCTCCGATACACAGCTCTATGGTCCATACAGAGGAGATGAGGAACATGCAGTCTGCTAAGTCACGTGGTTACCTTTCGTTAGGTGGCTACGTTTACATGCCTTAACGCAATTAAGATGTTTTCATGTAAACAGATTAATCGGGGAGCTCATTTATAAAGGCTTCGTGTGACTGAAAAAGACGAGAAGCATTCATACATACATTTATAGGAAGATTTTGGGATTTACAAAGAAAAACGTTTTGTGAAAAAGACACAAATCTTGTGAACGAGGTTGAGAGATGCTGTTTCGACAGAATCCTGTAGAGGGCACTGTGTATGCTAAATCGAAGGCTCCAGGAATGTATTCGGCATTTATAATCATAAACAATAATACTTGAAATATTTGTGGGCACATGGCAATTGGCTCTGAGATTAAAGTTTTTTAAAATGAATTTGTTTAAATTTTTGGGCCGGCATGGTGGTGCAGTGGTTAGCACTGTTGCCTCACACCTCTGGGATCTGGGTTCGAGTCTCCACCTGGGTTACATGTGTGCGGAGTTTGCATGTTCTCCCCATGTCGTCGTGGGGTTTCCTCCGGGTACGCCGGTTTCCCCCCACAGTCCAAAAACATGCTGAGGCTAATTGGAGTTGCTAAAAAATTGCCTGTAGGTGTGAATGGTGTGTGAGTGTGCCCTGCGATGGGCTGCCCCCCCCATCCTGGGTTGTTCCCTGCCTTGTGCCCATTGCTTCCGGGATAGGCTCCGGACCCCCCGCGACCCAGTAGGATTAGCGGTTTGGAAAATGGATGGATGGATGTATGATAGAATGATTAAGCTGTAGCACATTTCAAATAATATTTCATTTGTAACACATTTGTTCTCCAAACTTCTACATTTTTAACCTTTGGCCACAAGATCATCTTCTTCCTGCCAGTATCTTTTCTTTCCTTTGATCCTCGGTTGTTGGAATCTGCTCTGCTGCTTGGAAGTTCCCTGGGGAGTTAGTGTTGGGGGCTTCTGGTGGAATGTGACCATCGGCAGCCATGGGCTGGATAGCGCTGTGGTGCTCAGCCTGGCTCTGTGCCCTTCTAGGGGCTCTGTGTCCTTTGTTAGCACAAACATTTTGCACACCTGACATTACCATGCATACAGTATTTCGCGTATTTTACAAAATACAAAAACACTGATCAAAGTCTGTAGAAAAAAACATTTTATTTCATGAACTAAGTCAAATATGAATCATAAAACACAATTAAAATACTTTTTTTGAATACATGCCTCAGAAATTGCACATCCCTGATTGTGTGTTACCTTCATGCTGCCTTGAAATTTTTGATTTCTTCACTGTAGCCCTATGTTATACAATCTTATCTTAACCTTATGTTAACTGATCCTATTTTTATTTCTTAAAATATCCCCTCCACCACCCCCCTCTGAGGAGGACTGCTTTATTTATAATTAATCTAATCCAATGTTATACAATCTTATCTTAACCTTATGTTAACTAATCCTAGTTTTATTTCTTAAATATTCCCTCCACCACCCCCCCTCTAAGGAGGACTGCTTTATTTACAATTAATCTAATCCTATGTTATACAATTTTATCTTAACCTTCTGAATTAATCCTATTTTTATTTCTTAAATATTCACTCCACCACCCCCCCTCTAAGGAGGACTGCTTTATTTACAATTAATCTAATCCTATGTTATACAATCTTATCTTAACCTTATCTTAATTAATCCTATTTTTATTTCTTAAATATTCCCTCCACCACCCCCCCTCTAAGGAGGACTGCTTTATTTATAATTAATCTAATCCTATGTTATACAATCTTATCTTTACCTTATGTTAACTAACCCTATTTTTATTTCTTAAATATTCCCTCCACCACCCCCCCTCTAAGGAGGACTGCTTTATTTATAATTAATCTAATCCTATGTTATACAATCTTATCTTAACCTTATGTTAACTAACCCTATTTTTATTTCTTAAATATTCCCTCCACCACCCCCCCTCTAAGGAGGACTGCTTTATTTATAATTAATCTAATCCTATGTTATACAATCTTATCTTTACCTTATGTTAACTGATACTATTTTTATTTCTTAAATATTCCCTCCACCACCCCCCCCTCTGAGGAGGACTGCTTTATTTATAATTAATCTAATCCTATGTTATACAATCTTATCTTAACCTTATGTTAACTAACCCTATTTTTATTTTTTAAATATTCCCTCCACCACCCCCCCTCTAAGGAGGACTGCTTTATTTATAATTAATCTAATCCTATGTTATACAATCTTAAGCTTACCGTAACCTATCCTATCTTAATTTTATTCTATGTTATCTTATCCTATCTTTCTTATCTTATGCTATGCAATCCTATCTTATTCTTACTACTTAATACTATGTTATCTTATATAATCTTATCCTAAACTTATGGTAATTTATCATGTCTTTGTAAAACATAAAATGGCATACAAGTTAAGACTATCTTAACTTGTCCTATCTTAAGCTTATCCTATAGTACCTTATGCTATAGAACTACATGGTAACATATCCTAATTTTATCTTATCCTAAGTATGTATGACAACTCTTGTGTAATTATGTGCTGAATCTACAGGGAAATGTAGCTATGTGCATCTGACTGATAGCCCATCTCCACACCCATCTCCTGAGCCCTGGGCATGGTACTTAGCTGCTCCAGTGCATCAATAGGAAAGATGAACTCATCTTCATCAATCCTACGCCTCTTGGATGAATGAGTACCCTCATTATCCTCATTCTTCCCCTGTTTCGCTAAGTTAATTTCATTTAAATGTCTGTTCCAAAACTCCTGACACCAGTACTCAGTAAAGCACTTGGCGTCATAGGTCATTTTAGAGTATTTTGTTACATAATAGTTATACAACCAATAGAATTTTTCCAGGTGAGATGAGGCGGCTACAGCCTGTGCTGGAGCCTGAAGCAGAGGGGTCAGATGAACCAGGCCTGGAGCTGAATATGGATGTGGAGCTGGGCTTACAGGTGTGACTAAGTGTGGGGATAAAACAGAGGAGCCCATAAAAAGAAATGGGGATGAAACAAAAGGGGAGGGGGCTGAAGACGGAAATAAAAATGAAGAGGAGGAGAAGGTTGGTGAGCTGGGCTTAGGCTCTAACCCCTTCTGTTGGTCATACCTCCTTCTTCGCCCTGACCGGCCTCCCGCCGTATTTCTACGGCGGCCTGTGCCCTGCTGACCCCTGCTGGTTGCCACCGGGATGGCAGCAGATCCAGGAGAGGCAGACGTGGTCAGGGAGCTGGCTGCCGGCGGCCTGGTGCGGCACTTCTTCCGACGGCCAGCATCACTGGAACTGGTTTGTCCTTTGGGATTATAAAGACAGGGGACAGCATATTTAATTTAAATGAAACATTATGTCACTGTACAACAACACTACATCACAACCATCACAGATATCACACTTGGCAGTCGGTATTGCACACTAAGAAAAATTCTGCAGTCTTTATTGGATACAGGAAACACACGCTTGGGAAACTTATGCGCTGGTCTTGACTTGGGCCGTCTGCGTTTCAGCAGGGGAACCTGACCTATAAAAACAAGCCAGTTTGTGCACAGATTCCCTGATACGCAGAACAACAGCGAAAAACAACACTGGAAAGGTTCATGTGCATCAAATATAGCAGCCCACTCAATCCAAATGTTGGCATCAACAACTGACTATTAAGTTAAATCCTTTACATATCTTACACTTTCCATAAGTTGCATTATTTATTCACTCTCAAGGTACCAAACTAAGATTTATGCTTTTTCTGATTACTACCGCGTTTCCCCGCAAATAAGCCCTAACATGATTTTTCAAGAAGCTCGTAATATAAGCCCTAGTTATTGTCCCATGGATTGTACGGTAACTAGAATGAGATGCGGTTATACTACGAGAAGGCTACATGGACAAGAGGCGCTCATTTAAGGACAGAGTTATTGCTAAACATGAGAGATTGGGGACACTGGTTCTACAGGAAATTGAGTTGCGAGATATTCAGGACGGAATTTGGAACTTGGAGATTTACGATGATGTTCCAGAAGAACATGACATTACGACTATATTTGAATAAACATATGCAGTATACAGCAGAATTTTGTTCATGAATAAATTCACCGTCAAATTGTTTACATGGAAAGATACTGTTAGAAGATGACATGATGTCTGTGTTTGAATAAATGTGGATTTTTTTCATGAATACCGGTAAATATACTGTAGCATGTTATACTTGGGAAAATACTACCTTAATATAAGCCGTAACGCGTCATTTGGAGCAAAAATTAATATAAGACCCTGTCTTATTTTTGGGGAAACACCGTATATTAGGATGTTTAAACACAGCACAGCCACAGATTTTACTGATTTCATTATATAATGCAGTAGACATGCAAAAAGACTCCCGTATATTAAAGCTAAAGGTGAACTACTTTATTATTTAGACATGTACTTCTAAAACAAGATAATAGAACAGAAGATTCAAGAAGGCTAGTCAAGCATATTCTGACTTTAACTCTTTAAGTGCTGAGTTAGTCTGGGCATCATTTTGCCATCCTTACCTCGGCCAACTGGACCGGGGATGTATTCCGGGGCGATCCGCACACTGACTGCACCTTTCGGCAGCAGCCAGTCAATCCTCTGGAGATTCACGGTGGTTTTCACGATGGACATCTTTCGCGTCTTCTCTCTTGCTGATAAACTGCAAGTCTGAGCTGCTTTAAATGTTCAAATGAAAACTCTAAACGGAAAAGAATTGTTATGATTCGGTTGCTAAGCTACGGTGGCCGATTGGTGTCAGCGCGCTGCAAAGTCTTCAAACGCTTTAATCAAATGACAAAACATACGATCTACATTTACAAAAGCGCAGAAACGTAGAAGTACCACAAAATTTTAAGACAAGTTTAAAAACATATAAGCGCTGAAAATCCGCTCACAACACAGTTGTGAAGTTTCTGGGTGACAAAGAAACAAGACGGACCAATTATGGTTTAACTGTATATCGAATGTTTACGAAATGTCGATATCTTATCAAAACAGGATATAGAATGAAACACTACATTATATCAATCAATCATTCGGTCGCCATTAAAAATATAGAATAATATTCCTTCCTTGTTATAAGTAACACGAGAGCTGCGGTTTTGAAGTTGCACAGACTCCCAGAATTCATAGCGATAATTACGCGACCCATTCAATTAGTGGGTTTTTTGATAATTGGGAATGCGTTGGGTGCGTTGGACTTCACTTAGGTCTGACTGCAGCTGACGTGAGGGGAACGCCATCTGCCGGCGGCTGCAGGAGTGTAATATAATAATATAAACTGTAATATAAACTTGTAATATAAACTGACAGCAGCCAAACTAGACAACTTCTACTCCTCGTAGTGCGAGACCTGACTGAGATGGCCGCACTTCCAAAAGGGTGTAGATACATCTATAAAAATATCACCTGCATGCACATTACTTCTTCTACAATAACCAACTCCTGATCCAAAGTGCTAGCAGTGAAAAGATAGCTGCCAGGAAAAAGATCAAATACATTTATTTCAAGGATTCAAAGTTTTTATTGTCATGCACAGAATACAATGCAATTCTTACTTGAATGCCTTCTTCACAGACTAGACGATTAAACACATAAAGCAGCGCAACATTACAGTAACTAACAATAAATAAACAATTAACTTATGTGTACTATTAGAGCATTTATTGAAACTTTACTTCTTTACAGGCTTTTCGGGAGAAATAGCAGATAACGTATCGGAACTTCCAGAGATACAAACGTCATGCGTGTGACTAAAATTATTCAGCCAATAAGGGCAAAGTTGTGTCACGGAGGCAGTTCCAGTTTGTGCAGCCGGCTGAGAGGTTTTTTTTTATTATTTTTGTTATTGAAGCTTTAAATTACAACAGAAGTAATAGCTGACCAGTGACCATTAAGATTAACAAAACAAACAAGAACATTTACGAGACATTTACAAAATAAGCCAGGGGCACATAGTAGCGACATTTACAGTTACGCCGGCTGAAAGGTGCTGCACGATCTTACTTGCTCTCTGCACGTGCTGCACGATGTGTCACGATCGTCTTGTAGGTTTTTGTACCATGTGACTTGGTGACGTTAGGTGACGTTTTGCAGGGCCGGCTTTATGTCGGACAAAAGAAATCTAACCATGATGCAGTAATTCTAGAGGCAGCAAAGCAGACTAACCAAAGATCTCATAGTAAACAAAGGAATGTGATACTGCAGTTAAGTCTCGGAACAAAGCTTTTACAATGTTAAAAAGTACTCACAACTTTCAGAATTTGATTGAGTACAAAAAGTTGCAGGCTAACGTAAGGAGGGTAGTTAAATGAGCAAAGAGGGAGTTTTGGAGGTCCTTCTGTAATTCAGTAGGACGGGAAACTGACATTAGTAAAGTCTGGGGAATGATAAAAAAGATGCATGAGATTAAAAGGGAGTATGGATATTCAGTTCTAAATGATAATAACATAATAACAGTTACAGATGGGGAAAAAGGCAAAATGTTAGTTTTGTGGTTTTTCATTCCCTGCTAAATCAGAAGTCAGAAGTGTAGATCCAAAATTCAGTCTTTATTGCAACAATTAAGTTACAACCAAGGCCGGACACTTAAAGTGTGTCCAGTACTGTTTTATACCTATTTTTATACAAGTTCTTATCATTTAACAATATCTCGTCACTTAAGCATCATCATTCCTTCAACCATTCACAATCATTGTTTTTTACATCAATCCACACCCCTAGGTGATAAGTTTGTCCATCATTTCTTTTACTGTTTGGTCCCTCAGCCGAACGTAATGGTGGTGCGACCATCTCCACTTGGTTTTTTAAAAATGCTCAGCCGTGAACTTTTGGTGAGCCTGTTGCACATTGTCTAATTAGAGGGTTGATAATATATTTGTCCTTCAACATAATGATAAGGCATAACACTAATAAAGGTGGATATTCATGCATTCAGGGCTAACATAAAGTAGCTAACAGAACATTTGAGGCTAATACAAGGTGCAAATACATACTCAATTGATTACATTGTGTTGATTACATTATAATGATTACATTGTAATGATTACATCACGGGTATTTGGCATGCTTTTTAATAATACCGTAATGATTATATTCTACATTGTATAGTGCTAAATAATATCCCATATATTTCCCCCCTTTGGGATTCTAAAGAGTCCCACACACAATTCTGTCCATCCAGCCTAGGAGGGAGGGCTAAAACCCTAAGATCTAGGGAAATTCCACTCCCAGCCCGCCACAGGCGCGGCCCCCCTTCGGGGTCCATGGCTGACATGGCTCACAAACTATCAACACTCAGAATCAACCAACAGCAATGAACTCCCCAGGATACATTGCATATATTATCAGGAATACATAATCTACCAGGAGTACATCACCTACCACAAGCTCATTACATAAACATATACGGCTAATGCAAAGATAACTGAAAGGTTAACTGATAACACTGTAGATTACTATAACAGGCACTCTGTCATGAGCAGGAAAGTCCCAGGTGTCGTGGGCGGCAGGCAGGCTGCAGCGTTTCCAACATGGAGTATTCACAGGCGGTACGGCCGAACTTCAGCTATGGGCAGGAGCGTATCCAAGGTGTCTATGTCGCCATCCGTTTCCGTGTTGGTCCAGGAGGTTGCCGCTCCAAACGGTCCTCCCACCACTCTAAACATTGCAGCTATAGTCGCCTGCTGAGACAGCGCTCTTCCCACTAGGGAGCGAACAAGAGGAACTACACAACAAAAGATTAGTAGCAAAGCAAGAATGAACACAGCACGCACACAGAGTGCTTTCATAAGGGCTTACTGCCAACTACCCCACATATTATAGCACCAGTCAAACAACCCGTCATGTTGTCCCGAATTTCTCGCCATCTCATCCTGTAACCCCTGCAACTTTCTCATACCCTCAGTAAATGAAACATCCAGGGCTGTATTATTGGGAATAAATGTACAGCACTGATCCCCGAACAGCACACACACTCCCCCTTTTTCTGCCAGGAGCCAATCCAGGGCCATCCTGTTCTGTCATGCCATCAGACTGGTGGCCTGAAGCTGCTCCCCCAGAGATGCGAGTGCCTCCTGAGTATAGTTGATAAACCTCTGCTGATTATAGTACAAATAATTTATCCATTCCACATTTTTGTTAACAGTAGGCCAAATTAATATTGATTCAAACCCTGCAGCTATCTCACTTCTCACCTTATATTTCTCTGGAATGCCCCTCGGCTGGCATATGGCATCTATATACACACTGGGATCATCTTCGCAGCTCGTAACAAACCTGTGGGACCTAGAGGGCTGTTTGTCAATATCCACCTGGCTAGCTAACATCCCCCTAGTGCAGAGGCCTCCACAATTATTGGGGAGAGGAGGCCTCAATCCTCCCTCCTGACCACACAGCCACCATGTATCTGCCAGAGGTACGCTCTGGTTCTCTAATGCATCCAGCGGAATGACATCTGAGTCCTCTATAGGCCTGTGTGGGGGGCTGACGTCGGAGTCCTCTATAGGCCTGTGTGGGGGGCTGACGTCTGAGTCCTCTATAGGCCCGTGTGAGGGGCTGACGTCTGAGTCCTCTATAGGCCCGTGTGGGGGGCTGACGTCTGAGTCCTCTATAGGCCTGTGTGGGGGGCTGACGTCTGAGTCCTCTATAGGCCTGTGTGGGGGGCTGACGTCTGAGTCCTCTATAGGCCTGTGTGGGGGGCTGACGTCTGAGTCCTCTATAGGCCCGTGTGAGGGGCTGACGTCTGAGTCCTCTATAGGCCTGTGTGGGGGGCTGACGTCTGAGTCCTCTATAGGCCTGTGTGGGGGGCCGACGTCTGAGTCCTCTATAGGCCTGTGTGGGGGGCTGACGTCTGAGTCCTCTATAGGCCTGTGTGGGGGGCTGACGTCTGAGTCCTCTATAGGCCTGTGTGGGGGGCTGACGTCTGAGTCCTCTATAGGCCTGTGTGGGGGGCTGACGTCTGAGTCCTCTATAGGCCTGTGTGGGGGGCTGACGTCTGAGTCCTCTATAGGCCTGTGTGGGGGGCTGACGTCTGAGTGCTCTATAGGCCTGTGTGGGGGGCTGACGTCTGAGTCCTCTATAGGCCTGTGTGGGGGGCTGACGTCTGAGTCCTCTATAGGCCTGTGTGGGGGGCTGACGTCTGAGTCCTCTATAGGCCCGTGTGAGGGGCTGACGTCTGAGTCCTCTATAGGCCCGTGTGAGGGGCTGACGTCTGAGTCCTCTATAGGCCTGTGTGAGGGGCTGACGTCTGAGTCCTCTATAGGCCCGTGTGAGGGGCTGACGTCTGAGTCCTCTATAGGCCTGTGTGAGGGGCTGACGTCTGAGTCCTCTATAGGCCTGTGTGAGGGGCTGACGTCTGAGTCCTCTATAGGCCTGTGTGGGGGGCTGACGTCTGAGTCCTCTATAGGCCCGTGTGAGGGGCTGACGTCTGAGTCCTCTATAGGCCTGTGTGGGGGGCTGACGTCTGAGTCCTCTATAGGCCCGTGTGAGGGACCGACATCTGAGTCCTTTATAGGCCTGTGTGAGGGGCTGACGTCTGAGTCCTCTATAGGCCTATGTGAGGGGCTGACATCTGAGTCCTTTATAAGCCTGTGCGAGGGGCTGAAGTCTGAGTCCTCTATAGGCCTGTGTGAGGGGACCGACGTCTGAGTCCCCTATAGGCCTGTGTAGGGGGCTGACGTCTGAGTCCTCTATAGGCCTGTGTGGGGGGCTGACGTCTGAGTCCTCTATAGGCCTGTGTGGGGGGCTGACGTCTGAGTCCTCTATAGGCCCGTGTGAGGGGCTGACGTCTGAGTCCTCTATAGGCCTATGTGAGGGGCTGACATCTGAGTCCTTTATAAGCCTGTGCGAGGGGCTGAAGTCTGAGTCCTCTATAGGCCTGTGTGAGGGGACCGACGTCTGAGTCCCCTATAGGCCCGTGTGAGGGGCCGACGTCTGAGTCCTCTATAGGCCTGTGTGGGGGGCTGACGTCTGAGTCCTCTATAGGCCTGTGTGAGGGGCCGACATCTGAGTCCTCTATAGGCCTGTGTGGGGGGCCGACGTCTGAGTCCTCTATAGGCCTGTGTGGGGGGCTGACGTCTGAGTCCTCTATAGGCCTGTGTGGGGGGCCGACGTCTGAGTCCTCTATAGGCCTGTGTGGGGGGCTGACGTCTGAGTCCTCTATAGGCCCGTGTGAGGGACCGACATCTGAGTCCTCTATAGGCCCATGCGAGGGATTGACGTCTGAGTCCTCTATAGGCCTGTGTGGGGGGCTGACGTCTGAGTCCTCTATAGGCCTGTGTGGGGGGCTGACGTCTGAGTCCTCTATAGGCCCGTGTGAGGGGCTGACGTCTGAGTCCTCTATAGGCCTGTGTGGGGGGCTGACGTCTGAGTCCTCTATAGGCCCGTGTGAGGGGCTGACGTCTGAGTCTTCTATAGGCCCGTGTGAGGGGCTGACGTCTGAGTCCTCTATAGGCCCGTGTGAGGGGCTGACGTCTGAGTCCTCTATAGGCCTGTGTGGGGGGCTGACGTCTGAGTCCTTTATAGGTCTGTGCGAGGGGCTGACATCTGAGTCCTCTATAGGCCTGTGTGGGGGGCTGACGTCTGAGTCCTCTATAGGCCCGTGTGAGGGGCTGACGTCTGAGTCCTCTATAGGCCTGTGTGGGGGGCTGACGTCTGAGTCCTCTATAGGCCCGTGTGAGGGACCGACATCTGAGTCCTTTATAGGCCTGTGTGAGGGGCTGACGTCTGAGTCCTCTATAGGCCTATGTGAGGGGCTGACATCTGAGTCCTTTATAAGCCTGTGCGAGGGGCTGAAGTCTGAGTCCTCTATAGGCCTGTGTGAGGGGACCGACGTCTGAGTCCCCTATAGGCCTGTGTAGGGGGCTGACGTCTGAGTCCTCTATAGGCCTGTGTGGGGGGCTGGCGTCTGAGTCCTCTATAGGCCTGTGTGGGGGGCTGACGTCTGAGTCCTCTATAGGCCCGTGTGAGGGGCTGACGTCTGAGTCCTCTATAGGCCTATGTGAGGGGCTGACATCTGAGTCCTTTATAAGCCTGTGCGAGGGGCTGAAGTCTGAGTCCTCCATAGGCCTGTGTGAGGGGACCGACGTCTGAGTCCCCTATAGGCCCGTGTGAGGGGCCGACGTCTGAGTCCTCTATAGGCCTGTGTGGGGGGCTGACGTCTGAGTCCTCTATAGGCCTGTGTGAGGGGCCGACATCTGAGTCCTCTATAGGCCTGTGTGGGGGGCCGACGTCTGAGTCCTCTATAGGCCTGTGTGGGGGGCTGACGTCTGAGTCCTCTATAGGCCTGTGTGGGGGGCCGACGTCTGAGTCCTCTATAGGCCTGTGTGGGGGGCTGACGTCTGAGTCCTCTATAGGCCCGTGTGAGGGACCGACATCTGAGTCCTCTATAGGCCCATGCGAGGGATTGACGTCTGAGTCCTCTATAGGCCTGTGTGGGGGGCTGACGTCTGAGTCCTCTATAGGCCTGTGTGGGGGGCTGACGTCTGAGTCCTCTATAGGCCCGTGTGAGGGGCTGACGTCTGAGTCCTCTATAGGCCTGTGTGGGGGGCTGACGTCTGAGTCCTCTATAGGCCCGTGTGAGGGACCGACATCTGAGTCCTCTATAGGCCCATGCGAGGGATTGACGTCTGAGTCCTCTATAGGCCTGTGTGGGGGGCTGACGTCTGAGTCCTCTATAGGCCTGTGTGGGGGGCTGACGTCTGAGTCCTCTATAGGCCCGTGTGAGGGGCTGACATCTGAGTCCTCTATAGGCCTGTGTGGGGGGCTGACGTCTGAGTCCTCTATAGGCCCGTGTGAGGGGCTGACGTCTGAGTCCTCTATAGGCCTGTGTGGGGGGCTGACGTCTGAGTCCTCTATAGGCCCGTGTGAGGGACCGACATCTGAGTCCTTTATAGGCCTGTGTGAGGGGCTGACGTCTGAGTCCTCTATAGGCCTATGTGAGGGGCTGACATCTGAGTCCTTTATAAGCCTGTGCGAGGGGCTGAAGTCTGAGTCCTCTATAGGCCTGTGTGAGGGGACCGACGTCTGAGTCCCCTATAGGCCTGTGTAGGGGGCTGACGTCTGAGTCCTCTATAGGCCTGTGTGGGGGGCTGACGTCTGAGTCCTCTATAGGCCTGTGTGGGGGGCTGACGTCTGAGTCCTCTATAGGCCCGTGTGAGGGGCTGACGTCTGAGTCCTCTATAGGCCTATGTGAGGGGCTGACATCTGAGTCCTTTATAAGCCTGTGCGAGGGGCTGAAGTCTGAGTCCTCTATAGGCCTGTGTGAGGGGACCGACGTCTGAGTCCCCTATAGGCCCGTGTGAGGGGCCGACGTCTGAGTCCTCTATAGGCCTGTGTGGGGGGCTGACGTCTGAGTCCTCTATAGGCCTGTGTGAGGGGCCGACATCTGAGTCCTCTATAGGCCTGTGTGGGGGGCCGACGTCTGAGTCCTCTATAGGCCTGTGTGGGGGGCTGACGTCTGAGTCCTCTATAGGCCTGTGTGGGGGGCCGACGTCTGAGTCCTCTATAGGCCTGTGTGGGGGGCTGACGTCTGAGTCCTCTATAGGCCCGTGTGAGGGACCGACATCTGAGTCCTCTATAGGCCCATGCGAGGGATTGACGTCTGAGTCCTCTATAGGCCTGTGTGGGGGGCTGACGTCTGAGTCCTCTATAGGCCTGTGTGGGGGGCTGACGTCTGAGTCCTCTATAGGCCCGTGTGAGGGGCTGACGTCTGAGTCCTCTATAGGCCTGTGTGGGGGGCTGACGTCTGAGTCCTCTATAGGCCCGTGTGAGGGGCTGACGTCTGAGTCCTCTATAGGCCCGTGTGAGGGGCTGACGTCTGAGTCCTCTATAGGCCCGTGTGAGGGGCTGACGTCTGACTCCTCTATAGGTCTGTGTGGGGGGCCGACGTCTGAGTCCCCTATAGGCCTGTGTGGGGGGCTGACGTCTGAGTCCTCTATAGGCCCGTGTGAGGGACCGACATCTGAGTCCTCTATAGGCCTGTGCGAGGGATTGACGCCTGAGTCCTCTATAGGCCTGTGTATGCATCAAATATCATATATATCCATCCATCCATTTTCCAAATCACTTATCCTACTGGGTTGCGGGGGGTCCGGAGCCTATCCCGGAAGCAATGGGCACGAGGCAGGGAACAACCCAGGATGGGGGGCCAGCCCATCGCAGGGCACATTCACACATCATTCAAATATCATATATATAATTTATTAAATTTAGATTTAAGTTTGCAGTCAATTCAATTTCCACGTTTCTCAATTTTCACGTTGCCTTTTTAAACGCAATTATGTGAATTTTAAGTAAAAATGTAGAATAAAATTATATCGTGATAATTATCAATATCATTTCCTATGAAAAAAACTTTACTATTGTACAATATTGCCCAGCCATAGGCTGATTTCAAAATTGATTTACATATTGTCTGTCTGTCATTATACATAAGAACATAAGAACATAAGAACTATACAAACGAGAGGAGGCCATTCGGCCCATCAAGCTCGCTTGGGGAGAACTAAACTAATAGCTCAGAGTCGTTAAAATCTTATCTAGCTCTGATTTAAAGGAACCCAAGGATTCAGCTTGCACTACATTATCAGGAAGGCTATTCCATACTCTGACTTCACACTGTGTAAAGAAGTGCTTCCTTAAATCCAGCTTGAAATGTTCTCCCGCTAATTTCCACCTATGGCCACGAGTTCGTGTATTTAAACTAATGCTGAAGTAACTATTTGGTTGAACAGCATCCAAACCTGTTAGAATCTTATATACCTGGATCATGTCCCCCCTCAGTCCTTTGCTTGAGACTGAACAGATTTAGCTCAAGTAACCGTTCCTCGTATGACATTCCTCTAAGACCAGGAATCATTTTTGTGGCCCTACGCTGCACCTTTTCTAAGGCCACAATGTCCTTTTTAAGATATGGTGACCAAACCTGCACACAATATTCTAGGTGAGGTCTCACCAAGGAATTGTATAATCTTAGCATTACCTCCCTTGACTTAAACTCCACACACCTGGAGATATACCCCAACATCCTATTGGCCTTTTTTATTGCTTCCCCACACTGGCGAGAATGGGACATGGAAGCATCAACATACACACCAAGGTCTTTCTCATGATCAGCTACCTTTATTTCAGTGACACCCATGAAATACCTGTACTTTATATTTCTGCTCCCTAGATGGAGTACCTTACATTTATCGACGTTAAATTTCATCTGCCAGGTATCGGCCCAGTCACTAATTAAATCAAGATCCCGCTGTAGCTGCTGAGCCACTAATTCAGTATCTGCTACACCACCCACCTTGGTGTCATCTGCAAATTTCACCAGTTTACTGTATATATTGGTATCCATATCATTTATGTAAATTAGGAACAATAGTGGTCCTAAAATCGAACCCTGCGGTACCCCACTATGAACGCAAGCCCACTGTGACATTGTGCCTCTTATAACTACTCGCTGTTTCCTATCTGTTAACCAGTTATCAATCCAGGTCGCTACGGTACCTAAAATACCTGTCGCTTTGAGTTTAAGTAGGAGCCTCTTGTGGGGGACAACATCAAAAGCCTTTTGGAAATCTAAGTAGATGACATCATAGGCCTTCTTATCATCAACTTCCTGAGTAGCTTCCTCAAAAAACTCCAACAGATTTGTTAAACAGGATCTACCTCTCCTAAATCCATGCTGGCTATCCCGCAAAATGTTATTGGAGTCCAGGTAATCTACCATTTTCTCTTTGATTATAGCCTCCATAACTTTACCAGTTATACAAGTTAGACTGATTGGCCTATAGTTAGACAAATTACTTCTATCCCCTTTTTTGAAAATAGGCGTTATGAAGGCGTGCTTCCAATCAGAAGGTACCACACCTTCAGATAAGGATTTTCGAAACAGTAAAGTTAAGGGTCAGCAAATAATATCCCTCATCTCTTTTAACACTATAGGTAAGATGCCATCAGGGCCCTGTGATTTATTTATTTTGAGCTTAGCTAGGCTTTGCAAAACATCTGCTTCAGTTATATATATATTAGCTATAGACAATGCTGGATAGGTAATAACTGGTAAATTACTATGGTCCTCAACAGTGAATACCCGTGCAAAACTATCATTGAACTCATTTACTATATTAATGTCGTTTACTATTATAAGACCCTTACTATCCTGCAGATTAGTAATTTCAGGTTTTAGAGCTCTTTTAGAGTTAAAATACTGGAAGAAACTTTTAACGTCATCCTTAGCTTCCAATGCAACCATCCTTTCGACATTTCTTTTAGCTCGTCTAATATCATTTTTTAACTCAGCCTGTAGACTTAGATATTCCTGCTTAATTCTGTCATCATCAGTTATTTTCCATTGCTGGAACAAAGCCCTTTTCCTCCTTATTTTATACTTTATTTCCCTAGTAAACCACCTAGGTTTCAATTTCCTAGATTTATTCTTGCTGGAAACAGGTATGAAGTCCTCTTGCACTTGCAATAATGTGCTTTTAAAAAATTCCCAGGCCTCTTCAACAGTTTTGTTATTTAACTCCATCCAGTTCACAGTTTCTAGTTTTAGTCTCATACACTTAAAGTCAGCCTTCCTAACATTATATATTTTTGATTTGGACTTAGCTCTTCGAACACTAAACTTAACCTCAAATTTGACCATGTTATGATCGCTACTGTCAAGTGGTTCTAAAACGTCTAATTTACCAATCCTGTCCTGGTTATTAGAGAGAACAAGATCAAGAATGGCATCTCCCCTGGTAGGGGTGTTAACAAACTGAGTAAAAAAACAATCCTGTACTAATTCCACCATCTCCAGTTCATTTTCTGAAGAGCCAGTGACAATGTCCCACTGCATTCTTGGTAGATTAAAATCACCCATAACTACCACATCATTTTTATTGCTCATAGTCCTAATATCACTGTATAACAATCTGCTTTCCTCAGCAGCTATATTAGGTGTTCTGTAACAAACACCCGCAATTAGGCTATTTGAGTTTTTAGCATCTAATTTTACCCATATTGCTTCCGTAGTTTTATTTATATCAGTAAGTTCCCTTGCCTGCAAGTTTTCCTTTACATATACTGCAACACCACCTCCCTTTTTTCCTATACGATCCTTACGGAACAACGTGTAACCATCCATATTATATTCTTGTCCATCCTTTTCACTCAACCACGTTTCAGTTATTCCTATAATATCATAAGAGTCCGATGAGATAAAAGCCTCTAAACCATGAATTTTATTCCTAATACTTCTGGCGTTTAAATACAGACAACAAAGGGTAGGCCTATTACGGTGCCCACTTACAATATGATTATTTGGGGCTTTCCGTTTCCCCCCACTGACATAGTTAACTAACCTCCCTGCCCCCCCAGTCCCTAGTTTAAACATTCCTCAACTACTCTACACATACGCCTCCCCAATACACTGGTTCCCCTCTGGTTCAGGTGCAACCCATCTGGCTTGAACAGGTCCCACCTGTTCCAGAAGGTCCTCCAATGCCCCATAAACCTAAACCCCTCTTTCCTACACCATCCTTTTAGCCACGCATTTAATTTCCTTATCTCAGCTAACTTAGCCTGACTTGCACGTGCCACGGGGTGTATTTCGGAGAATACCACCGTGGACGTTCTGCTTCTAAGCTTATTGGCGACTTCTATAAATTTATCCTGCAGAACAGCCCTTCTACCCTTGCCTATGTCGTTGGTGCCAACATGCACCACGACAACTGGATCCACCCCAGCTGGGGCCAAAAGCTTATCCACACGATCTGGAAGGTCTCCTACCTGGGCCCCAGGCAGGCAAGACACCGTACGGGACCCTCTATCACGCGTGCACACATAACTGTCTACTCCCCTAATAATGGAATCCCCCACTACCACAACCTCCCTCTTCCTGGGGGGAGGGGGCTCCTCAGTGCCCAAGTGCCCACCTGCCTCCCCAGTCCGTTCCGGCTCTAAAGCTGGAAGAACCTGAAACCTGTTCGACACAGTCACCTCAGGTGATGCCGCCTCTGCAACGTGTGTACGCCCTTTCCTGCGTCTACGACCTACGGTCACCCAGCTCTCTCGACCTCTCTGCTCTTCATTCTCCCCCCTCCCGGCTAGTGGCGTACACACCTTCTCCCTAAAAGGCGTATTAACTTGCTCCTCTAACTCACTGTTGCATTGGATGAGAGCCGGTTGCTCCTCAAGGCCGCGAACCTTGACCATGAGCGAGTCCACTAGCTTACATCGCTCGCAGATGAAGTCCGACTGGACACTAACGTCCAGAAGGGCAAACATGTTGCAAACGCAACACTGAGCCGGCCCCATAATTAACTAACTCACTATGACCCCGTACTCCCAGCCCAGTAAATTTATATAGCGTATTTAACTTTAAAGATTAATTAGCGTACCGTTAAATGCAATAAAGTGCCGAGTACACTAAAATAAGTTACTTGGGTTGAAACGGAACTTAATTATTATTTTTATTTAAAATTTTAAATCCGATAAATTTACTACTACTTACCAAAAGAACTTCTGCCTGAACCAAGTATGAACTAAAAACAAAACGAAATCGAAGTTGCTCTTGGGAGGTCGAAAAACCACAAAAACCTTGCAGAATTAATCAGGATAAAACATATAAAACGATAAACAATAAAAACTATACGATTAGGAAGCAATCAGTCCCGTGTACATGATCAGCCAGAAAATACTTGCATTCATCTAAACTTTTATAAACTTTAAACTGCCTTTGCTTGCTGGCCTGTGGGCTGATGGACAAACTTGAATGCCTTACAGGATAGGATAGGATGCACACTCTTTATTGTCCATTAAATCCCTCTATCAAGTGTCAATAGGCTCCAAACAACCAAATGTAATTAAAGAAAATTTAAAAAAGGGGAAAAAATACAGAAATAACCCAGAATAAAAAAATAATAAATAAATAAAGACTAACCAAAGTAACTTAACTGTCCCCCTCAGTTATCAGTCATCAGTCAGTCATCACCCTGACTAAACTGTATAATGAGCAGATGGGACTGTCAGTACATGGTTAGATCGTGTTTAATACAACAACTGGAATACTGCATACAAGGCACAAAAGCACTGTGGGGAATAGAGCATTATGGGAACAGTAGTTCTATTATTACACCTCCTCCTTTTAGCTTAAGTCAAATGTGCTGTGTACCTTTTGACATTAATTTCTATTACTGCTATCAACAACCTCCTTCTCTCTCTCTCTTCTACTGAACTTCCCTCTTTGTTCACAAGTCCATTCTGTCAGGTGGTTTTCCAGTCAACTTGACCTAGTAACAGTCCCTGTAGGCCAAAGATGACCTTTATCAGTCTCTACCACATATGGTCTAGGAGTATCTGCAGGTCTGACGACTCCCAGCAGTCCCTTCTGTGCTAATCCAAACTGTCTGACCAGATGTCAGTTCTGCGAGAGGTCTGGAGCGGAGTCTGCGGTTGTAGTGTTTTGCCTGCTGACGCCTTCTCTCCTCATCCTGCTTGCGAAAAACTTGCAGATCTGGCCATTTAGGACCCAGCTGTCCACCATCTGGCTAATCTGTGCTGTGATACCGGGCCACCATACTGACAGTGTGTCTTTGGCTCGGCATTTTGTAATTCCCTGATAGCCTTCATGCAGACGCTGAAGAACATCTGCTCTCAAGGGGGGAGGTATCACAAGTCCTTCTCCCTTCATGAGAAGGTCGTGAGCAAGGTGAAAATCCATTGTGCGCTGCCAGTATGGTTTAATGTCTGGATCTAACTTACATCTCTCTGGCCATTCTGTGAAACAGTGGTTTGTCACTTGTCTGCATACGTCGTCTTCTTTCTGCGCTGTCTTTATCTCCTCCAGCCTTTTGTCTCCACGTCTTTCTCTAGCTGAAGATGCCGTTCAATCAAAATGAATATTTTACTCACTTATCTTTTGGTCTTTTATGATTCCATGTGTAACACCTCCAAATTATTTTGAAGATTTGAATTTCATTGTATCCAAATTAATTTGGAACGGCAGACAACCCAGGAAACGCTTCTCAGTTTTACAGCGCACCAAATCAGACGGTGGCCTCGCCCTCCCTGATTTTAAGCTCTAGCATTGGGCATTTCAAATTAGGGCTATGCGCACTTGGACAGACGCAGGCCGTGTAGTGTCGTGGAGAGGTATTGAATCGGCTATAGTGCATCCCCACGGACTCCAGGACTTACCTTTCCCAGGGGTAGGTCTTCGTAAATCACGACACAAACTTGGTCGTATCTTTTCATCCACCTTAGCTGCATGGTACAACGCCGAAAAAGTAATAGGTCAACAATCTCCTTTATGGAACAATTTCCACTTTCTGTCAGACTATAAAGCTTTTGTTTGTCCCCCCTGGTCATCCAAGGGGGTTTTCACATTTTCTAATACGTTTGATGCGAATGTTGTGCGCACATTCCAGGACATTCAAAAAGAATACAGTCTGCCTGGCTTCTCATTTTTCTTCGACCTCAGGCTACGATCCACAATGAAGGCCTATGCTGTGCCATGGAATTCTGTCTTAGATGATCACCCAGTGTTTAGCTGGATCGATCCTGTCGAGGCATCTAAAGGCACAGTCACAAACATTTACAACAATTTACTCCTTAAGGTTTATAAGCCTTTGAAGATTCTGTCAAAATGGGATTTAGAACTTTCTAGGTTAGGATTCCACCCGGTTTGGGAAACAGTGCGGTTGAATCTTTGCCTTACTTCCAAAAACCTTAGTCATGTACGTATTCACTTTAAAACTATCCATCGTTTCTATTGTAACCCTACAAACGGTATCTCATCAAACCTGCTCCCCATCCATACTGCAGCATTTGCAACACTGACACTACCGGTACGTTTCTACATGTTCTGGGACTGTCCAGTGACCCAACATTTATGGAAGCTTGTCACTCGTGTGTAATGTGATCTTACTGGACTATACTTTGACATGGAACCTTGCTTACTATTGCTTAACGATGACTTGATGTAGCAGTTCTCATTACGTGATAAAAAACTGTTAAAGGCAGGCTTTACAGCTGCTAAGAAAACCACACTACAGCGATGGATACACCCTGATACAAACCTGAAGCAATTCTGGATTGTCTCATTCCATTACATTGTCTGTTTAGAGTATACCACTGCAAAGATTAACAAGGCAAAGCAATCACTGTAAATACCTGGAGGAATATGGCTGCTGCTCTTAAAGAGCTTCTTTAAAGGGTCTAGTTTAAATGAGTTTGCTGCCAACATGTCAAGTGTGAAAAGTTGTTCTGTGTTTCCTTTTCTTTTTTCTTTTCTTTTTTCTCCTTTCTCTTGCTGCTTTTTTTGTCATTTATTCTTGTGGTATCTCTGTCCTGTATGTGCCTTCTGATAAATTGACGGAATGACAATAAAATTATAATCACAAACAAAACAGCCTCAACTACAACATTATACATTTTTGCCACATCTTGTCACGGTTGATCAAAACATGATTCACCCCTGTATTCCCATAAAGTGTCCTGTAGGGCCTGGATTAGGTCCACAGCTCTAGCTAGATCAAGGGAAGGTGCTTGAAGCATGTCTGACAGATATTTGGCTTCCCCAAGAATCTTCCTAAGAACTGCTAGAATTCCAATAAAGGTAAGGTCTACTTGTGAAAGCAGGCCCCGTGCATCCACTGATCTCTCCGCACTGCTCTCTCCATCTATCTCATGTAGTACACGCAATACAGCTGGCAGTCTGTCCATGAGATTTTTACATGCATAGTACCTGCATGCCCCTCTGGTATCACTGACTTTCTGTAGCTCTCTTGGTGCATCCTGATACATGTCTTGTTGAACTGACAACCATTTCTGGTGAACATAAGACCCTGACATGTACCAATGAAAAAAAACATGAGTTCCATGTGTGATCTTTTCAGGTATCGTGATCTTGTTGAATTGATTGATTAATTGTTGTGGCCAGCGTGCGTATATAAGATCTGGTTGTAGTTGCGTGTGGGACCACCCTGTAACCGGTGACGTGACTCTCCATGTGCCAGTATCTCCTTTTTGGGTCACCCCGTTCAACAGCAGGGCCATATTTAATCTCCTCCTTAGCTTCCGCTTCTAAATGGTCAAAAAGAAAAAATGCTTGATCAGCAGACGACAGAAGCCGGGCCCGCATACAAACTCGCACCTCTTCCTCCCACTCCTCAAAGCTCACACCAGACCTGCCCCCAAACATTGGACACTTCCGGTCTCTAGAAATAAAAGTAAAACGTTCAGTATAGACACGAGGCTCGACCGAAACAGGTGGAGGTGCAGGGGAGGATTGGGTGGCAGTAGAGGGACCTGGAACTTCTGCTCGTTCCTGGTGCAAACGATCATTATCAGGCTGGAGCTGCCCAAACAAATTCCTGAGCTGCTGCACTTCGTCGTCCATAATGACAATAGGACAATAAAACTAGACGGCACAAACGAAGCCCGGCAAACAAAATTTACTCAAGATAGTAGCGGCTCCTGGGAAACTAATGCTGCTGTTTTACTTTGCCTTTCCACTATGACAAATTAAACACCAAAAAATAAAAAATCTCACCTAATCTCCGCAGGGAGCGATCAGGGAGTCACATCTGCACCATGTACTGGTGAAATCCTGCCGACTACGCCCACTCCGATATAAAAGCACACAAATTCATAATCACCGCCCGGGGGACGTGAAGACCATGAACACTGCCTTTATTATTCTGCGTTCAGTTAACACTCCAAAGGAAAAACCAAACAGCAAAGCAATTACTTTAAAAATTACCCACAAATGGTACAAATCAAATCATGTTAGAATAACACTCCAATCACACAAAGAAACCCAAACCCGGCAGCTATTACCTTGGGGTGGGGGGACACACTGTCAGAAGGTACTCCACGGGGTCACCACATCACATGGCGTAGATACACACACCAGGGGGGTGGGCTAAGAAGGCAGAGCGACCACGACCATGACCTACCCCCCCCCCCAAACCAGATCCTCACCACCCAACACCAAGCCTCCCCAACGGCGCCCCACGGTTTACGTACAACAAACTAAACAAAACACATAAATACTTAATACTAATTAAACAGGAAACCCGAAAACAAAATAAAAAACGAAACAAAAGCAGAAAACACAGCAGGACAAAACAGCAGCAATTGTAGTGGCTCAGTATCCCGCCGGCTGCCTGGCTCACGCCGGTCCGGGACACTCCACCAAATCGCCATCCACTGACTGATTACAAGCGGTATTAAAAGGGAAACTTAAAACGGGAAACAACTGCAAGTGGCTAGGTTACCAAGCCCTCGCAAACTGCAGTGATGGAGATGCCCACAACTAGGCTAATTTAGTGAGGAACCTCCCTCAAAGGTACAACGGCGAACACCCGCCTGCTTCAGATCACAAGCCCATGTTCTGAATCACTATTCTACCAACACACAGGTAGAAGATGATGAACTCTCCTCAAAGTAGTGCTGTCAGTTGGACCTTGTAACATGAATAATCATAGTGGAGAGTTACAATTATTATTTTAATGGGAAGACGTGAGATTTTTATTGGGGGGGGGGGGGGTCCCACTTTCAGAAACAGCCAGTGAGACTCGTTTACCTCAATCTTTCTGACCATGTGAGTCTCATTAATGAAACCGGATCTTAAGCCCAGCCGGAGCTCACCTCCCCAAGGGTACACTCTACTTTCCCAGAAAATGTCAAGATGTATTCAAATTCAACTCCCAAACCTACTGTTAGTTTTTAGAAGACACTTTCTTCAAGCAGCAGTACAGGATAAAGTCAGCATCTTTCAGGAGGACCATGATTTTTACGCAGGACAATGCTCCATCGCATGCATTGAAGTACTCCACTGCATGGCTAGCCAGTAAAGGCCTTAAGGATGACAAAATAATGACATGCCTCCCTTCCTCACCTGACATAATCCCTATTGAGAACTTGTGGGCCCTGCTTATATGGGAGATTTACAGTGAAGGAAAGCAGTACAGCTCTCTGAACAGTGTCTGGGAGGCTGTGGTTGCTGCTGCACAAAAAGTTAATCGTCAACAGAACAAGAAAATACCAGATTCCATGAATGGAGGACTTATTGCTGTTCAGCAGCCGGACTGCTTGGGGGAAGAAGCTATTGCACAGTCGTGCAGACCTGCTCCTGATGCTGCAGAATCTTCTTTCCGGATGGAAGAGGGGTAGTAGACAGTTGGTGGGTGGGATGGTACCGGTCAGTCACAATGCTGGTGGCCTTACGGATGCAGCGGGAAGTGTAAGTGTCCTGCAGGCTGTGGAGAGAGCTGCCGATGATGCACTCAGCGGTCTGCACAGTCTTCTGAAGGGTCCGGACCGCTGAGCGCGTCATCAGCAGCTCTCTCTCCAGCCTGCTGGACACTCACACTTCCTGCTGCGTCCGTAAGGAGGTGGCTATATTGCTCACTAATTGATATTTCATGTCAGAAATGTTTATTTGGAAATTATGTGATGTTTGTTTATTATTCACACTTTGAAAGATGATAATAAACAAGGGAGATGGGAAAATGTAGGTTTTTCATTTAGTTGCATAATAATTGTGCACACTAATAGTTGTGTAATAATTGTGCACACTAATAGTTGTGTAATAATTCTGCAGACTAATAGTTGTATAATAATTCTGCACACTAATAGTTGTGTAATAATTCTGCACACTAATAGTTGTGTAATAATTCTGCACACTAATAGTTGTGTAATAATTGTGCGCACACGTGTTTTCCCCTGATAATGTTCACACTCACATTTCCTTTGCATAACATTCAAGCTTCAGGTTCATTAACATTTTGGACTGACTGATGACACTATATTTGTTTTTTATTGAAATTAATCCCAAAAATACAACTCGCCTAATAATTGTGAACACAGTGTATTACATTGTGGGAACCAAATGTCCCCCACGATGTGATAAAAACCTTTTGCCATATAAGGATATTTTCACTCCCCACACCCCACAAACATAACCTCAATTTCATAAAAAAAATCTGTGAATAGAATCACAAAACTGAAAATACCTAAAATCTTGTATTTTGTTTGCTTACTTATGGTTAAGGTTGGGGCTGGGTAGACTGTCATTGTTGGGATTAGAGTTTTCACGATCGAAACAAATGGAGAGTCCCCACAAAGATATAATTACAAACCTCTGTGTGTGTGCGCGTGTGCGTGCGTGTTTGTGTGCGCATGTGTGTTTGTGTGTGTGCGCGTTAGCGTGCGTGTGTGCGTCTGTGTGTGTGTGCGCGTTAGCGTGCGTGTGTGCGTCTGTGTGTGTGTGCGCATGTTAGCGTGCATGTGTGCGCCTGTGTGTGTGTGTGTGTGTGCGCGTTAGCATGTGTGTGTGCGTCTGTGTGTGTGTGCGCATGTTAGCGTGCATGTGTGCGTCTCTGTGTGTGTGGGCGCGTTAGCGTGCGTGTGTGCATCTGTGTGTGTGTGCGCATGTTAGCGTGCATGTGTGCGCCTCTGTGTGTGTGTGTGTGCGCGTTCGCGTGCGTGCGTCTGTGTGTGTGTTAGCGTGCATGTGTGCGCCTCTGTGTGTGTGCGTCTGTGTGTGTGCGCGTGTTAGCGTGCATGTGTGCGCCTCTGTGTGTGTGCGTCTGTGTGTGTGTGTGTGCGTCTGTGTGTGTGTGCGCGTGTTAGCGTGCATGTGTGCGCCTCTGTGTGTGTGCGTCTGTGTGTGTGTGCGCGTGTTAGCGTGCATGTGTGCGCCTGTGTGTGTGCGTGTACCTGGCTACAGAAGATGGATGGATGGACAGATGGAATTTGCAACCTTACTAAAGAGTAGCAGAAGCACTTCTGACACTTGAACCCTGATGATAAGTACAATTATTTATGTAAAAGTGCATCAGTTTTGTACTTAGTGGCATTTGCCAACCATGCTTGTAAAGGTGAATTCTGCCAGAGGTCAGTGCTGTGGGTTGGCGTTTGGCTCAGTGGCTTATATCACTATGCTCCTGTGACTAAGGCCCTTAACCCCAAACGCACCAGTGACTGCCTGCGTCTGCCTTCTCAAAGAAAATTTTTTTAATTGTTTGACCGTGGAATTTGAGCTTTGTGGGTCCAAACCTGCTTAGTCACACCGCCTTAAGTTTGCTGCTCAACTCGCCGCTTTCTCAATTGTAAGTCGCTTAGCAAAAAAATATCTCCAAAATAAAAGTAAATGCTCTTTTTTGCAGGAGAAAAAATGATCAACATGTGTTTTAAACGGTACAAAAGTGGGTCTGACCTTCATGCAGTTTCAACAAAACGTGGGTGGGGACAAGGGACGTCGTGATATAATGTGATCATACGATTACGTTTGCAGAAAAATAAAAGGACAGCGATAATGGTTCCCAGCAGCACAAACCAAAGACAATCGGATGAAAGCAGAGTGGAATATGGGAGTATGGTAGACGATCCTTTCATAGCATCCAGATTTCTTAATGTTTGCTAGGCTGAGTTTGTTTCTATGGCGAGGAGCCCAGCACCAAGTTACACAAGAAAATAAGCTGGAGGAAAGCAGCAGGCAAAAGCCTGACCCAGACGCAGCCCCGGTGCACGCCGGTTGGCGGCTGGGGAAACTTGCCGCGTATCGCCCCTACGGCGGCTGTTTCAGCTCACGGTAGGAAGCCGCCATCTAGTGGTGCGCTTTGGGAATTGCATGTAGCGCCAAAGTTCCTCGAAATTGTTACAGTATCATGGACCTAAAGACTCATTGAGGTTTCACTCCAAACACAATATTGTGCAGTTTGGGGATTTGCGTTGGTGTTTTTGGGCTCATCATCACAGGTCCTGAGGGCCCATAAATGCTGGTGCTGAGCTCTGTTACTGATATTCTTAAGTATTATTTTTAATAATTGATGCACTTGCACTCGATCTTTGATACAATGTTTTGTTGCTTTTAATCTTTCCAAGCACTTTGCATACCGGGGCGACGCCCAGCACCGTACAGTGTCAATCTGCTTCCTCATTTGTATGTCGTTTTGATAAAAGCTTCTGATAAATAAGTAAAATGTAAGTCAGTATAAATGTATATACAACAGTAACTATGGTAGATTTCTCTCTGGTAGGTCTCTCTGACCTTACTGCACTGGGAGAAAAGCCCAGTGTAACATGGGCTAAAATGTAAATGTGTAGTTTTTTAGATCTTAATCTGAAAATCCGTTCTTCGTTTTCCCAGAAGGTGGCAGCACATGAACACTGCAAAACTGCAAGCTTGGCTTGTCGCTTTGTATACAATAGTGCGCTATCCGTATATTAAAAATACTACATAATTACATACATCAATCAATATCAAGAACAGAAAGATGTCCACACAATATACCAAAATCTTAAAATCCCCCTTGGCTGCATGTTACGCTGTAGTTTGGTTTGTCTAAGCTCCACACTTTCCCAGAATTACCCTGGACTGCTTCCAGTACGGAAGCCCAAAGAATCAGACACGAAGCTCACATAACTTGGCAAGAGGCCCCTGAATTACCTGAAGTGGATGGAGTTTTCACCTCGGCGCATGGGGATTCAGAGCAGACACAAGTGAGCGTGAACCCATGTGTGATTTACAGTAAAAGGTGACTGAACACAATACACAGCCTCTGTAGTGTCTCCACTGTCCAGCAAGGGGTGCCACATGAAAGCTGCCCAGCAGGAGTAAACAGGTTTCCGGAGATGATGCATTGCAGTCCCACAGTCCTCTAGTCTTAAGTGCTCAAATTTTGTGGTCCCTCTATACCTTAGTCTCATAGTCCATAGTGCCCAATTCCCCTTTGCCCCTCTTCCATGATCCACAAGTCCCTAGTCTCCTTGTTTCTTAGTCCCATGGTCCCTAACACTGTAGCCCCTTTTCCCCTGGTCCCCTATTCCCTTAGTCCCATAGTCTCCTAGTCCTGTGGCCCCTAATCCCATAGTCCACTACTCCTTAGTCCCCCAGTTCCTACTCCCTATTCACCTTGTATTAAGCAGGGAGCAGGATTCTGAGGCCATCTGAAATGCTTTACAATGAAGCTGTGCTAAAACCAGTATATGCATGAGGGTGTTTGCGCTGCTCTGCACTAGACTGCCTGTTCCTGTAAATCACTTATATGAAAGTGCCTGTGGAACACAGATAAAATCCACATGTCTGAGGTGGCTGGCATCTGGTCTTTCTCATGTGTCAGGCCTGCGATGCAGCATTCAAACACATGGTCTCCTTTTACAGCCAGCAGGTTACGCAAACGTACCGCTCAATTGGGGCCATGTGGACAGCTGTCTGCCATCTCTGATTGGCCGTCGAGTCCACGGACCCCAAAGGTTAAACTGGACACTGGCAGGCGTGTCTGATTCATCAGATTCCCGTCTGCTGGGTTGGGCAGCATCACATTGAGGAAGAACCTCATTGTGTTTTCAGCTACCTGGCATTAGGAGCTGATTACTTCAAGTCATTAGGACTTTTTTCATAGAGATTCTCTAGCTGAACAAGTAGAGTGTTGCATTTATGATGCATTGGTCATGGGTTCAAATCCCCCAACAATATGCATAAAACATAACCCTTCCCACTGCTGTAAGTCACTTTGGGTAAACAAGTCTGGTAAATGCAAAAGTGTTTCTACAAGTGGTACAACAGCATGCCCTACTGGTCAGATTAAAATGCTGTTTGGATATATTCCATTTCATAATGTGGCTTCTGATTATAACATCAATGTGTAATAGGAATTGATTGGAAACGTATTCACTACTTCTTTTACAAATGTATTTATCTGGACGAATTGGTCCAATTGGTCTCTCTTACCTTAGACCCCTGGGAGAAAAGCTTAGTGTCCATGGGGTTAAATGTAAATGGATATTCTATGTGATGAGTAATATAATCTGGGTTAAGGACGACTCAGATGCAGTAGCTCTGGGAAAGACACAGGCTTTATTAAGGGAATACAGCAAACAACACTTGGAAGAATGATGACGGAGCTGAGGAACCATGAGAGCAGGAACATTTATACACAGTAATCACCGACGGGAGAGAGGTGTAGGAGGCTAACAGACCAGGGTGGAGAACGTCAACAATGGGATACAGCTGGGGAGGGTTAGGAGAGTTACGGAGTGTCAGCAGTGACCTCTGCTGGCCCAATCAGGAGGAGACGGGACAGATCGTCACAAGTACTAAGATGTGATGCATCCATCTTCCAAACACTTATCACAAGGGTATCCCAGAGCCAATTACAGGAAACGCAGGGCAAAAAGCTGGGGTCCACCATGGATACAATGCCATTTAATCACAAGGAACACTCACAGTTATGGAGTCCAGACAATTTACAGATGCCTGTCAGAGTCGCTGCAGGAAGAAACCCATGTGGGATAAAGAGAGCAAACAAACGCCACACAGACAGCATAGGAGAAGGATGGAAACATTCGACACTGCAGCTGCAAGGCAGCCCTGTTACCCACTGAGCCGCCCCTCACTGGATTCTCATGGTTAAAACAGGACAGCATGCCCAATATATTCAAAATGCACATGTGGAGGATTTCAGCCATATGGTTTTGAGTAACTTCTGCAGCCACGTACCATGTGTGAGATGGAGCCGGCCAGTTCCTCTTATGGTCCAATTCTGCTCATGCGTTACTAAGATTATGGTACTTAGGTCCTCCATCCATCACATCCTCTTCTCACTGTGGTCATGCTCATCCACTCTGGACACTGTAAGCTTGGTAAAAGACTCTCATCTCTGCATTCTTGGTAGCGAAACAAAAAGGGGGTTTGCTGAACTAGATGGGCTGAGACTGGAAACAAAGAGGATCGTGAGGGATCACAAATGGGAGGACTGGCAACCGGGAAGGTCACAGGCAGCAGGAAGGTTTAACATCAATGACCGAGACAAATAGATACTTAAATGCAAAGACTAACGAGGGGCAACAACCAACAGGCATGAATCATGAGGGTCGCGCTAGTGAGGAGACAGGAGGGTCAGGCAGGTGTGATGGGTAGGACATGACAGTGGTCATGTGACACGGGCTGTTACTGTCACCATGAGGAAGCGCAGGAATGTAAACAGCTTGGAAAAGGCAGCTGGTGTTTTTCTCCTTTATTTCTGTGTGAGCCTATAGTGGGTCCCATGTTGGATGGGATCCTGTCTCTACTGCGTGTCAGTCGTAAGCGGATCACACTTCTTACCGTTAGGGTGATGCCTGTGGTTTACAGTGGCTTGCAAAAGTATTCGGCCCCCTTGAACTTTTCCACATTTTGTCACATTACAGCCACAAACATGAATCAATTTTATTGGAATTCCATGTGAAAGACCAATACAAAGTAGTGTACATGTGAGAAGTGGAACGAAAATCATACATGATTCCAAACATTTTTTACAAATAAATAACTGCAAAGTGGGGTGTGCGTAATTATTCAGCCCCCTTTGGTCTGAGTGCAGTCAGTTGCCCATAGACATTGCCTGATGAGTGCTAATGACTAAATAGTGTGTAACTGTGTGTAATCTAATGTCAGTACAAATACAGCTGCTCTGTGACGGCCTCAGAGGTTGTCTAAGAGAATATTGGGAGCAACAACACCATGAAGTCCAAAGAACACACCAGACAGGTCAGGGATAAAGTTATTGAGAAATTTAAAGCAGGCTTAGGCTACAAAAAGATTTCCAAAGCCTTGAACATCCCACGGAGCACTGTTCAAGCGATCATTCAGAAATGGAAGGAGTATGGCACAACTGTAAACCTACCAAGACAAGGCCATCCACCTGAACTCACAGGCCGAACAAGGAGAGCGCTGATCAGAAATGCAGCCAAGAGGCCCATGGTGACTCTGGACGAGCTGCAGAGATCTACAGCTCAGGTGGGGGAATCTGTCCATAGGACAACTATTAGTCGTGCACTGCACAAAGTTGGCCTTTATGGAAGAGTGGACAAAATGTGGAAAAGTTCAAGGGGGATGAATACTTTTGCAAACCACTGTATGTCATTGCCCAGAGTTACTTGGATTTGCTGGAAACTTGACTGTGACACAAACACAATAACCTGTAGCAGGACTTGTAGTCTTTCAGGCACTCGGCCCCAGATTTTTAATTACTTTGACTTTATATCTGAATCCGAATGTGGCCATTAGCAATTTCATATATATATTTTCAAGACGCTAATTGTCGCACTGCCTTTATTGTTATTTATTCTATCCTACTGCCTTTATTGGCCCTACTACCCCGTTTCGTTGTGCTCATACACAATGACAGTAAAGTTGACTTTGACTTATGAAGTGAGAAGGCCATGGATAGAAAAGTTGTGCTAATGCTAACTGTGACTACGGCGGTCAGATTTATTGGACCCAGCTGATGGGTTCCACAAGTCCCCACGTGATCTGAGCCACAGGTACAGCTAAATTGTCTGACAACAAGCCAGTGAAGTCAAACAGCCTGCAGGGCCAGTCACCCCATCTGGGCGCAGGAGCCCAAAACAGAACAAAGGCTTTTGTTTTCTGACTTTGACTCACAATTGGGCAAACAGTGATAAATCAGCCGCCCCCTGAGAGTTGCCCCAAAACACATCACCTTAGTTCACTGTCTTTCACACGTTGTTCTGTTGATCATGTCCCCAAGAGGGAAGCCAGACTTTCCCAGAATGGCAGCTGCTCACTGTAACATGCATTAAGAGACTGAAAAGTGCTGGTGAACATCCTGCCTGGACGCTGGCCACTGTGATGGTGTACATGAGTAGGGTGAATGGAATGATATATGTGGACTTTCATGGAATATAAACTGTGAATCGTCCATCTATCCAGCAAACCCCACTATAACAGTAATACCACCCAGTCCACCCGCCTGCATCCTGAAATATCACCTGAAATATCAGGCGAAACATCAACACAAACAGATGGCTTCCATATTAATGCAATGGGAGCAGAAACAGCTGTGGGCTGGCCATATATATATATATATATATATATATATAACTGCACACATTATATATATATATTAGGCAGTCACATAAACTTTTAAAATGATCTCCATGTTGATTTAAACCTATGATATTATGTCTGTCAAACTGTTTGCCCTTAACCGTTTCAAAATCTCTCCTAAAGTCATCCCAGTATTGGCAGTATTTTCAATATACTCATGTATTTTTTGACATGACCACTAGCTCACCTCATATAGCTAATCAGTACCTCAGTGACTTTATAAAACTAGTTTCATTAATTAATTAAGTGAGCTGAAATTTAACAAATACATGAAATGGCCGAGGTGAACCTGAGGAGAGGTTTAGGAACCATATTGGTGTTCATCTAGCCATCCAACAAGATATCAGTAACTTTTTGGAGAACATAAGAAATTCCTTTTAGTTTTTTTGTTTTACTCATAATTTGCACATGTTCTAATATTACATTTTCTTTTTCATACTGAGAAAATATAAATTTACTACCCAGATAAATAGCTTTAAACATTTCCTATGACTCCCTAAGACTTTTGCACAGTACTGTATATATCTCAGGATTCCTAATGAAACAGGACTTATGTGTTTTTTTCTGGTAATTGGTAATCACCTACACTACTTGATGATGATCAGGTGCTTTTCTGTTGTTGTACTAACGTGACTTATTAAGATTTTATGTTATTTATGTTTACTTAGTTAATATATGATTAATTTGATTATATCATTATCTTTACTAAGTTACCTCAGGACCGCTGTAGGTTTTGAGTTAATAAACTGTCTGCCGTCTGCCGCCCCCTGCTGGCCAAAGCGTCGCCGCTGCGATATCAGGCTGCTGCGCTCAGTGAGCAGAGAGCGCGGATTAAGTCTGTTACTCAGTTACGTTCTGGGCAGCGCGGAACCGGGACATTAATGGGATAGAATAGGAAGCCTTTATTGTCAGTGTACAGGTAGCAAATACAATATATAGACCGAAATATAAAATATACATATAGAGGGGAGGGGAAAAGCTCCCCCCACTCATCAGGCTTAGATTTCATTACATTTTATTTTATTCAGAATCAGAATTCACTCCATTGGTACAACTGCATGTACTATGAATTTGTTTAGGCAGTTTTGGTGCATTAACAGCCAACATAGAACATAAGTCAGAGAAAAACAGTCATTTTATATGTTTGTTCAGCTTACAGAACCCAATTATTAACGTACGTCACACTTCAGACAGAGTAAAAAGGGTTATACTGGTTATAAAGCAGAGATTTTACCTTTTTGCCATGGAGAAGCAGCGACATGTGAGACTCTGATACGGTAAAAATGATTCCTCCAGCACACAGTGAGCTATCCCAGCATGCACAGCGACTCGGGGGAGTTTGGATAAACCCCAGACCCTGGATAGAGGGGTTCAGTGAATGAGGAGGTGAAGCTGTACAGCAGGGTCAGTCCATCAGAGGAGACTCTGTAGAAGGACAGAGCACCAGCCCCCCAGTCCAGATACACTCCTACTCTGTGGGGACCTGAGGGCTTTATGGGTATGAGAGTCTCTTTATTATTGTGACAGACAGAGTAACTGTCAGTATAACAGCACAGCATCCATGACTTGTTATTGGCTCCAAACACACAGTCACTCCATCCTTCCCTCCCGATCCCTTTATAAGTCACTCCTATCCAGGCTCCATATCCATCCCACTCAGCCTCCCAGTAACAGCGACCAGTCAGACTCTCTCTGCACAGAACTTGGCTCCAGCAGTCAAATCTCTCTGGATGATCAGGATATGGCTGCTCTGCCCCCCCCTGTCACCTTCCTGTCCCCCCCTGACAGAGACAGGCGGCTGTTTGCAGTGTTGGGGTCCAGCGTCAGCTGGCAGGAGTCTGTAGGCAAGAGGAAGAGCCATTAATCCCATGACGAAGCCCAGCATCTCCATCATTATCACTGTCACACCTCACACACTCACTCACACAGAACTCGCTCCAATACACACATTTTATTCCCAATATACTCATGTAGCCGCCCGAGTCTGCGGCGCTCCGGCTGCCCCCTGCGCTGTGAGACACGCCGCGCTGAGAGACTCGCTGGGGCCGAACTGCACTTTAGCCTGCGCTCTATTATTCTGTACGATACATAAAATATAAAAAGTCAAATATGTGAAATACCTCAGGAAATGTTGGACGCCCGCGCGACGCCGGTGGGAAGACGCGCCGAAATGACGCGGGTGTTAAACTAATAGGCTTAATTACAGGTAAATAAAATTAGAAACAGCATTCATCAAACATATTAACCATAAAATTACACAACAAAGATTACCACTAAAAGTGAGTTTGTCTTTAGGTCACAATATGAACTTTTAATCCACTTTGGACACACACCTCTCTCCAGCAGCGCGCCGACGCGACGCTCCCAACGCGGACGCATCTAGGCTGGTTCTCCGCAAAGCGCAGCACTCGCGTATTACACCGCGTATGCGTACATGGAAACGTTCATATTTCTCTGGTCAAGCTGTGTACTTTGCACATGCGCACGTGTCCTATTTAAGTATTAGTAGTAATTCTGATATTCCCTACACACGTACCACAGCCGCGAGGTCTGTGTATGTTTCCCTACGTTTTACAAATTCAGAGCGGCAGTTCACGGGGCTGCCAACTTTGATCAACTGGCTGGCGTGAGATTTTCAATTTGGGACAAGTCTGCACACATATGCATACGCATTTATATGTATGTAACAGTTCTATTACCTTGAAAATTGGCTGTAGGGTTTGCAAACTACCCCAATCCTCATCAAAATCATCTATGTTGGCGTTTAAAGACAAATTTGGAGTGCGGCAGGCGGTCGTCCGCGGAGGAGTAAAATGCATCATAAAAGTCTATACAAACACGTCCGCTTATACGTGCGCGGAGAGGTACCAGTCTGGCCGCCATGTGTTTTCTGTGTTGATTCCGGCTTCGTCTGTGCACTTACATGAGGATAACAAGACGCATGCGCGACGTGCAGTGCTACCAGAAATTGGCGTGGCAGTATGGTCACGTTTTGTCACGGAACATTGTCTTTACTAACGGTACAGATAGTATTAAAGTAGCATCTGATTTTTTTAAGAATGAGTGTCCAGAAGAGCTGTATATTTTCACAGACAAGAAAAAAATATTCCGAACACTATTGTGTCCTTCTTTGTACAGCGTCTTCAAAATTTAATGGCAGTATAAGTTTCTAAGAAAGCAGTGTCATGCGTACAAGGTACAATGAAATTCTAACCTGAAATTCTTACTTGCCTACTTTCATAAGCAGCATTATTTTTCATACAGTTCCATCCATCCATCGATTTTTCTGTCACTTATCTAATATATAACATATATTCTATTTGTGTGTGTGTGCGGTTATATATATATATATATATATATATATATATATATATATATATATATATATATATATATATATATATATATATATATATATCCATCCATTCATTTTCCAAACCGCTTATCCTACTAGGTCGCGGGGAGTCTGGAGCCTATCCCAGAAGCAATGGGCACGAGGCAGGGAACAACCCAGGACGGGGGGCCAGCCCATCACAGGGCACACTCACACACCAGTCACTCACACATGCACACCTACTGAATGGGCAATTTAGTAACTCCAATTAGCTTCAGCATGTCTTTGGACTGGGGGGGGGGAAACCGGAGTACCCAGAGGAAACCCCACGACGACATGGGGAGAACATGCAAACTCCACACACATGTAACCCAGGCGGAGACTCGAACCCAGGTCCCAGCGGTGTGAGGCAACAGTGCTAACCACTGCACCACCATGCCATCCTTAATTTTTAATTAAGAATTAAAAATGAGTTTATTGGGTCCTAATTTGGTACTAAACACCTGTTTTGTTTTATAGAGAGTCCACCCCACAGCCTGCCAGACACATTCAGTAAACTGATTATGTTATTAATGATCGTATTGTGCTAATTTTGCTTAGTAAGCAATGTGCAAAATTAACTAATGTGCAAAGCTAATTAATGTCTATCATTATTTGAGATTGTTATGTTTATTACTTATTGCTGCTCACAATGATCCGCCTGATATTTTGACCAAGCAATGGACACAAATAAAATAGTGAGTTTAATATTGATTCTACAACAGCTATTAATAAAAGTGAGTTTGTCTTTAGATCACAATATGAACGTCTTTTAATCCACTTTGGACACACACCTCTCTCCAGCAGCGCACCAACGCGATGCTCCCAACACGGACGCATCTAGGCTGGTATATAATGTAGTATATATTATATATAATCTCTCAGGTTATATATAATATATAATCTCTGGGTCTGCCCCCAGGCCTCCTCCTGGTTGGACATGCCTTGAAACACCTCCCCGGGGCGCCATCCAAAAGGTATCCTAGAACTATCAACTGACTCCTTTCAATGCGGAGAAGCAGCGACTCTACTTTGAGCCCGGATGTCTGAGCTCCTCACCCTCTCTAAGGCTGAGCCCAGACACCCTGCTGAGGAAACTCATTTCTGCTGCTTGTACAGTATTCACAATCTCATTTATTCGGTCATCACCCAGAGCTCATAACCATAAGTGAGGGTAGGAACGTAGATCAACTGGTAAATTAAAAGCTTCACCTTCCAGCTCAGTTCCCTCTTTTTCCAAATTGCTGCACCGTGAACAAACCCCCAAGATCAAAGTCAAATTGAACTTTATTGTCATCTCCACCATATATAAGTATACAGAGAGATGAAATGGCGAAGCTCAGGGCCCACAGTGTAAGCATAAACTTAGTCCAATATAGAGAACAAGACAAGACAATGTGCAAAGGACTTACAGGACAGTGCAACTGAGGAAGAGGAGTAGATTGTGCAATATACAGTAATGTGCAATACTGGACAATGTGCAATATTGTTAGAACTATATTAAATATATGATGTATTTCTGCAGTCAGTTAGACCTGAATTCACCATCATGTACGCTGTAACAGCCTGAGTTCACAGTGTAAACAGTGTATGATAATAGTAGTAACAGCAGTAACCATGGCAAGCGCAGAGGAGGAAAGCTCAACCACCAGTGGAGCTGGCACAGAAAACACGGATGATGCTGGCTGTAACTGACAATTTACGGGCATTTTACACACTGTTTCACAGAGACTCTGACGGTAAAAACCTAACCTTTCTGTGCAAGCTTTGTCCACCTGCGCTGAAAAAACAAGTTAGAACATCAATGACCTCATTTTCCAATTTGAAAAGACACGTTGAGTTGAAGCATTCGTCCAGCGTGAAAGCATATATGCAAGCCCTTCAAGGTCATAGAGGGAAGGGCAAAACCCCCAGCCAAAGTCCCCAAACGACTCAAGTCACACTGCCTGCTGCCTTCAGGGGTATAATCTCCCAGCAACAGGTAGACAGATTAATAATAGACTACATTGTTGGAGATTTACAGCCACTGAGTAAGGTTGAAAAACCCTCCTTCATAAAACTAGTAACTGGTTTGCAACCAGGCAGACATGTGCCCTCAAGAAGACAGGTGCAGGGACTAATGAATAAGGAATTCATTGAGGTTATCAGTAATTTAAAAGCTGAACTTGCTGAGCTTGACTTTGTATGCACAACAGCTGACTGCTGGTCAGCTGTCAACAAAGGATTCATGGGCATCACAATTCATTGGCTTGATAAAAATGATGTGTCATTCAGGAGATCAGCAGCCCTTGCATGTCGTCGTGTCAGAGGGTCACACACATATGATGTCCTGGCTAAAGTGCTGACGGATGTGTACAAGGAATTTAAAATTCAAAACAAAATTGTGTGCACAGTGACTGACAATGCTTCCAATTTCGTCAAAGCATTCAGCTGTTTTGGAGACAGTGTTGTTATTAGAGCAGCTGATGAGGTGACTGAAGGCAGTGACACAGGATCTACCCCTGCTGAGAGCTCCGATGATGAGGACGATGGTCTTGAGCCTGCACCTCTGTCAGAGTTAGAGGATCCCTGCCTCCCACCTCATAGAAGGTGCATGGCCCATACTTTAAATCTTGTTGCCACAGATGCAAAGAATGTAACGGATAGGCTGTACAACAAATTAGCGAGGCCTGTATTTTCCAAGGCATCTGCTCTGTGGAATAGGGTGAAAAGGAGTGCGAAAGCCTCAGATTTTGTTGAGTAAAAGCTAAAGATTGGCTTTGTCACTCCGAACGACACACGTTGGAATTCTATGTTCCTCTCAATGCAGCGCCTGGCTCACATAGCCACCTTGACTCCCCAGACCAGCAATCTAACAGTGCCATTGGATGCCACTCCTGAGTATGACAGACTCCTTCTGCACACCATCTGTGATGAGTTTGGGCTTCGTCGATTCACTCCAGAGGAAATAGACTTCATCAACAAGTTTGTGAGTGTGATGGGTCCCTTGGCATGTGCTCTGAACATCCTTCAGGGGGAAAAAAACACATTCCTCGGCTACCTGGCTCCTACCATTGTGCAATTGAAAAATGATTTGGATGGTCTGTTGGATGAGAGTTCAAAGCCTACAGCTACACCAGGTCTGACGGCATGCCGCCCCCTCATCCAAACCTTTATTTTAACCCCCTGATGACCTTGAGGGGAAAAAGAGTGCTTCATCCTTTTTTAAGTTCAAGCAAAGCCCATCAGCTGTCAATAAGTCTGAGGTGGACATCTATCTGGACGCCCCAACCACTGACGAGTTTACTGAATACATGCTGCTGCCCAAACTGAAGAAGCTCTTCATCAAATATAACACAGCAATCCCATCAAGTGCTCCAGTGGAGAGACTCTTCAATACTGGTGGCCAGATATTTAGGCCCAGGAGAAACCGATTGGGAGATGCCAACTTTGAAAAGCAACTGCTGTTAAACGTGAACAAAAAACAGTTTGGACTGAAGCCATAGGCATGGTCTGTGGAGTGTTCATTACTTACTACAACAATGGCTTCTGTATGTGAAAGTTTTTATTTTTAATAGTTCAGTGAGATGGTGCCACACACCTTCAAGAAGTGTGAGTTTTTTTTTTTTTTTAAATAAAACTAAAGAGATATTTTGCTGAATAATAAATATTCTGTTCTGTCTAGTTTTCATTTGAGATGGATATGATGCCGATATGTGTTTACAGTACTTTTCTTTTCCTTCCCTTGTCTAGTATTGGGGCAAGAGATAAATAAACCATAAATAAGAATCATATTTTGTGTCCTTTGTCTATACATGTCCATATATGCAAGAATGTAGGTAGGTTATAGATGTATGTTAAAACAAAACAAATTTTGATTTAGACTATATATTGCACCTAAAAATAAAATGAACTGAACTTTGAACTAGTTCAAAAATTTAAATTGTGAGCTATGAATGTGAACAGTTCACTTTGAGCATGTATGAACTGAACTTTGAACTAGATCATGAAAAGTGTGAACTTGCACAACACTGCTCCATTCTGAGAGCACAGTGATATCCACAAGCATCACAAACCAGCCAATCACAGGTTGGAGAATTTAGCCAACTGGTCCTGTGTGTATATTAAATGTTTAATGTACATGACAATAAAACGTCATGCTTTTTAAAGCCATTTAAGGCGTTGTTTGTCAATTAAACCATTTTTAATGCTATGTAAGACCAAATTGGTTTAATTACTTCTAATCCTAATAATGTCCCACGGAAACCCAGTCTTAGAGCTGTCCAGAAAAAAAATATTTTGATGATATTTCAAGGAAATTACTTACTTTGTAAAGGCGCTTAATAGGAGGTGTGATGTCCTGGAGGCAAACCTCAAGTGCTTCTGTTCTTTCTACAAGAAACCACAAACATTTCAAGTATGTAGCAATTTGAAACATTGTTCAAAATTAAGTTCAGATCACTCCACACAAGCAATAGCTTCCATTATTTCCATTCCACATTTAATATTTCGGAATTAGGTTAAATGACTGATATTTTAAACTATATTTGTCAAACACTGCGCCCACTAACAGGTGAATAATATTGATTACCTGGTAATAGTGGCACCTGCTAGTAGGTGGGACCTATTAGGCAGCAAATAAACAATGTGTAGGATATACTGGGATGCAGAAAAGTGGACAAGCCTAAAGATTTGAGTGACAAGGGCCAAGTTGTGATGGCTTGATGATTCGGTCACAGCATCTCCAAAACTGTAGGGAAATATGTGAACGGGTGACGGAGGCTCATTACATGGCAGATAGTACAGCAAACCTTCAGAGGTCTAGAGGAATCCACGCCCTGATGAGTCATGGCTATTTTGGCGGCAAAGGTGAGCCTGGGCCCCACCATGAACCTGCTGACCACTGCAGGACCATCTCACAAGAGCTTGGGGTTATGATCCAGCTCTCTAGCCATCACCAAATGGCCCATGTCAAAGTCACTCCCATCCTCACACTTGCACATTGTTTCTGCTTCTAACACGTCAGCTTCAAGGACAAAGCATCCACCTGCTGCCTAATATAACCCCCCCACAGCCAGATGCCACTGTAACCAAATAATCAATGTTATTCGCTTCACATGTTATGGCTGATCAGTGTATAACCTCTGTATCTCAGTTACGTTTCAGACTGTTTTGCTACATTGTGCAGATTAATATGCTGTGTTTATAATACATTTAAAAATTTCCCAAAATTCAGCACATTGTCAGTTTCACTGGCCAACACACTGATCATCGTAACATCATCAAGTTCTTTAGCCAAATTAGGTGTGCTGAGCAATGGGAAACCTGACACTGCAGTACAGTGAATTATGCAGCTGCACTGGAAAAATGTAAAAACACATTTTACCTCCAAGGGCCACTGTTCTCCAACCTTTTTTCAGCAGTCTTACACGTCTGTAAAGACATAAAATATGTTTGCACATATACTGTACTGATCCTGAGAGGATTAAGATGGCAAAAATATTAATTGGGCTGGTGATTGCACAATATTTTAGAAGCTAAATTATGAAACGTATTACTATTTATATTACACAATGATAAGGTATAAATACAGAAAAGCTACATACTGTTGGAGTGAAGCTGAAGTCCTTCTCTCTTCTAGACAATGGAATCAGTAGAAATGAAGTTTTGCCACGACATGAGAAGCCAGAAAAGTGAAGCAGAACATGAACAGGAACATTATTCAGCCTTGGCTGACTAGGTCTGTATTCCGGACATTACATTCATGATTTAATTTGACTGCAGGGGGCTTGAATAATTTTAACTTGCTTGCGGGTTCCCTATGTACAGTATGTATTACCTTTCCTGACCTTCAGAGGTCCTCGCTCCTGTTTCGGAGCATTTTTAAGGCTTTTTTCAGAATTTCCTGCTCTTTGCCGACGAGGCTGCAGGGCAACTCTGCTGTGACCTTGAAATTACATGAAATATTCTGTTAAAACACTTTATTTGGTGATTGAAAATTTAAGCCCTCATTGGGCTTTATGTGGTAAAAAAGTAAAATAGAGAAATTAAACTATTTGATTAGAAATATTGATTTTAAAAAATTTTATGAGGTACAGACTTTGCTTATGACAGGGTTCCAGTCAATTTCCGCTCCCTTGCAGGCAGTGGTCCACATTTTTGATGCACCCAGGGATGATCTTACAACAGCCTGGTGGAGACGTGTAGATAAAAGAAAGATATCAGTTTTCCACCAAAAACGTTAGAATAGAGAGGAGTGCAGGTGGACATAGAATGAGCAGAATGAATGGTAGCAGTATTTCTGATGTGAGAACCACTTATTCTGCTGATTCTACTTCCACCTGCACTGTCTGTGTTCTAACAGCTCTGTCCACTTTAGTTTCTATTTCCAGGACTGTGTGATACTTACACTGAATCTCTTTTGTTCAGGTGTTGCCGCTGATTTCCCTGCTTATTTTTTAGGAAGTCTTCTGCTTCCACTCCAGACTGATTGAGGGAAAGATCATGAAACTAAATATGATATATTCTGTAACCATGACCTGACAGCAGTATGTCTGTGAAACCACAAAAAACACAGAGCTTGCTATCAAACAGACAGTTTACCTGACTTTAGTTTTAAAATGGAAATTAGGGATTTCCTCAGTCTGAGGTTTTTGGGGAACAAAAGGTAAACATCTTGCTCCCCAATGTCCACAAAATCATCCCCTGTCACACCTTGTTCTTCATGGTAAAACACAGAGAAAATAGATTAATCCTGTCATGCCCTGCTCGTCGGCTCCTCCTGTGTGCCACGCCCCCTGCCTGCCCACGTGTGTTTCCCGGATTGTACCCAGCTGTGTCTGATTATTTTCAATCAGTCCTGTGTATTTCAGTCCGTGTCTTACCCGAGTCCTGTGTCCGTCATTGATGTTTATTGATGTTCGTTTGCGTGAGATCCCCGTATTCCCGATTAAACCCCGTTCGTCCCGTATCCTGCCTGCCTGCTTCCTCCTTCCGCACAATCGCCGCTCTCCGCCGCGCTCGCGCACCACGTCCCGTGACAAATCCACATGACTGTAACTATAAAACCCAAAATATTATGACCACACAGAGGTTGAAAAAATAACAATGATTATGAATAAATTAATAATAAAACCCCATAATATAATTAAGGCACGCAGAGTGAGCACATAGCAGGCATAGCAACAGTAAGTAAGGTGGATAAAGGGGCAACTGAGAAGACTGCATCAGCAAATTTTGCATATTTCCCATAAACACAACACTGATAGGAGTTATCAATTTAGCATTACCATATACAGTACAGTACTGTGCAAAAGTCTTAGGCAGTCCAAAGAAATGTTTAAAGCTGTTTATCTGGGTAGCAAGTGCACTTTGGCTTAGAACAAAAAATACAATTTAATATTAGAATGTGTGCAAACTAAGAGTAACACAATAAAAACTAGTAATTTCTTCTGTTTTCTAAAAAGTTACTGATATCTAGTTGGATGGCTAGATGAACACCGCTTCAGTTCCCAAACTTGTCTTCAGGGGCACATCAGCCGTTCCACGATTTTGTTAAATTTCACCAACAGCTCAATTAAATAATTAAATATATTGGTTCAAAAAGTCAGTGAGAGATTGACTAGCTATATGAGGTGCCTGCCTTCTTTGCCTGCCTAAGACTTTTGCGCAGTACTGTATATATATATTTAGGTCCTCAATCATGGCCTTACAATGGCTGAGGCTGGTTGGCCGAATGATGGGAGAACAACCATGTCCTCAACCATTCAAACATTTTATAGAGCCAACAGGTATGTAATCCAACAATGTGCCCTGTACTGTAATATTGTCCTCTTACTGCAATGCTTCATATTACAGTATCCATTTGCATTTAATATTACACAGTGAGTTTTACTTTATACAGTTACATACTGGATGTATACTGTAGCACACATGTCGCGTCACTCATGGTCACACACACAGATTAACCTCCCCCCAAACCACAGGCAATATGCCAGGACAAGCAGTGTAGTACAATCTTTTATTAAACACACAAAAGCAAACCCAGTACTTAACACACGGGGGGGAACAGAATATCTAACACCACAAATAGGGGGGGGGGACATGCCCTACATACACACCTTTCCCACTGAATACACCCCCATAGAATTAGCACTTCAACCTCCCAAATTCCTGTGAAAATGTTACTGCGATTGAGTATGTACATCAGCGATTGACTTCACACTAATACAATCCAAATCCAAAACACACATGATAAATGTGCTTTTATACTTTTATGAGAACTGAAAGCGCTTTACAATTCATGCCTCACATTCACCCATCCACACACTGGTGGCGGAGGCTGCCATGCAAGGCGCCAACCTGCATGCCGGGAGCAATTTGGGGTTCAGTGTCTTGCTCAAGGACACTTTGATGGGGTCACGAGAAACCAGGGCTCGAACCTGCAACTCTCTGGTTGCTAAACAACAGCACTACCTCCTGCGCCACCATCTTCCCCAAATGTAAGGAGAAGGAGGTTCCTCGGAGCTCCGAGATGTGTTTGGCTGTAATAAATCTGGAATATAGTTATATGACATAGTTTTTGATAACACCAGCATTTACTTTTTAGCCTTTTCAGCTTTTATTGAAAGACAAAACAAAATTAAAAAATGCAGAAGTTTGAATCACTGTGTGTTTATTTCAGTTATTTTATATTGGACTCAAGGATTGGTTTCATCATACAAATACAGCACATATAATGTTTACTTGAAAATACTGAAAAGTAAGTGATACCAGAATCAGGGGGTCAATAAGCTTTTAAGTAATAATGTGGATTGTGCTTGGGATAGAAGCTGCACTTTGTCTTGAAGAAAAGTATAGATTTTCAAAATATGCAAATTAATTGTAATAATAATATTAGTGACGTTCATTTTCGGATTACATTCATTACATAGCTAATAATACATTGAGAAGAAATGGTTTGTCATTATGTGGATGGAAAGACATGAAAGTGATGTGGAAAATCGCCTCTTACCACTGAAACACATGGGGATGGGTGGTGCTAATAATGGTACTGCAGCCAGCCAGTAGGGGGCGCTTGACATGTAGAGTTTTCACCTTTTAGAGACATTATGGTCTCCATGTTTTTTTGCAGTCAGTGCTTTGATCACAGATTTGAAAGCAGTATGCATAATGCATCAAGGCTCACGCTGAAATTCCCTATATTTGGATATATTATGTAACATGGTTCTGTAGGAATGTTGGTACCTTGGAAACACACATATACAAATATACCTTATATGTGAGTTTGGATATGGGTGTGGCTGCAACTGGAGAGGCTTGTAGTACATATTCTGCAAAAAATTTCATAATGGTTGTTGCAAATATTATGTACAAACCATGACAGAGACTTGAATGCATGCATGGGTTTTGTTGGGGAAGTATCAGTTCATGAGATACATTACTGAGGAAACTGTAATTGTTTAAACTCTTATTTAATACTATTAAGCACAGACACGTCACAAGGAAAATAAACTATTATTTATAATTATGGAGCACAGAATAACTAAACATAAAAAATATATATATAGCATAGAAAAATCCAATAATACTATCGGACAAAATGGCCATGGAAATGTAAGAGAGAGCGGTGAGCTGGAGACCAGAGTCTTGACCCTGAGGAGTGAAATAAAATATTTAATTTCTCTGTTGTGTGACCTGACAGATACACTACTTGTCAAAAAGAAAAGAACTTACTTCCTCACGCATTTCTAAAAGGATGTTTTTGTCAAATCCCTGCAACTCACTGAAAAACAACAGATCAAATTCACATATTATGACATAAATAAAAATATAATATAGACATATAATATAGACAGTTCATGGTGCATTTTGTAATACTCAAGACACACCAAGGCCATGCAGAGTGCATACTGATAAAAGGGAGGGGAGGGGGGAATACTTCAATACATTCTCTGTATTACAAGTCCAACAATTCAAGGTGGTCTGTCTTACAATTGTCATGCGCCGCTTGTCCACTCCTCCCGTGTGCCACGCCCCCTCGTTAACCTCGTGTGGAACCCCGATGTCATTCGCTGTTTCCAGTTGTTTTCATTAGTCCTATGTATTTAACTCCGCTTCAAAATATGTTTCCCCAATCATGTCATTTAAGTCGCTACTTCTATTGTTCCGTGTTCCTAGCTGGTTTCCCCAATAAATCCTTTGTTTCCCGATTCTCCGTCTTCCTGCTCCTGCTTCCCCGATCCGTGACGTGACAACAATCAACATGAACACACCACAGTCCACAGAACCAATCTGTCAAGGAACATCCTGCTAAATACAATATAGTACTAACGAAGACATTTGTTACAATTCTAATACAAATGTGACGACAGAAAATGCTGAAATCCACTTTACCATGTTTTTCAAGTATTTTCCAGTGTCCTGGGCTTATTCGGTTTGTCAGTTTGCTGCAAAAAGAAATTTGGAATAGTCAGGGACACAAAAAGTACAGCTTTTCATGTAAACGGGATTAAAACTCTATGTAGGAATAAATGGACAAACAGAAGACCTTTTGTCACATTTCTAAATGTTTTACTGTTAGGCCGCGTCTGGCTGTGAGTGTTACCCAGAGCATATGACAGTCTCTGCCCCAACTGTCGGCAGGAATGAACGAAGAAAATTATGATTAAAAAAGATCCAACAATACAACTTAAATGTCATAGCATTTATTGTACAATATGCTATACATATGATCAGGATCACATAACTGCATGGTGCGCAAGTACGCATTCCCTGTACACTCGCGGCAACTCCTTGTTGTAGCAGCGCAAATGCGTACCATTTATTTTATGTGCATTCACGTTGTTATGAAAAGAAATTACCCTGCATCTTAACATTTATGTGGCTAATTTGTACTTCGTCTGCGGCATGAAGGCTAAAATGCACAATGATTTCTTGTCATAACATTGCGAATGTACATAAAATAAACACGTATTTGTGCTGCTACAAAACATTACCGCGCGTATCGGTTTAAACGGCGAATAAGTACTTTCATACCAGTTATGTGCCCCCTGCATATGATCATGTTTGCATATAAAATAAAGGGTCGATTTACGCAGGGTTGCCAACTTTGGTCAGCTGGTTGGCGTGAGATTTTCAATTCGAGACAAGTCTACATACGTATTCACATTTATATAACGGTTTTGTTACCTTGTAAATAGTCTTCAGGATTTGCAAACTGCCCAAACACTTTTGATGTAGCCAGTTTTAGGTTTTAAATGGATTAATAGAGATTCTCCATAAGATTTATTGCTGTGTGCGTTTGAGTCTGAAAGCCCGAGTCTCGCGCCAGATGCGTCAGAGTTGGCAACCTGCTTACAGCCGAATCGGACCTACGACCGGTCAGTCGGAGCCGAACGCGGCCGAAAGTCACCGACGAGCTGCAGAGGATCGCATCGTCTGTTATGGTACGAATAGGCGTCCGTGACAACAGCTTGGTTACTTTTGAATCACATGTACTTATCTTCTCAAACTTCTTACGATCATCTGAGAGACAGTTTGCATTTGGAAAACTCACAGCATTTAAAAAAATGGACAAGCAAGAAATTAAAGTTGTTAAGATTAAAATTAAAATTAAAATCAAAGTTAAAATAACACCCAAGGAAGGGGGAACTTTTTCCCCAAAAAACGAGGCACTGGAGAAGAACATCGGCGAGAGCGTGGAGATGGTGAAGATCATTAAGAAGGATGACACGGACAAGCCCGGTGTTATGCCGAAAAAGGCATCCCTGCCGTAGAATGCATGCCTGTCTCGGGAGCGCGCACCGCTGAAAACAGCGAAACGAAAGCTCTTTTTTGTAATGCGTAGAAATGATCGTTCCTGTTTACTTAAACTCATAAAACTCACGTAACACATCACATGACGTTGTATTTTGTTAAAATACAGATATATAACACAAAACAAATAAAATAGATCGCTGATCTGAAAACGCTTTGTTACTTAATGGGCTGTCACTGTTGATATCGATTCAAAAGTTCAAAACAGCAGACATTAACGTGGCAATATAAAGCTTGTTACATTATAAGTGTGTATCAGATGCACAGCAACACTGTTTTTTCACGGAAAAAAAATTTGTTACTCAATCTTTTTAAAATGTCTGGGTCTCGTTTTAATTAATGGCTAAAATAGTGTTGCACCATGTAGCTCAGATGACACTGACCTGTCTCTAAATTGTATTAGTTAGACGTGCATGGGGTTAGTGCAAATATAATGATGAAGTTGGTGAGGGGCTATACTTTTTTTCTGTGGGGGGGGGGGGGGGGGGGCAGCGTGTGGCTTGATTGGCTAAGCCTGTATCCATGTAATCAGAAGGTCACTAGTTCAAACGCAGCCTCAGCATGTCTGCAGGTTCTTCAGCAAGGCTCTTAGCCCTCAGCTTTCTGGGTGTCCCACCAGATGGCTGCCCTTTGCAAACAACTTACTCTATAAATAGGGAGGTGTAAAGACAATTTCTCCATGAGTATCAATGAATTATCTATTATTATTATTATTATTATTATTATTATTATTATTGTTGTTGTTGTTATATACTTGATGATGGGAGCTACACAAATCCAAAATCCAAGGGGATGCCTTTTTCGGCAAGCACCTGCCGGAAAAGGCATCCCCCCCGTTAAAACTGGCTGTACTGCAGCTATGCAGCTGAAATTTGCACAGGTAACTTAACACTCTCTAAAATAAAAAGTCCCAAAGGCACTTGATATTGGGAGCTACACAAATCCAAAATCCAAGGGGATGCCTTTTTCGGCAAGCACCTGCCGAAAAAGGCATCCCCCTGTTAAAACTGGCTGTACTGCAGCTATGCAGCTGAAACTTGCACAGGTAACTTAACACTCTCTAAAATAAAAAGTCCCAAAGGCACTTGATGATGGGAGCTGCAAAAATGCAAAATCCAAGGGGATGCCTTTTTCGGCAAGCACCTGCCGGAAAAGGCATCCCCCTGTTAAAAATGGATCTACTGCACCTACACTGCTGAAACTTGCACAGGTGACTTAAAACTCTCTCAAATACACAGTCCCAAAGGCACTTGATATTGGGAGCTACACAAATCCAAAATCCAAGGGGATGCCTTTTTCGGCAAGCACCTGCCGGAAATGGCATCCCCCTGTTAAAACTGGCTGTACTGCAGCTATGCAGCTGAAACTTGCACAGGTAACTTAAAACTCTCTCAAATACAAAGTCCCAAAGGCACTTGGTGATGGGAGCTGCACAAGTGCAAAATCCAAGGGGATGCCTTTTTCGGCAAGCACCTGCCGGAAAAGGCATCCCCCCTGTTAAAAATGGATCTACTGCACCTACACTGCTGAAACTTGCACAGGTAACTTAACACTCTCTCAAATACAAAGTCCTAAATGCACTTGATGATGGGAGCTGCAGAAATCCAAAATCCAAGGGGATGCCTTTTTCGACTTGCATTTCTTGGCTTTGTTTCCATAGTCTTTCTTTGCGTTTAGTTTGGCTCTTGTTAGCTCTTGTTTCACCTGCCTGCCTTTATTTTGACCCATCATTGTCCTTGTTACTTTTTCCTTTTGAGTTTCTATTATAATTAAGTCCCCTTGTTTCTAAGGTGTGCTGTGCACTGCCCTATATCATGCCATGTTGTAACTACATCTTATACAAAGCACTTGATAATGGGAGTAACAGAAATGTAAAACTTTTTTGGACCCTGGCTTCTGGTTAATCTGGCTGTACTGTAACTACACATGTGATACATGCACAGGTAAAATAAACTGATCAAAATAAAGCATACTGTAATTGTATATGTACTCATAACTACAGTCCATTTACTCTTACATTGTATTACATTTTTTTCACAATCACAATGAAATCTAAATGGAGTAATTTTACAGTAGGATTAAAATGATGATAGGACACTTTTCTCTGTATTACAGTTTGCCATAACATTGTTGGCTTAGTAATCATGCTAATAACATCGTATTTTATGTTTAAAAGAAGTTATGTGGTTTTGAGGGCAGTATATGGTGAAGAAGTAGAAAAGTTTAATTTTGTTTTAAAATTACAAGACAAAAACAATACTCAAATTATTCAAATTTCGCAAACAATAAAAAAATAAATAAAATAAATAACATTGATAAATAGTTCCAAACAAAATATTAATACAATAATTTGAATAACAATAATAATAAATAATAATAAATAATAATAAATAATTATTATTTGTACAAAATAAAATTACAAGAACATGAACAAATAAACTAAAAAATAACAAATTGCTCCAAATTAAAAGAACAAGAATGAATAATTAATCAATAAATAACGAATTTTTCCAAATTAAATGAACAAGAACATAAAAAAATAAATGCAAACAACAATTAACAAAAAAAAGCAAGAACTGAACATTTATTTACATGCAGGGCACAGGTAGTTCTTGTGCAGTGGCGGCCTCTGTACGCACTCATGGTGGTACCACCTCCCACAATTATCACAGCAGATCTGAAAAAATAAAGTGAAGTGATTATCATTGATGACACAGCACAGCACACAACAATGTGCCCTACATGTTCAGCCCATATGTGACATCATAACATAGCAGCTTGCAGCTATTATTTAGTGCCTGGGGAGCAGTGTGTGGGTATAGTAGCTTGCTCAGGATATTTTGGTGGTACTTTCCTGACTTGGGATTTGAACCTGAAACCTTCCAGTCACAAGCACACTTCCCTAACTAAAGGGTCACCAATGCCCTTAAATCACCACTTCTACTGCTGAGTGCCATATTTTGTTTTACAGAAGCTATCTCCTTTATAACTAATGTAATACACTAAACATTACATTGCTAGTCTGGCACAAATAAATCATCTTTATCCATCTGGGTAATTAGAATTTACATATAGGAAGCTTTAGTTCACATATTAGGCCCACTATATGAAAGTAATGATGTAGGTTCTCAGTAGGCACTACAATGCATCATACACCTCAACCTGCCCCTTTCCATCCTCAAAAAAAAACTAAACCTTAAGTCTATGGACATCATCCTAAAATGTTCAGATTACATATTTCGCATTATTCATCCTTACCGAGTACCTAAAAACATAACTAAATTTTGTATTATTATTATACAAAATATAATATATTATTAAATTTTGTATTATTATATTGACGACTTGACAATGAGCAGCTGTTACAATGTCAATCAACATCTGATTGTCATTATACTGTAGAAATTACCCAATTTGGGTCTTCATTTTCATCCAACCCACAATAATGACACAGGTTGCTGAGATTGTCTGTGAAGATAATACATACATAAACATTAACAATATGCATTTCAGAAGAAAATTTGTGCATGGTAATATCAACATCACCACCGAATACACACATTTCGGAACATCACTAAGTCTAGCATACCTGATTCTTCAAGAAGTTTTATTGCAACATCCCACCTCATCTGGTTCACAGCCTCCTCTGTGGTCAGGATGTTGATTGGCACTCCCTTCAAGATGCACTCAGCAAACTTAAGGGCATTGTGAGTATTTCATCAGGATAAGGGAGCATTAAAAATACACTGTAAATGTTACCCTCATGATAAACAAAATGTAAATCTTGTTTTATATATCATATGATACTTTAAAAACTACCTTCAAACTTTTAAAAGAGTTAACGGTCATTTACTATTTCTATTTAATTTCACTGATGTTAATGCTGATAACACAACAGAAGTCCCTTGTACACTTACTTTTAAAGTAAGAATGCCACATGATGAACCGTCTCGCTGACGTTCATGTGGCAGAGCACTGCAGGGCCATCTGGATACATTACACCCTTTTTTCCGCATGAATGCCCTTCAGAATTAAAAGATTGTTACAAAAAACCTTTGTTTACAAAATAACACGTATCTGGTGTTATTGTTATAGTCACGGCTGAATTTACCTTGTTACATCTGAGCATCTCTTTATATTTCCTGAAGTCTCTCCCATTGGGTCCAGGAAAACACACTTTTTCTCATGCGGAGAGATCACCTGCAATGTCAGCCATAAGATGTGCATTGTATGTTTGGAGTTGAGCAGTTTGAAATGCTAACATTCCACTCAGAATATGCAGGATCAAAATGATCTATAGAGAAACCTGGGTGATTGTTTTATTTTAAAAAAGGGTCAAAACCCTGATGTTTGTCAGAGACTCTAAATATTTTATGTGACACATGCAGTATGTATAGCAATATTTGATAGTGTTTTACTCTTCCTAAGACCTTCTTTCACATGTACTTGTCATACTTAAAGTTATCTAGGGTAAAAGGCTTATTTCAATTCCAATTACATTCACATGCTTGACATTATACTTCAAGCCTTACCATCAGCATCCAGTGGTAATGCACATTAACAATGCCCAAAACGGTTTGGAAATCCATTGGATTCATCTGAAAAGATATTGATTACATTTAAAATATTTGAAATATTTTACATTGTAACATCTGAATAGAATTGAGTATAAAACAGGGATTACAATTTAACAATATTATACTTACTTTAACTTTGGATGTCCTCCCCATCCAGATTGCTGTCATTTCATAAGAGTCAATCATGACTGCCTTACTCATGTTGACCTTATTGTTCTCAATGACCAGCAACCTTAAGAAAGCATTAATTACCTAAAATAACATAGAATATTATTATGAATGCATAAAGAATTGATCATTACCAGATTCTGTAATTTATTTTGTTTATTATTACTATCACTATCATTATTATTATTATTATTATTATTATTATTATTATTATTAACAATAATAATAATAATAATAATAATCATTCATTGACCGATGTAGATAAGAACAATTTATACCCGAAATGTGAATAATTTTATACATAGAAAAAATGTAAAGACATACCTCGCTCTCAAGCTGCTGGTGAGGACCAGTCTTCTTTATGTCCCAGTAGAATATCTTGTATGGTCCAATTTTGGACAACAGTACATGCACATCTTTGCCTGCCCAAGCATCGTGGAGATCTGCAAAATGTTTACATTTGAGTTTTAAATTATTAAACATATTATTATTTAATTATTATAAAATTAGGTCATGCACAAATGAAATGCAAAGTGATTGTTTAGCGAAATGTTCTATTGTAACGGTAATTTTATCAAGGAAGATCCTTCACAGTTCTACTCTAAACAAATTCAAATACAAGTGTATAAGATACTTGTAATACATACATATTTCTAATTGGGCCTTTGTGACTGGGGATGCTGCTGCTGGAGAGGCCATTGGCGCTGGGGAAGCCATTGGTGCTGGGGAGGCTGCTGGTGGAGAGGCCATTGGTGCTGGGGAGGCTGTTGGTGCTGGGGAGGCTGCTGGTGGAGAGGCCATTGGTGCTGGGGAGGCTGCAGCTGGAGAGGCCATTGGTGCTGGGGAGGCTGTTGGTGGAGAGGCCATTGGTGCTGGGGAGGCTGTTGGTGCTGGGGAGGCTGTTGGTGCTGGGGAGGCTGCAGCTGGAGAGGCCATTGGTGCTGGGGGGGCTGTTGGTGCTGTGGAGACTGGTGCTGAAAGTTTATGTGGAAGACGAGGGAGCTTCTCTTGTACCATTTTTAAATGGTCCACACTAACTTTATTAAAAACAGCACCATCCTCTCCCAAAAGGTCAGCACTCTTGCCCTCGATTTGGGTGATTAGAAAGGGGCCGAGGAAGTTGGGCTCTAGCTTCCCACCCTTTCTCTGCTGGCTCCTCACATTTTGTCTCCACACCTTATCGCCTACTTTAAAGTCCGGCTTTGGAATTCCTGACTTCAGCCTTCTTTTTGAACCTTCCTGCACCTTCCTAACATTCTCCTGGATTATGTCTTTAAGGTCATCCAGCCGTTTGATGTCCTCTGACACCATCTCTTCTCCAACAACCGCCTCAACACTGTTGTCTATCTGTAAGCAAAGAATTTCTATCATCACCTATTAAGTCATTTTATTGTTTTTGGACTGTGGGAGGGAAACCGGAGTACGCGGAGGAAACCTCACGATGACATGGGGAGAACATGCAAACTCCGCACACATGTGACACAGGCGGAGACTCGAACCTGGGTCCCAGAGGTGTGAGGCAACAGTGCTAAACACTTATCCAATTTAACTTATACAAGTAAAACTGATATGAATGTGAAACATTTTGACGTACTAGGTAGTGCTCTGGGACCTCAGAAGGGTACCGGGCCTCCCTTCCAAACATGAGGTAAAATGGGGAGTATTTGGTTGTCAGTTGTTTTTTGGTACGTAGGCCAAACATTACTGCATCCAAGTACTGGTCCCAGGTGTCCGGCTTTTGTCCCACCAGTCTACTCAGAGCTCTGGAAACAAGAAACAGAGGACCCATAAACATGTAATGGGTCAAAAAAAGTGCAAATTTAAACCTGTATTCAAGTGAAAACAGCATGTGAAAGCTCATTTGGATTTTATGAATAAAAAACCTTTGTATAGTGGAATTCAGTCTCTCCACCAAGCCATTTGTTTGGGGGTGGTATGGGGCACACAGGCTTCTCTTTATTTGGAGTTTTTCACAAACCCTCTTGTTAACCTGTGAATAAGATACAAACAACCAGAAGTGTGTATGTGTGTTATATATATATATATATATATATATACAAACACACACACACACACACACACACACACACACACAAACACACATAAACATTTATTTGGCAGCATAAACAAAATTACACAAAATAAAATCACACTCACAGCATTGACAAATTCCGTTCCCTGGTCTGTGAGGATCCTTTTTGGTGCCTCAAACTGGTAGAAGAAGTTAAGTATGCACTGTGTCACCTCACCAGCAGATTTTGATTTCAGTGGATAAGCTTGTGGCCATTTAGTATAATAGTCCACCAGCACGCAGATGTATTTGTTGCCATTTTTTGTTTCCTTTAATTTTCCAATGAGGTCCATCCCTACCAGTTCAAAGGGGTGGGTCACCTACATGCAGATTTAGGAATATAAATAGGATGTTTATTGGCCATATACTTTAAGCATTCACTATCAGTCATAATTACATTCCTTCATAAATATTATACAGTTATATGTAAATAAGGAATGAGAAATTTGATACTAAAGCAGAAATATCTAAAAGAAAAAAAAAAACTTTGCACAATCTGAAAAGATTCACCAAGTTTACGTACATTAATAGGAGTGTATTGCACTTCTTCTTTAATTAATCGTTGGCTGGCCTGGCACACCGCGCATTCTGCCACCTGTGTAATAATGTGGACGTCGAATAGTAGTTTAAGACACATATTCATAAGAAACTTAGTCTAACTCAGCTCCTAAGGTGCAAATGTTAAGATTTGACAATAATACAATAATATATAATAATACACACACACTGTTTATACTGTTTATATGCCTATATATCTTGCTTACGTGTCATCTGCTAATTTGGGGCAGCAAGCTCCAAAAATATTCAAATTTAACAGCGAAAGAAACGAAGCCGCAAATATAAGAATTAGCGGATGTGAAGGGATGACTGTAATTATAATGCTTACTCACCCATTTATCAATGTCTGCAGACATACCAGGCCAGTAAAATCGTCTGCTAATAGCATCCCTTGTCCGTTTTTGCCCAGTGTGGGCCCCTATTGGGCTGTCATGAAACTCAATGAAGATGGCGTTGGCTTCTTCAGCACCAACAACCACCTTCGTTTTGAATGATTTCTCTGGCCCTTTTGTATAGTAAAGCACTCCCCCTACAAAAGGAACAATTATATCAATTAGGCCTTAATCCAAAATAATAATTCAGCGCAGAAATTTCTTGTGGGTATATGCATTTCAGTTTCAAACTAAATTTATGGGAGGTCGTTGTCACTTAATGTTGTATTCTAAAAAATATATATAAAAATGTTGTTCTCGGTGACGGTAAAGATTGTATTATTCTCACCTTCTACCACATATTTGGAGGCTTTGCGACGAATTTCAGTTTTTTGTGCCTTTGACACAGCAACTGTGTACTCCTTCTTCGTTTTGTATTCTAATAGCTCTCTGTAAAGTTGAGGATCCATTTCTGATTTGAAAAGAACTTTCAAAACAAACTACTCTGAAGTTTATAACGCACTATATAACCAACTCCGAGCACTGCTTGCTGGGTTAAAGTTGCGCAGCAACGTAAAAGACAACCGCTTACGTTAGATCCTAAAGACCACACTGTATGTTTTACTCACAGCGCTGATGTCACTAATGAGCAATATATTATTCTTAAAGACAATTTATTATGCATGACTAAAATTAAGATGAACATGCTTAAGCATGCGTGAATAAAGAGCACAATATTATATATACCTATGTATACTCCTGGGGACCCAGATGGGGATATTAAAATATAGAGCATTTTTACTGAAATTGTCTGGTTCCGCTTAGACGTGACTTTGGGAGTTTTGGGGAACAGTCATGCTGTAATCTAAAAAAAATTAGGTCCATTTGGATTCAACTTAGGTTCTGGGTACCCAGTATTCACCTGACTGGGATTAGGGCAGTACCCACATTCACAACATGTTCTTTTGCGGTCAGATGTAGGGAAACATGGCGCAACATGTCCTCTTGTCCGCCCGGCGGGGGAGGGGGGGGGGGGGGGGTGGGGGGGGGGGGGGGATTGCCCCGTCCACTGAGCTGGGCTTCTCCAAATTAGGTGCGATGGGCGCTCCTGCAGGAATATTCTGCGACTTTGCTTTTTGCTTGCCTTCCATCTGGGATTTCGCTCTTTCCACAGAACGTATGTGTTGTGTGCTGAAATATCCATAATGTTATAAAATAGGGAAGCAAAATGTTTTTCTTTTGCAGCTGTGGTTTGCAATGGGCTGGTTTATTGTATCACTTTATTTTTGTTTTTAGTTTTGTTACAATCTAGTATAATTTGTAGCTTTCTGTTTAGCAGCGAAAGCGTTTACTTTCTTGTGGAATGTGCTCATTAAAAAAGTTTTTTTGGGATATAGAACACAGTTATTGTATTATGTGCAAATACGAACTTTGAAGAGTACAGCCGCCGCAACTCTGGACGATTTAGGCGCACAGTGCATACTATCGTAAGGCAACGTTTGTGGTGGGAAAAAAATTAATCAGCAGTAATACTTTGCCCTCTAAGCCCACCACTAGATATTTCCAGCATTATTCGTTTGGTAAAATTGTTTTCTCTTGCCTTCCCCGAAGGCTTCTCCATACATGTGACAACTTTATGGCAGTAATTACTCTGGGCACCTGACTATCAGGTTTCAAAGTTTTGGCTCTTATCCTTTGTCAGTGACCAAATGGTAAGATAGCAACAGATACTAAAAATTGCATCACAACAGGTAAGGACCAGGCACAGTCATTGAGTAGAAAAACTGTGGCCGCAAGCATACAAAGATATAATACCACAAGCACAAGCCATTACATAATAGACATTTTACAAAATTTTATATTGGCTGAAAACTAACTATTTTAATCGCCACATTAGATTACACATAAGGTATGACTCTTTGCAGTAAAGAAGACATAGATTATATTTGCAAATTATAATAAAAAATATTAATAAAACTATTCCAACTATTCCAGTTTTAACAGGGGGATGCCTTTTCCGGCAGGTGCTTGCCGAAAAAGGCATCCCCTTGGATTTTGCACTTGTGCAGCTCCCATCACCAAGTGCCTTTGGGACTTTGTATTTGAGAGAGTGTTAAGTTACCTGTGCAAGTTTCAGCTGCATAGCTGCAGTACAGCCAGTTTTAACAGGGGGATGCCTTTTTCGGCAGGTGCTTGCCGAAAAAGGCATCCCCTTGGATTTTGCACTTGTGCAGCTCCCATCACCAAGTGCCTTTGGGACTTTGTATTTGAGAGAGTTTTAAGTCACCTGTGCAAGTTTCAGCAGTGTAGGTGCAGTAGATCCATTTTTAACAGGGGGGATGCCTTTTCCGGCAGGTGCTTGCCGAAAAAGGCATCCCCTTGGATTTTGCACTTGTGCAGCTCCCATCACCAAGTGCCTTTGGGACTTTGTATTTGAGAGAGTTTTAAGTTACCTGTGCAAGTTTCAGCTGCATAGCTGCAGTACAGCCAGTTTTAACAGGGGGATGCCATTTCCGGCAGGTGCTTGCCGAAAAAGGCATCCCCTTGGATTTTGGATTTGTGTAGCTCCCAATATCAAGTGCCTTTGGGACTGTGTATTTGAGAGAGTTTTAAGTCACCTGTGCAAGTTTCAGCAGTGTAGGTGCAGTAGATCCATTTTTAACAGGGGGATGCCTTTTCCGGCAGGTGCTTGCCGAAAAAGGCATCCCCTTGGATTTTGCATTTTTGCAGCTCCCATCATCAAGTGCCTTTGGGACTTTTTATTTTAGAGAGTGTTAAGTTACCTGTGCAAGTTTCAGCTGCATAGCTGCAGTACAGCCAGTTTTAACAGGGGGATGCCTTTTCCGGCAGGTGCTTGCCGAAAAAGGCATCCCCTTGGATTTTGGATTTGTGTAGCTCCCAATATCAAGTGCCTTTGGGACTTTTTATTTTAGAGAGTGTTAAGTTACCTGTGCAAATTTCAGCTGCATAGCTGCAGTACAGCCAGTTTTAACGGGGGGGATGCCTTTTCCGGCAGGTGCTTGCCGAAAAAGGCATCCCCTTGGATTTTGGATTTGTGTAGCTCCCATCATCAAGTATATAACAACAACAACAATAATAATAATAATAATAATAATAATAATAATAATAATAGATAATTCATTGATACTCATGGAGAAATTGTCTTTACACCTCCCTATTTATAGAGTAAGTTGTTTGCAAAGGGCAGCCATCTGGTGGGACACCCAGAAAGCTGAGGGCTAAGAGCCTTGCTGAAGAACCTGCAGACATGCTGAGGCTGCGTTTGAACTAGTGACCTTCTGATTACATGGATACAGGCTTAGCCAATCAAGCCACACGCTGCCCCCCCACCCCCCCCCCCCCCCCCCCCCCACAGAAAAAAAGTATAGCCCCTCACCAACTTCATCATTATATTTGCACTAACCCCATGCACGTCTAACTAATACAATTTAGAGACAGGTCAGTGTCATCTGAGCTACATGGTGCAACACTATTTTAGCCATTAATTAAAACGAGACCCAGACATTTTAAAAAGATTGAGTAACAAATTTTTTTTCCGTGAAAAAACAGTGTTGCTGTGCATCTGATACACACTTATAATGTAACAAGCTTTATATTGCCACGTTAATGTCTGCTGTTTTGAACTTTTGAATCGATATCAACAGTGACAGCCCATTAAGTAACAAAGCGTTTTCAGATCAGCGATCTATTTTATTTGTTTTGTGTTATATATCTGTATTTTAACAAAATACAACGTCATGTGATGTGTTACGTGAGTTTTATGAGTTTAAGTAAACAGGAACGATCATTTCTACGCATTACAAAAAAGAGCTTTCGTTTCGCTGTTTTCAGCGGTGCGCGCTCCCGAGACAGGCATGCATTCTACGGCAGGGATGCCTTTTTCGGCATAACACCGGCCGCTTGTCCCCTTGGGCTTGGAAAGCCTTCGCTGGGCTATAAGCTCCGTCTTCATAGCCTCTTCCTCCTTTACATTTGTTGCTTCCTTCCTTTTACCGGCCGCTTGCCCCCTTGGGCTTGGAAAGCCTTCGCTGGGCTATAAGTTTATGTTTGTTGCTTCCTTCTTCCACTGCTTTTCCCTCCTCATCTGTCTTCTCTCCTCTCTCTCTCTTTTCCTCTCCCTTCTTCTTTCCTATTTCCTCTTCTGCTCTTTGCTCCTGCTGCTTACTTGACCCATCTATGTATTTTTTCCTCCATTTCACTCTTTCTCCTGCCTATAATGGTAAAGAAGAAAAAAAATATTAGGAGGATGGAGCTTCTTCAAACATGCAATTACTACAACTTGTACATCAAAATGTATTGACATTCGGATCAGTCAGTAAGATGTATGAGATAAAAAAACAAACCAGCCAGTGAAAGAGTTTATATAGCCTTATTCTTGTTATTACAGGGTTTTTGAGGGTGTCTGCAAATCCATATTATGTTATATATATAAGGTATTTGCTAAAGATGGAATCGTGGCCATGTTAAAATGTGCTGATGTTTCTTTACATTAACCTGTGTCAGTAAATGCTGGGTGAGGACTTGGACTCACAGTGGTATAGAGGTATAAGCAAGGTGTGTCTTAATAACCCTCAGTTTTAATCCCACAGGTCCTTTTGAAATACAGTGTATATTATTAATAATCATGATGCTCTCATACAACAGGCACTGTGGACAGGTTAATGTGCCCTGCAGTAATTTAACATGTCTGGCTTTTAAATAGAACAGACTTTACTTCCCCTTCTGTGGTAATTATGAATCTGCGAATCTGTATATGAAGCTGAAGAATCAACACAAAACATTTGCAATTGTCACTAATTAACCCAGAAGCAAATTCCCCCTTAACACCGTATATTTTACACTGGTATATTTGTGACTCCATTCTGAGAGCACAGTGATATCCACAAGCATCACAAACCAGCCAATCACAGGTTGGAGAATTTAGCCAACTGGTCCTGTGTGTATATTAAATGTTTAATGTACATGACAATAAAACGTCATGCTTTTTAAAGCCATTTAAGGCGTTGTTTGTCAATTAAACCATTTTTAATGCTATGTAAGACCAAATTGGTTTAATTACTTCTAATCCTAATAATGTCCCACGGAAACCCAGTCTTAGAGCTGTCCAGAAAAAAAATATTTTGATGATATTTCAAGGAAATTACTTACTTTGTAAAGGTGCTTAATAGGAGGTGTGATGTCCTGGAGGCAAACCTCAAGTGCTTCTGTTCTTTCTACAAGAAACCACAAACATTTCAGGTATGTAGCAATTTGAAACATTGTTCAAAATTAAGTTCAGTTCACTCCACATAAGCAATAGCTTCCATTATTTCCATTCCACATTTAATATTTCGGAATTAGGTTAAATGACTGATATTTTAAACTATATTTGTCAAACACTGCGCCCACTAACAGGTGAATAATATTGATTACCTGGTAATAGTGGCACCTGCTAGTAGGTGGGACCTATTAGGCAGCAAATAAACAATGTGTAGGATATACTGGGATGCAGAAAAGTGGACAAGCCTAAAGATTTGAGTTGACAAGGGCCAAGTTGTGATGGCTTGATGATTCGGTCACAGCATCTCCAAAACTGTAGGGAAATATGTGAACGGGTGACGGAGGCTCATTACATGGCAGATAGTACAGCAAACCTTCAGAGGTCTAGAGGTGTTGGGGAAAGCGCCCGGCGTTTCCACCCCAACTCCACATTTATGAGACACACACAGGTTACAGTTTTACTTGCAAGGGTACCCACACTCTCTGCAATGCAAACTACAGCAGAATGTGTTACAAAGGGTGGTTCCCCTTGGCTTCTTTATTTATAGTCAATGGGGGGCGCAAGAGAGGGAAGTGAGATTCTTATCTAAGTAGGCAGCTGTTAACCACCTACTTAGAGTACAATAGCTAAGAGTATGTGGCTAGAAGATAAGAAATAACGTATACATATATATTTACACTCATTGCTGATCATACAGAAATGATTAACAACTGTTTCTTCAACCTAACACAAATATTTACAAGGGGTGCCAATAATTGTGGAGGGCGCTGTAGCTTCTCTAGCTATATTTTTATCAGTGAGTTCCCTTGCCTGCAAGTTTTCTTTTACATATTCTGCAGCACCACCTCCCTTCTTGCTTATCTGCTCCCTACTATGTAAATGATTCTCACTGACTGAACAACATTGAAATAATTGCTGTAGTCATGTTACAGTTTACTATGAAATGTTTCTGTGCAACAGGTCAGCAAAAGAAATGGGTGTGCAGAGGCCTAACAGTGGGGATACGTAAATACCACCATCCTCAGCCTCAGCAAGTGGTCCATCAACGATGATTCTGTAGGCCAGTCAAGCAGGACAGTTCTCTGGATTCCTCATCTTTCACCAGTGTGCTTTGAATCAGCCTTGCTGCTTGATAGAAGTGCTGACCACAGGGGGTGGCATGAGTTGTAAAACAGAGCGGTAACCTTGCTGGTTCATTGCACCTTATACTCTGTGTAAATCACCCACCTTACCAGCACCAATGCAGTCCCATACCATTTTACTCCCTCTGCCATGCTAGGCAGAAGCATGGCAGCTATTCTTTGAAGTTGTGCTTCTAAGGCCAGCATACAAGTTGTATTTTCCCTGTTGAAAAAACACTGGTAGAGATGGCACAACGAGGCACTGAAGGTCTGAGCCTTGTTACGTGCCGTAAGGTTTGGGGGGGGGATTGTCCTGATCGTTGTCCGGCTGCCTTCGTCTCCGCCTCCCGGACCTGGCCACGCCCCGAGCTATACGCTACTTCCGCATTTATGATTTAAAAGGCCGTGGCGGGAGAGTAGCGGCAGCTCTGCTCACAGTTGGTTTTTGCGTTATTGGGTTGCTTGTGTTCTTTTGATTGATCGTGTATGACAGTTTTGGTTTTCTGGTTTTCGTCTCTTGCCTTATCCCTCTGTACCTTTGCCTTTGGTTTTGACTGCTTTCTGGTTTGTGATCTATTGCCTTCCTCCTGACTCCTCTCTTGCTTCGCCCCTCGGATACTGTGTTTCGGCTTTGGTGTTCTGTATGTTGGTTTCTGTTAAGTGCGTAGGGAGTGACGGCTGTTTTGTTTTGCGTACGTGTTGCTTATTCTGTGTTTTGGTTAGGGAGTTAGGATTAGTCTGTGTCATTTTCTTTTCGTTTAGAGTTAGCTTAGTTTGGGACGTGTTCGTTAGTGGTGTTTTGTTTATTGTTTTGGCGGTGTCACTCCCGAAGTCTGTTGCCCTATTGTGTGTGAAAGTCTTTGTGAATAAACATAAAAAAAATACAAAAATAGATCCCTTTGTGTCCCGTGTTCCCTTTTCCCATACCCTGGTTGTCTCGTTTCCCCCTCTCCTTTCCCTTTACCTTTCTGGCGGTCCTCAACCCTAGACTGAGGATCGTAACAGCCTTTTTAACCATTGTATTGAAAACTGGTTCACTACTCGAAGACAGTGCACATGGGTGACATATCGTGGTGAAAGTACCACTCCTGACTATATATATACATTTATGAATGCATTTGACTGTGTATGTGTGTGTGTGTTTGTGCGTGTGTGTGTGTGTGTGTGTGTGTGTGTGTGCGTGCAAACTGACAGACTGAGAAAATGAATTCAGAAGTTTTGTCTTGCTAAAAGTAAATTCTTTTTTAGAGAAAATTTGTTACAAACGAAAACAAAAGAAACTGACGGATTTTTCTCTCTTTTCTATTAAGAGAAGCAATAATAAAAGAAGACTTAGTTAGTTATTGAATTTATATAAAGAATAACAATCTGCCATTCTTTGCGGTCCCTTTTGCCAAGTTTAATGCCCTTTCTTGTCAATGACCATCATGAGCCTGGTATCAGTTCACACACGCACACACACACACACACACACACACACACACACACACACACACACACACACACACACACAAGCAACTAGGACAACCTCCTAGACGCCGCTCTGAGAAGTGTAATGTTTGTGATCGTGGTTAATCTTATGCTACATTAAGGCCCCATAGTTAACGATGGGGATTAAATCAGGCGATGAAGACAGCCAGGTTACAGTTTCATCACCTTCCAAGCTGGTTTTAAGATGATGTCATGGTCTGTGCCTATTCTTGAAGTTTCAACTTGTGAGCCTTGTGCATTGTATTAAGCTGATGTCTTTGTCAAAGTACGCATGAAAGAAAATAATAGTATTTTACTGGGGAACGAGGATCATGACTACAGACTGTTGTGTGTCTGGCTGTAGTACCAACAGCAAGAAAATCCCAGATAGAACACTTTAAACCCAAATCTAAGTTTGTTCTTAGGTCCTACAGGCTTGTTGGCTCTGCATGTAATATGCATGTTCTGCTGCTTGTTTCCTTGTGCGTGTGTGTATCTGTGTCTGTCAGTGAGTCCTATGATGCACTGACCTTCTTGGCAGAATATTCCCCTTCCTTACAGTATGTCCTATTGTGACTCCCCTATGATCCTGTACTGAATAGATTATAAAATGCATGGACATAATCAAATGCTACATCTTCCTTAACTATTCATTTAACATTTTTTAAATGATTTATTTTTCCACTTTTACGTTTAGTGGTCACTCCATAAGAGCTGTCCTTTAACGTGCTGCGCAGTGTCCCTGGATGCTTTGCAGTCCACTGCAAGGCTTGGACTTGAGGAGTCGATTCATTATGAAATGACTCCCAGTCTGAGCTGAGAGCTAATGCACAATAACCAGAACCCAGGTAGTGACTCTTGGTTGTTGTAGTTGTTCTCTTCTGACCTGGGAGGTGTTCCACTAAGCAGGATTTCTCAGTTAGCGGAGTTAACTTAAGCTAGAAGTCATGATTGTTCAATAGGAATGCTCCTTATCTCTTATTGGACAATTATGAGTGAGCCAGTGTCTTGTTTAATAAGAGAAAATCTGTATCCATCTTCTGAATTATTCTGAATTATTCTACTTCTAAACAAACAGTTATCCTCAGAGGCAGCATAACATCCTGGCAGCTGCTCAATGCAGCATTGAAAAGCACTACAGAGTAATGAGCTCACAGATGTAATGAGCACAGAGCATCACCAGCACGCTGCTCTCAGCAGTTGAGGACATTAATCTTTCCCCACAGAATACTCTGCTTGTGTAGTGTTTGTACTTGGCCTGATACTGAAGGGGCATAAGTGATAATTAAGTGACATGATAATAAAGTGCATTGCTGGGTGTCTCTTTGCCAACCTCGCATGAAACAGTACTGTGATGCAAGACAGGGAGCTCGCACTCCCTCATTCAGAGAAGGGCACAGAGTGCGGCTGTGGAAACCAGCGCATGTGCAAAAAGGGCATCAGAAATTCTCTGCACTCATCGAGACCCATCCTGGCTGACGGGAAAGCATGGCATGCTGCCCATTTGGCCTCAGTACCCAGTGGACTTCCCAAATTTCCAGCCCTGCCAAAGACTGGTCCTGAAAGAACAGTTGAGCTTGGAATGGCCTAAGGAACTGGAAGCTGTGCAGCCAGGGCACACAAACCATCATCGGCTCAAGGACTATGGAACTTCACAGAATTAAACAAAGAAATGAAATGCATGTTCTGAGCGTGATTTTCTGGTTAGAAAGAGATACCTTAAAGGAAAAGATAGATTCAGTATAAAATATATAACAGTTGTTCATAGATCCTCTTACTGTGGTCCTCAGTGAATGGAACATTTCTAATTGTAAATGATATCTGTTGGAAGCAAAACAGGCAGTTCATAGTGAAAAGGTTGTGCACTTACAGGAAGGCACAAGCACAATGTTTTTTGTTGAACTTACATTATTTTTTGTCTGGGGTGTAATGACCTTATAGGAAGAAATGTTACAGGTAAGGCGTGTCTTTTATAGAATACAGTGCTGCTGCAGGAAGAAGAATACATAAGTAAAGGGGGGATGTTGCGTTCAGTTAGTAATTGTTCTGTTTTACATATTACTGTATGTCACAAGAGGGTGCTGTAAGGCTGTTTTATTCGACTTCAATTCCTATTCCAAGAGTCAAGAATGGATAGTTGATCCCAAGCAGCAGTTTTCCAGATTATCAACTTCAAAAACTTAAATATATCAGAGAAAAAAAGTCTTTGTAAAATTAAGAAGTATATAATACTATGAATGACAAGGGGTCTTAATACTTTTCATTTAATTTAATTAACTCAATCTTTTGCTGGCAAGTATACCTTTTAAATTATATACATAACAGTACAACTGCATTATTTGTGTTTCATACAAAGCAAAAGGTTATGGCGGCTACTTCATTAATAGCGTTTCTTATTGATACTTTACAATTCCGTTCTATTGCCCAACTCCCAAAGGATCATACAGTTTTATTAAAACATAGTAGTCTACGGAAATGTCAATACTAATCATACATTTGATGACTAGCATAACTAAATAGACATATGTTGACACACAGACACAGATAAAAACAATTAAACTCCCTCTATGTGAAAATGACATGAGACACACGTCCTCAATGTTAAAATCCATGATTGTAAAAAATGACCATCGTTGCTAATGTTATATCTCAGGTCTCAGATTACTTCGTTAAGTGTCAATTAAACTGGAAAAAAAAATCACAGAAAAAGGCAAGCTTATTTGCCGACATTTAGTAACTGACAAGCTGATTAAGGAGGACTAAACCTGTACCTGGCTTTCCTGTCAGCTCCTTGGGGATGGCTAATCTTCAAATTTTATTACAAATACTACAACTTTATTTTGTGCCTTGCTTAAAGTAAAATATCTCCAGACTACTAAATACCGCGTTAATGGTGACATTTTTAAACTGATTCGCTTCTTTCGCCTCACTCTTCTTTATGTGACGGGTGGGCGTGGTTGATCTAGCCGGCTCCCGATTGGCGGGAATTCGGTAGCTCCTGTGTCATGTGACTGGTAGTAGCGTAGGCAGCACCGCCATAGATTTGAAACCCTGTATGCCGATACGCGATGTTGGCGCGGTAATTGTGAAATAGAGGATTCATAGATATGACTTAGTGAACCGACTATTTTCGAAACTGCAACAACATGAGGAATGTTAAAACTAGAAAACAGGGAACCACATTTCACAGGTAAAAAAAATCTGCGGTACGGTCAAATAAGATACATAACATGTTTACTAGCCTGTCACACTGATGGGATACTAGCATTAGTTTTTGTTGAGAATACTATGAGCAATACTACATAAATTTGGGGGGGGGGCAGTAGTGGTGGGCTTGTTTATTTATTCTACATAATTGTAAGATATAAATGCGTTAATTAGTAAAGAAGTTATGGCTAAAAGATCTTTCCATCTACACCCTGACATGTTGCTTGTTTATGTCTAATTACCGCTCCAAGATGGTGGCGCTGCTGACACATTGTGGAAAAGCGAGGTGAGGCATCTAGGCTTTCAAATTCATGAGCACCACCATGTACTTCGTTTAAATGGGAGGTTCACCCCAAAACTATAAAAATATATTTTAGAGGGGTCTTAATGTTATCTATTCATCAAAGTTCTGCTGGGAGTTGTTCAGGTTTGGAAATATCAGCCGTAGAAATGTCGGGCTTCTATCGAAGTACACTACTCGTATCACTGCGCATTAGACACAAGCGCGAGCTCCCTGGCGATATCTGCTGCGCAGTGATATTATTGATGTGTGGAGTTGGGTAGAAGGAAATAGTTCGTATATTAAACTGCTCGCGACGAAGTCTGTGGATTTTCTTAACCTGTTCCTGATTTCTGGTAAGAGATATTGCTGTTGAATTTTTCAAATACGTTGTTCTGGCGCTTTAAGTAGTGAAAGCAAAATTGAATCTTATTATATTGCTTATTCATTAATAAGTAGCTATAACATGTAGACTGCCCAATGTTTTGATTTAATAAATATTTAAAATTAATAAATATTTCAAAAATACTTCAACATTTAAAATAGTTCATGATTTTCAGGAGCGGTACAGTGGTTAGCACTGTTGCCTCACACCTCTGGGTTCCAGGTTCGAGTCTCCGCATGGGTCACATGTGTGTGGAGTTTGCATGTTCTCCCCATGTCGTCGTGGGGTTTCCTCTGGGTACTTCGGTTTCCCCCCACATTCCAAAGACATGCTGAGGCTAATTGGAATTGCTAAATTGCCCGTAGGAGAGCATGTGTGAGTGAATGGTGTGTGAGTCTGCCCTGCGATGGGCTGGCCCCCCATCCTGGGTTGATTGATGGATGATTTTCAGGTCACACCGCCCCCTCAGAGCCCACCAATCAGTGACTGTCTCAGAGTGTGATGTAATACACAAAGTCCACACCACCCACTTTTCAATGAGCAGTAAAAACACACCAGCTTGTCTCAGCGGACAGCGGCTCTTATCAGATAAGGGGAAAAGGATGAGATATCAAAAGTAAAAATAAATATATCACGTTTGGTTAATATCAAATGAAAACAGCCCTGCAATAATATATTGGATTCTAGGATATCATCTATTAAAAGGGTGAATCTATTCTAGCAGACCATAAAAATCCAATTATGAACAGTGAAAATGGGCATAATAGGTCCCTATAAACGACAGGTTTCTGTCCATGGTGCTGAAAACCAGGATTGGCAGATTTCACATTACAGCGATTCCCCCACTATATCGCGGATTTTTCTCCGACGCCTCACGATTCTCTGCGTATCCCGTACATTGTTTGCGGTCCGATTGTTTTCGTTTTGTTCTAAGCCCTATGATGGAAGACGTTGACCATTCAGGAGAAGGTAAAACTTCTGGATGTGCTTCGGGAAGGAAAGCGTTATGCGGACGGCGTTCGCCATTATGGCTTGAATGAATCAACAGTACGCTACATGAAGAAGGATGAAAAGAATGTGTAAGAGCCATATATGTTTTTATTTTTATATATTCTATTACATATATAGAGAGAAAGTTGTGTGTGTGTATATATATTAAAAATTATTATTTTATTATTATTATTATTATTATTGTTATTATTATTATTATTATTATTATGTCACTCATATCCTTAGCCCGACATACAGATATATGTGCTGTTTTAATGAGATTACATGTGTTTAAAGCATGTGGGAGGGGTATTTTGAGGCTTAAACTTAAAAAAAAATTTATATGGTCTTTCTGTATCGTGGATTTTCACCTATCGCTGATGGGTCTGGAACGCATCTTCCATGATAGGCGGAGGATCAAATTTACCTTTTTAACCTGATTTAACTTCAACCCTCTTATTTTGTTAACAGAGTGTGCGGGGGGAATACAAAGGGTTACAGTGGGTAATAGGTGATTTATATTGACCTTAATTATCACCCAAGTGACTCTGGACAATCAGCTCAATAATGCTTCCCAAAAGCTTCTCTCTTTTTCACTAGTTACACTTCATTACACCGAAATCAAGGAAGAATCAAATGTACAAGCCTGTTATACAAAATATAAGATGCAAACACATAAAAAATATTTTGCAAAAACATTAAAAACAGATTAATATATATTGTGCAATTTGAAACTTTACATTTACACCTCACTTAGAAAAGCAGGTGATGACCAGCCCAACCAGCAGTTCCGTCTGGTTGTACAGAATACCTACTTCAATTAAATTTTGAGGTCATGACTAAACTAAATTTCAGCTCTGCCTTTAACATCAGCAGTTAGATGAAACTGATCATTGCAGAGGGAAATACAGTGAAGCCATGAAACATACTAGATGTAAATATATTAATTTTCACATACACTTGAGCTCAGTGAATTCAAGCGTGTCATACACTGTAAAAAAAAAAATCCACCAAAAAATGGAAAATGTAGTGGCAGAAAATTACCAGCACATTTTCCGTTAAGTTAATGGACTCTTCCTTCAATTTACAAATATTGTATATTCAGTTTTCCACAGTTTCTTAAATGATAGTTTATTTTCATTTTTAATTCTTCATTCTGCCAATGCAGATTTGTTTGTTTAATAAACGGTGTTGTTTGTAAAAGTACAACAAGTAATTTGAGAATATAGTGATTCACTACATTGATTATTTTTCATAACTCAATGGCCCATGAACATACAGTTATCCATCTGAAGCTGGATTTAAACCAGCAAACTTTGGATTACAAGCCCAAATACTTGAGCTACTGAGCCACACACTTACACTGACTCAGCTTAAGTTGCAGAGACACAGTGGACTTTCTGTTGGATGTCAGACAGAATGGCAAAGGACCCCTCACTAACAGGAACCTAAAACACACAAACACTTGGGAACACTTCAAATGCGTGATCTGACTCTGCAAGGGGAGAACATGTTCATGTGGAGTCTTGGCTTTTCACAATGTTTCATTCCTGCTTATAGCGAAGGTTTTTTTTAGCCGTCGTCACTCTAAGGTTGCCCATTAATGGTTTGGAATTGGGAATGTAAAGCTGTTTTGTTAGCATGTCTGCCTTACAAATCCTTTACTGTAAGTCGAGGCCTGCTGGAGCTCAATTCTGCTTCATGGCACTTGTATTTACTCTTTATTTTGCATTACATTATGTGTGAGACTAACCCCTTTCTCTACCTCTCCATTCCTCCTGTCGAGCTCCATACAGAAGTAGTGGGGAAAAGGGGTGCTTGGAGGGGGGACGATATCTCTGGATACCCACTTAAGAAATATCTGCGTTACCTTCCAATACACCTTCCAAACTTAAGTGGATTGAACATGGGTGCTGTTGAATTAATAAAAAAATGCACTGTATTAAAAATTATTTTGTTTATATAACATAAAATTGAACTATAAACATGAAATTTAAATCTGTCGTGCAAAAATAGTCATGCAAAGTCATTGATTTATTTTTAATACAATTGCACTGTGATACATTTAACATCATATTTTCAGTTCTGCCTAACAGAACTAACAATTTTACAGGCTTTTGTTGAAATTACCTTAAAAATTCATCTGGAATGTATCGATTTATGCTGTAATTAATGATGCAAATTAACGCAGATGGGGCCATTTTGACCCAAAACAGCTAGTTGGAGGGGTAGCAATCCTCCAGATTGTAAAGGTCAAGATACTGGAGCAAAAAAGAAAAACAGTGAAAGCTGTCAGAAACAGGCAGGAAACTCTGCATGGATGTTTTTGAAGAGGTAGACAGGTCCAGTTGGCTGTATTAGTCAGTCTGCTAAGAAACATAGTGCCAACAAGCCCATGGCCCCTTTTCATGTAAAACTTCGTACAGGAGGCTGTTTGTGCAGTTTAGTGCCTTTGTTAGCCTCGGCTCCTGTAAATCATATAAGCACACCCACCACACCCCTAGGAGCATTCAGTGCGCCCCCACCTGCCAACCTGCCTGTCCCCCCAACCCACAGACCGTCTGTAGTTCTGAAATTTATCCACATGGCTGTTGACCAAGTCTAAGGTAAAATTCCATAAATGAAATTTTCAGTAAAATACAATTTTTTCCTCTAATCTGGGAGACAGTGCAGAATTATTGAAGTCGGTCCTAACTCTATCTTGAATATGTACCCAGCAGGCACCTAGGACTCGTATCTCCCTCTGAGAATCTCTTCTAAGGCGCTCAGCAGCAGAAATTCTCCATCCTAGATGAGCCTGCAAAGTTCTGTAGAAGTTAAATATACTTTAGTCAAATGAGAGACTAACCTGCTGTCAGGCTGGGGAAGCTTGAACAAGGCCTTCATTCATGACAGCTCCACTTGGCTTTTTGACGAGTCCCCATTTAGATGCAGCACGTCAGAGACTGAAGAGCAGGATGAAGGCTGTAAGTGCAGTTTGCTGTGGATTATGACTGTGTTTAAATCCAATAATGGATGAGACAATTTACTTAAAGCAAGATATAGTTCATATTGCTCTTCAGGCTTCGTGATAAAATATTAAAATTATGGAGTACAAAGTTGTAAATGCAAATAAAACAATGCAGAGCGGCAGGGCGCCTGGCCCAGAGGGTCTTCACATAGAATTCTACAAAGGGTATTTTTTCCTGTTAGATTAACAGCTTTGGTTGTCTTGCCCTTTAAAGAAATTCTCTCAAGAAAGAAGTTGCCTCTTACCATGTCACAAGCAATTAGTTTCACCCAAAAAGGAGGAGGACCCCTCTCTGCTCCCCGTGTTAGTAGGTTCTCCCCGACTCCTCCTGCTTATTCCTCCCTCCCTCCCTCCTATTTGTGCTCTCCTCCTCCTCTTGGGTTCTATTCATGTCTTTTGGTTCAGCAATAAAACCCACAAGGCTGCCCTTGGATTGTCCCTCTTCCCATCGTGACATATTATGTATTACATGATTATGAAGTGATTTGATTATTATACAATAGTCAATTAACCACTTTGTTTCTTCAACTTGTCTTTCTTCTGAATCATCAGATATATGTCGTAGCTGGTAATTTGTTACACTCTGCTGTCAGTGCCAGTGTAGCCTAGATACAACCAGTCGTATGTTTCGTTCATGCTGATGTTTGAACAATTTTTGGGAACAGATTTTCATAATGTTTTCTAATATATGTGGTGTGATAATTGAGCATGACCCCACTGTTGCTGTGCTCGGTGCTCCTGTCATGATCTGTAATCTCTTATTTTTTCATGTCTCCTCCCACTCATGCCAGCAGGGGTCGCTGCTGGCCCTTTGTAACCCTCCTAATTCTCCTGTATCCCATTATAGTTCTCCATCCTAACCCTGTACACCTGTTTTGTCGCTGATTAGTGTGCTGTGTATAAATATGCCTGCCCTCACTGCGTTCCCCAGCTCAGTCATTGCTGTTCCATGTGTAGTCTGTGTTTCCTTAAAGTCCACGTCTGTCTCAAAGTGGCTGCATTTGAGTCGAGTCTCACCCGATGCTCACATCTCCCCGCAGAAAAACAATACACCGCCTCACAGGCCAGAGCCACAGCCTTCTCCTCTCTGCTGGGTGGAAGAACAACTCTCACACAGTGGAAGTCCTCCAGACCCCCTGCCTTCAGACAATAGGTTAAAGATGTGTTTTCTATGTTACCTTTTGAAAATCTGAGATACAGCAGAGGCAACTGTAGGAAGAGCTTTCATGCTGTCTGGTCTCCTTTCACTGAAACTGTGGAGGGCCTGTATCTCACTTGGAAGATATTATTTAATCCCTTATATTACAAACCAAAGAATATTGCACTACACCATTACTAGGCTACACAAAGTTATTTTAACAACCACTGAATGGAAAAAGGTCAGTGCTGAATATATATAGCTGTGGAGCAGCAGCAGGCCTTGCTGGGCCGGAAATGCAAGCAGCATTGTCCACATTACCACTCTCTGTACTTGGATTGACCGAATGCTCAGACCGTAGGATAAGAATTAATACTTTTTATTGATCCCCATCAAGATATTTTCGTTTTGCCTCCCCCAACTTGCTCAGAGTGAGCTGGCCGTGACGGGCAGCCAGTCATAGTGGCACCCAGGGAGTTGGGGGCCTTGCTGAAGGACCCACAGATTTGCCCATGCTGGGCTAAAGTGGGCTATTTTCTGATCACAGGCTTAGCACACTGAGCTACACACTGCCCCTAAATTTATATTTATATGTAATCTGTGTGTGTATGTGTTATCTAGATTTGCCCTGTATGTTTCTAACTAAATCTAATCCAGGCCTTGATCCTACACCTACTATAATTATAAGTACCTCACTATACCTATATCTAACACTGCTATTCATCACCAGTGTTACATGTCAGGGCTTCGCTGCAATAGATCCCTCAGTGCTGCAGGTTATTACTGTGACTTTGCACACACACACGTTGCTGCTTCCTCAGCCAGTGTCACATATACTTTATTACACACAGACCTCAGTAATCTCTGCTACACTCACACCTGTTTCACCACACTTTACATCCATGGTTAAATTCTCCTAATGGAATCTATCTTAATGTCTTTATTCTATTTTATTTTAATTGTTACCATATTATTCATTGTATTGTTCTTTCGATTTTATTTTTATTTTATTATTGCTAATACACCGGATCTGAGTGCCTCATTTTGTTCCCTTCATGTAGAACACGTTTTGTAATGACAATAAAACATCCTTATCCTCATCTAAATCACACTGTCTAACTACTAACCTGTTTAAATAATATAATTGGATTTCAAAGGTTAATAGTCACTCAATTACCCCCTCAGCCCAACAGTACCACAAACACCCAACATGCACGGAAATGTTCTCCTAAGTTGTTTTCCCTGCCTGGAACAATACCACAGCAGTCACATGGACTAATGTTTCAAAACATTTCAGAAACCTTGCATTGAAACTTGAGGTGTTTAGGAGGGATCAGTCCTGGGTGGCAAAGTTGCCATCACAAAGGTTTTTGATTAAGGGATTCATGATGCCAGGTAGCCATCTTTCACAAGCTGGTGGGCTGTGCCACTGATGCCTTTGCTTGGGTTTTATATGTCTGTCCTGGTTTGTGTTCTTGCCACTTCAGGTTCCCTGGTTTTGGTCTACATTCCTCGGTCCTCTGCTGTGGAGTCTACCTTCTGCTTCACCTCATTCTGGAGTCGCCCATCCAGTCAGCGGCCCATGTCCCCCTGGTTCCCTGTTTCCTGAGGTTAGTCTGCTAGTCTCCGGGGCCAGGGGGCAGAAATCTGCCATGTTGGATGGGCGGCCCAGGTTGGGGTGCTCCATCATAGACTGATACATGAAGGATTATAGATGGTTTTTAACCAGTATGTACCGAGTGTGCGTCGTGACGAAAAGAATGTCATGGGAACATTTAGGACTGACTGCAGTATTAGTTCAAAGCATGATTGTGTTTTTCTTAATTTTTATTGATTTATTTTTGAATTATTAATTTTTTAAAGTAACTTGATTCAGTTAAAAGGGGTTTGTCCATTTGCTTTAGCAGAAGTTTGTGTAAGTATGATGTTCACCTTCCCTTTTCATAGTCTAGTCTTTGCCAAGTTTTATGCTTATTTCCCCTGGTTAAGTTAATCTGACTTGTGTGTTTAGGAGGGTCATACAGGCTTTTTGTTTGTAATGGAAGCACAGGGTCTGTACTTGCAGCTTATTTGCCATGCTAATGGAAGCATTTTACCTTCCTCTCTAATCTCTTTTTTTCTTGGCTCTCACTGCAGTCTCCTCTATGCCAGGGTTTCTCAACCCAGTCCTTGGACCCCACTGCAAAGATCCACAGATTTGCTCTGTCCAAGCTCTCAGCACAGCAGTAAAAGGTGACTGTTTGGTTCATGCATGCAGGGATCTGGGACAGAGCAAAAACGTGGAGCTGTCTGGTGGGCTGAGGAATGAGTTTAGAAATGCTGCTGTATGAAGTATTAAACCATTTGACCGGTTGGATAAATGTTAAAATGTTTTCTCAAAATATAAAAAGAGATAATCTTCTGTTTTGCGTCTCATTACAAGCAAACTTGTTTTTTGTTTTTATGTCACTCTAGTATTTGATATCTAATTTTCAGTCTTCTGGCAATATAATCTGGTGAATGGGGAAAGACTTCCAGCAGGGGCTCCGGTTTCCTCCCACAGTCCAAAAGTGCGCAGGGTAGGTTAATTGGCAAATCTGAGTTGTGAGTGTTTGCGCCCTGCAGAGTGTTGACTCCTGCCCAGGGTTGGTTCCTGCCTACGCCTGTTGTTCCAAGGACAGGCTCCGGTCCCCCCCGCGACCTCAGTTTGGCTTGCTGTCTCCCCGCTTGGTTTTCTTTGGTTTACGTCTTCACTAGCCCCCTTGTTGCTTTGACTTGTGTGTATGTTATGTATGTGTGATTGTATTGCTGCATAGGGAGTGACTGCAGTTTCTAGTGGTGCAACGGATCACAAAACTAACGGTTCGGATCATATCACGGATTTTGAGTCACGGATCGGATCAATTTTCGGATCAGCAAAAAGGGGAGGAGTCAAATGTAATTTGCTTCTCATTTATTACAAGAACAGTATGGCAAGGAACTTTTGGTTTTATCAAAAATAACTAAAATAAATTACAAAAATAAAACCAAGAAATAACTGAAAAAGCTGAATAAATACAATTTTTAAATAAAATTCTCAATACTTGAATACTTCAATGCAACAATTGAAAAACAACCTGAGAACTGAAAACAGGCCAAACCTTATAATGACAATTTTTTTTTCAAAAAGATGAGGATGTCTACATTCTCTGGGGAGAGAGTAGACCTCTTAGCTGTCACTATGTCACCTGCTGTGGAGAATACCCTCTCACTAGGAACTGAAGTGCCAGGCACAGCAAGGTAGTGTCTTGCCATTTTTGCAATGTGAGGGTATTTACACTCATTGTGTTTCCACCACACCAGCGGATTATCACCATCCACTGGCAAACTGCTTGCTGCCCTGTATGATGCTACCTCCTCTTTGATTGTGTTGTAAAAAGTTTTCTCTGTGTCTGACTCTTTCACAAATGTATCCCCAAAAAGCTCTTCTATGGCAGACTTCTTTTGTGGAGGAGATGCATTTGGCCCTGTGTCTTCTTCAGAGGGTGTTGGCTCTGTGGCTTGACCCTGCAGAAAAAATTACTGAGTTATTTAACTATATTTCTTGTTATATATTTCATAGGCAATCAATAACATATGCTGGTAATTTTCAAAATTAAGATCAAATATTCACATAAATAATAGTTAAAATATTTTATAACTTAATTATATTAATATTAAATAATATGAATAACTGTATTATTTTTTACCTCTTCAGTAGCCACAATCTCAGTTGTGAGATCAGTGTATGTCTTCTCGCGTAGGGCTGGTTCTATGTGAGTCAGGGACTTGAACCTTGGATCAAGTGCAGTAGATCTGTGAAGATAATCTTGTATTTCAGGGGGGTTGGTGTATCTGGAAATCAGGTCCCCTCTTATGGCAGCCTTAACATCTCTGGTAATGCTGGTGTCTTCCTCATTTGCACACATGGATTGTATAATTCTGGTTTTCAGAGGTAGGATCATGGACACAGATGGTGCATTTTCAGTACTCAATAGGGTTGTGACTGTTTTGAGAGGTTTGAGGAGCTGAAGGACCTCCTCTGCTACTTTCACATCATCATCAGACAAGGTGACAATGTCTCTGATATTTTTTTTCAGTGTCTTTTCTGTCAGTGCAGAGTATACTGCTGCCTGCTGCTCAAGATAGCGCTTCAGCATGTCATATGTGGAATTCCATCTTGTAGTGACGTCGTGTATGAGCTTGTGGGCTGGTAGCTGTAGCATTTCTTGCTTTGTTTTAAGGACATGAGCTGCTGTTGTACTTCTGTGGAAAAAAGAAACCACCTTCCTAATCCTCCCAAGAAGGCGATCCATCTGGTTAACTGAGATTCCTCTTTGGCATGCTAAATTTATCACATGTGCAAAGCAAGATATCTGTGGCCCTAGTCCAGCTTCTGTCACTGCATTTACTTGGTTTCTGGCATTATCTGTGGTGACTGGGATATTGCTACATGCATTGTGTCTCTTTAACTTCCACTCAGCTACTGCTTCTATCAGGATTTGCGCTAGATTTGTGCTTGTGTGAGTCTCATAGAGGGGGCGTGTCTGTAGCACCGGACTTTGCATCTCCCATCCCGCTGTTATATAATGGGCAGTCACAGTCACGTAGCTTTCGGTAGCCCTTGATGTCCACCCGTCTGTGGTGATCGAAATAGAGGATGCATCTGATAAGTCTGCGACGATTTTGCTTTTTTCCTGTTCGTAAAGTTCAGGCATGACCTTCATGCTGAAATGTGTGCGCGAGGGTATTTCGTACCGTGGCTCAAGCACTTTTAGGAGGTTTTTAAAACCCTTGTTTTCAACAACAGAGTATGGCCTCATGTCTGCCGCGATAAACATCCCAATAGATTTGGTAATAGCTTTAGCCCGCTCTGATTCTGGTGCAAAGTGCTGCTTAAATGCAGCGGTGAGCAGCTGTTGCTGTGGTTGCTTCGGTTTGCATCCTGTCTGCACACCGGGGTGATGTCGCTTCAGATGCGTGGCCATACTCGATGTATTGCCACTTTCATACGGCTTTCTCGTGCCACAGTGTCTACACACTGTAACTGTTTTGTCCACCACCCTTCTTCCGTCATCATTATATTTTACAGGAAAGCCAAAATGCTCCCATACAAAAGATTTGAATGACGCGGGAGGCTTTTCGAGTTCCTCTGTTCCGCCGCTAGCCATCGTTGTTGACTGAGTCACATGTTCCGCTGACGTAAACACGACTTCTGTGTAATTAATTATTTATTATTTAAGCAATATCAGCAGAAAACACTGTTTTATCTGCGGTTATTTTTTTTTATTTATCTAAAAGTTTAAAAAACGAGTTAATCCGCGGATCACGTGCGTTCCGAACCGTGGGTCGTAATCCGTACGGATCACGGATCAACCGCGATCCGTTGCACCCCTAGTAGTTTCTTAGCCTGAATTAAAATAAAATATTCTCGTCATATAGGAACCAAGTCTCTGGCTGGAAATTTCTACAAAAGGTCCATCTTCTTTTGCCGTATCAACACTTAAATGAGAAAAGCAGACAGGGACAGTATAGGTGACAGCAGTGACTGTCCTTCCATGCCATCCATATGTACAAGGGGTATGACCAGAGTACACATGTACAAAAAATTATATATCAAAAGCAAGTACCTTTGTTGAAACGTGAAGGTAATCGTTTATAGCATAACAATTCCATCCTAAAAAAAAGAATTTGTCTGTGTATTGCCTAGGAACTGCTACAATGTTAAAATGGTAAATCCCAACCAAACAGAGCAAAAACTGACACGTTATTTAAGAACTGAAAGAAGGAGAAAATTGAAAACTTTCTTCGAGGGATCAATAACATATATGTTTTGTTTCCCACGGTCCTGTTACTAATTCAAATCTTAAATCCTGTACTTTGATATTTTGGGCTGAATGTAATGACAGCAAACGTAACAGCTGCCTCAATGCAGGTGAAGGCAGCCCAGAGGGTCCAAGAGGTCAGTGGTCAATTACTGCATAGGGATCAAATCTGCAATCAGAAAATTACTGCATACATGCCTTTATATTACGGTCAAGCGGAGAGTCAGAGCAGTTTCCATAGAAACAACGTAAACAAACTTTACCGTTTGAAGCACAACAAACTGTGAGTGAAAATGGCGCAGAGGTGAGTAGCTTGTTAGCTCTCCAAAATGTCTTTGAATTCTTCAACTGATGTTGTGCTACTTTGATTATTTAGCCTTTTATACTATAATGACATAGTAAATGTCTATAATACAATAAAAAACATTACATTTTTTTTAATATTACATATTTTTTAACGTCATTTAAAGTGCAGTGGTTTTTATTGCTACTGTGGTTGCTAATATTTAAATAATGACAGACTATTTGGTTAGTAAATTCATCTCAAACATGCTAGTTTAGTAGGGCTTCCCAACCTTTCGATGTCCGCGGATCGGTTTCCGTCGTAGAAAAGTGTCACGGATGGGTAAGACGGCGGTATAATTTGGGGGTTCCCACGCCGAGCGGCGGGAGATTGACGGTGTATACGGACATGCGGGGCTAATGGCGTATTTCCGTACATCAATACGGGCAGCTTTCTTTCCAAAACGGCGCGATCCCCTAATAAACGGGACGGCTGGCTCCTCTACCCCCGGTTGTCTGCCGCCCGGTGCAATACTCCGCGCGGACGGTACCGGAACACCGACCGGAAGTTGGGACCCCCTACTGTACAGGGTGGTAGGTAAATTGTTAAAAAAAATTTGGGCCATTACTTTCGGAGTAGGCTAGATGCTTCTAAGTTTATCATTACATCTATTTACATTGTTACACAGGATTAACACTTTCAAATATTCTTAGCTTGGTTAGTGTTAACTCAGTTCTTAGTAGTATTCATCTGGGTATTCATTTGATGTGGAGCACAGTTGTTTCGTATTTGATTCTAGTTATAATTTGGTGACATTACTGTTTAATATGTTATTGCACTTACAGTATCGTGCATTTTACAGTAGATTTTTTTTGCAATCTTGCTCGCTGTTTCTTTTATTCTTTCTTTTTTATATATGTGAACCCTGTAATTATTTATTATAATAATTATAACAATTGTATTTTCTGTATGGTTGAAGAATTTCCAGCTCTTTATTTATTTTATTATCTCTCTTAAGTGCTGGTTAATCTCTCATTTATTCCCCAGAGAGCGAATTGAGAGAGCTGATCGATGGACCAACACCCAACACTGGGAAGCCTGGAACCTGTGGGATGAAGTGATCCACTAGGGAGAAGGTGTGGAGGAGTTCTCACCAGTGACACTCCCCACTGTCCAGGCTGGGGGGGTTAAGGGGGGATTGGGGGGGTCTACTGATTTGGGTAAGGGAGGGGAGAGTGTGGAAAAGGATGGACTGCTAGCCAGCACTAGTATTTCATCTCAAAGTCTTCAGAGTAATTACGGCCTTTCATCTGAAGACTGGGAAATTTATAAAACTTGCTACCTTAACAAAAAAAAGAAAGTCAGGAAGGACCGGACAAGCCGGGGGGAGGGTGAGGTAAGGGGGCAGAGTAGTGAGGAATATGTGGAGGTACCAGAGTGGGGAACATTTGAGGGGAAGGCCTCCAGGGTTGTGATGGAGGGGACAGAGGCTGGTATTAGTATAATGGATATGCTAAATGGAGGTGAGGAGAATGTATGTGAGGTGGGAGTGAATGTGGAGGAGGTTAAGGGAGGAGGAGGGAGAAGTACAGGGAATGCTGTGGAATATGTGGTGTCACAAGTAGGCAGAACTTGGCTAGAACCCATCCAGGAGGAAGACCTTGAGGAAGATGAAGAAACAGATGAGGAGCTTCAGGAAGCAGAAGACACTGATGCTGCCACAGTGGACAGTTGGCAGTGCATGGCGGCATATGTAGCCAGAATATGGCTGCAGACTTTACAGGAAGATGGACCTGAGGAAAATGAAGAAGCTGATGTGGTATTCCAGCAGGCAGAAGATGCTGATGCTACCACACTGGTCAGGTTTCAGTGTATGGTGGCATCTGAAGACAGATCACAGCTACTGACTATACCAGAAGAAGGACCTGAGGAAGAGGACGAGACTGAAGTGATGAAGACAGATAAAACAAAAGAAGATGCTGATGCTGCCGAGAAGATCTACAGTGAAGAAGAAGTATCATTCCATGTGAATGCCGAAGATCTTTCTGAAGATGATACTGAGAAGAGCCACAAGAAGAAGAAGAAGAAGATGAAGTGGTGCTTCTTCTGCTGTCCCCTGCCCTTCAGAAGAAGTAGCAAGAGGCAGTAATTATAAGGTTGTGAATTCAGGTTTACAAATGACTTAAAGCAGTAATATAACTGCATTATTGACACCTTCACAATGCACTGTAATGCATCCATAAATATATTATAGACATGGGTATAAATATTGAAGAAAAAAAAGCATAACACATTATAGCCATGTTTATTATGGATTAATGGCCGATATAATGTATTATGAAGATATTTATTGTGTATATATAGATCAGAGCATTCATAATGCATTATCAAGATAGCTATAATGTGTTATGCCTTTGTATAAGTATTTACAGCCGTGTTTTTAATACTTTTATAAATGATTTATAAGGCATTAATTGAGTATGTATAATGCAGTTATATGACTGCTTTAAGTAAAGTTAAGTAAAGTGTTTATTTTCTTTTTCTTAGAATACCCGTGTTAGAGCCCTGCATTGGGACTGGGATCCCGCGGGACCCAATGGAAAGTGATACTGTTTAAGTGTTAATGTAGCTATAAGATACGATAGGATAAGATATGCTGAGTTAAAATATAAGATAGGCTAAGACGAAATATATTAATATACGCTAAGTTGAAATATAATAAGATAAGATAGGTTAAGTTATATGATAAGATAGGCTAAGTTAAAATATAATAAGATAGGTTAAGTTAAGATATGACAAGATAGCCTATCATATTTTATCTTAGCCTAAGTTAACATATGATAAGATAGGCTAAGTTAAAATATCATAAGATAGGCTAAGTTAAAATATAAGATGGGTTAAGTTAACATATGATAAAGTAGGCTATGTTAAGAAAAGAGATTTGCAATAAAACATATTTACTTTTCAAACTGTGTCTTTGTCATCTCTTCAGTGTTGTGTCTGTCTTTGTTTGATAATTTTGAATTGTTAATTTATATCTGACACTCTCCTAAATGTCAATAAGCAGAGACGGAGGAATGGGAGGAAGGTACAGTTAAGTATAAATGATAAAGTATCAAAATCACAGTGTTGCCTTATTTTGACGCAGAGAAAGTAATTTCAGTGTTACTACCACATATGAGTTAATGGCTGCAAATGTTGGTGTTAGAAGTGCCGGTAAATAACGCGGAGTAAGTTTAACTCTGGTGTGTTTCTGAAAAACGCACCGCCTTCTGCCTGCTGTCATTCGGCGAACGTGTAGGAGGCTATTCTGGTAACAGGTAAAGTTGTCATTTAACGTAATGCTAACGTGCATTACCAGTTAGTAAGTGTTTTACTATATCACACACCTTACGTCCTTTATAGTTTTAGTCCGGTGCACTCTGTATCCATGCTAACTAGCTAGCTAAAGTTAACATGACGCAGTACAGTCTTCCAGCTTGGGGATTCCCACCCCTGTCCGCGGCCAGTATTCCGCAGGGGGGTTTGCGGAGGTGTTGGTTGCAAATGCAAACGATCCCTTCATGTTCATGCGTTGTGTTCTAATGTGTAAATAAAAGATAACTATCAAATTCAATGTTTATGTCCTATTATACTAGATAAGACTGTAAAATAGTTTGCCCTGCATATGGATGCCATGCAGTCAGAGTATGATCAAGATAGGGTGTGAGTGTGGAAAAAAGACAAATGTAACAGTATTTGAGGGATGGAGGGATGAGAAGAGTGGGATGGAGGGAAATGTAAGGAGAAGGAGGTTCCTCGGAGCTCCGAGATGTGTTTGGCTGTAATAAATCTGGAATATAGCTATATGACATAGTTTTTGATAACACCAGCATTTATTTTTTAGGTTTGTCGATCTCCGTCAAAACAATTAGAACGAGTTCATTATGTAACTGGAACCCCTCTCACATGTAAACACAGTGACACGCTACAGCGTTGGTTTGTTGTCTGAGGCTATGATACTGACCACAAACACATTCTCAAATTTCACTGCACCAATCACAGCATACGCAGGCAGAAAAATTATCGCAAAAAACATTCAGCATTAGACTCTGTAATGTCTGTGTTTATCCAGTGGACCATAAATTAAAATAAGCTTTCCTATTTCAGTTTCTTTTAGATGTTATAAAGTAATAAATAAAGAATCATAATAATTAAACCATGTATTACTGACTATCAGACAACTTCAACAAGTTACCACATGGATGCAAAATCAAAGATATTCATTTGCGCCTGGCACTAACCATGTACTCCTTCACAGTACTAAGCCATAGAAAGGGCCCCAATGAAACCCCTGCATTCCTGCATCGCAGATACTCTAATCTCAGCATTTATAAGATTATATTTGTACTACCTGCCAATTTTTATATTAGATGAGACTAAAAATTGAGAAATATCTATATGCAGAAGTAGTTTTTCCTGATAAGAAGGATAATATCAAGACTGTCAGCATTTACAAATCGAATTATGACACATCTGAGTAGCCCAGACTGTCCGGAAAACAAAGCCGTACAGCATATGTGGCTGACTAATGTACATACAGTGTAATAAGCTTATAATCAAATGGATAGAAAAACGCTCAATAATAGACAGGATTCAGAGGGTAAATAAGGTGCATCATGTGGAAGAGAAGTTAGGTGGCGTTGGGGTGCATTGTGAGTTTCATCTGGTAGCTAGAAGGGAATAAACAGGGCTTTGGGGGGGGGGGGGACTTCTCCGGCGGCTACATCGCTCTACCTTTTTTTTAAAATGATTTATTTAAAAAAATATATTTTCTCCTTACACTATAATGGCAGGTTTAGGACTAATACAGTACAGTCATAACCAGTGTCAAGGATTCTATGCATCGCTACACAGAGACAAGTCCAGATATTGAGCCCAAGGCTAAAATTGTGGTTTACTGACAAGTGCACTTTGGTGGGCAGTGGGGGTGTTTGTTCTTCTCTGCTCACATTTTCCCCTCTTATCCTGTCTTCTCCTCCGCAGCCCTTCCTCCTTCTCTCTGTTGCACCTATATTCCCTCCCCTCCAGTCATCTATGTTCTCCTTCCTCTGCAGTCTCTCCTCTTCTCCCATTCTTCAGTTATACTGTCTTCTCCGCTCTCCCTGTATCCCTCCTGTCTTCTGGTCCTGTCGTCTCTTCTCCAGTCATCCCCTGCTTCTCAGTCATCTCTGCATCTTTTCACTCTTTTGTTTGCTTATTCTTTGATTGTTTGTGTTATTCGTTAACCCACCACCCCATGCTGGATGAGTCTTGATGTTTTTTGTTCTTTTTAAAGTTAGGCTTCTTCCTTTGTTTTTGTGCCATATCTTCTGCCCTCTTCTGGTTGCGGCAGTGCATGACACGGCTGGAAAAATAGGGTTTATTACAACACACACATCAAAACCAAAAGGATCAGGATGGATCCAAAATAAACTGCAAATGACCAGGAATGAACTAAATGATGGAATAAACACAACTAGAGAACTATATACATGCATACATACATACAACATACAGCTATAATGAAGCATCAAAGAACAGAAGGAGAACAGGCACTTAAATACACAGCTAACAAGACACAATGCAGGACAGTGAGAATCATAACCAATAACAAGGACTGAGGGCAACCCAGGAACAGGCGTTACAGTTAAACAGCACTGGTGAAATCAAAGTGACCTTTCAGCCACATGGTCAGCTCTGCATCGCCCTCTGCTGTTTGCATTAGAAGCTGCTTGAAATTCCCACTCTCCTTACCAACACCTCGAAAAGCCAGGCCTTGCCGTGCCAAGTACTTAACTTCAGAAGATTTTTCCTCACTTGCTGCTGCTCTTTCCAGCTCATCTGAAGGTTGAATATTAACAGGATTGATCTTCTGAATCCATGTCATCAGTGCTAATCTGTGGCACTGCCTGTCTTTATGTGCACTGAATTTCCCCAGTGCCTTTTCCAGTTTCACATGCCAGTCTTCACAAGAGCTGAATGTGTCTTTCATGCCAGTTTAGACATTTGTGTTACAAATTATACAGTAGAAACAAAGAACCCCCCTTAAGATGAGGGGGGCTGTAAGGGAGCCCAGTGTGATCTTTAAACCATTTCTCCTGAAAGCAGGGTCTCCTGTTTGATAGACGTGACATTTACATTTGGCTGATTTGGTGAAGGTCCAAGCTCCTCCCCCCTCCTCCCTAATGCACCTTCATCTTCACCTGCCTGTCTGCTCTCTCTCTCTCTCTCTCTCTCTCTCTCTCTCTCTCTCTGCCATTGACTCACACTCAGTCTCCCTGATTAAATGCTGTATCTGAAATACACACCACAGGCCAAACTAAGAAGCATATTAAACTAACATCAGGATCAGGCTGCTGTGACGTCATTATTCACTCTTAACCATCAATATTTGCTCCTTTTCTCGCTCCCCTCCATGTCGCCTGCATTCTCTGCTGTCAGCAGCCTCTTGCTGTCTCTCCCTCTTCATCTTTACTCTCAGCACAGCAGAGTTTACATGAAAGCAGTTATCAGTAAACAAGTGGTGTTTCTTGGCATGATGCTCAGGAATGGATTTCTAAGGATTTGTTACCTGAATGGGATGATTAATATATGAAGAACCTTTGACTCACATACTGTATACGTCTATCATCTGACTGGCACTAATTATCTCACTGTCTCTACTTACTTTCCTGCTTTTCTGTGGTTGCCCAAAACCTCACGATTGTCACACTTCCTCTTCATGATGACAAGCTACTCACTGTGAATAAAAGCTGACTGTAATAAAACTACCTGCATTTAAATCACACATTAATAACGCAAAATACCTTAAGTAAGCAAGTATAGCTTTCTACAGTAATGGAATATAAAATTAATTAAACCTATTACTGTCTACAAAATAACACATTCAGCACTATATCAGACTTTACATCAGCTTTCTGACCATTATAAATATACCTGAGTGAGCACCGTTGTTAGTTTCTAGGAGAATGTGCAGTTAATAACATTTCCAGGTAATTTAACCAGCGTAACTGCACATGAGGCAATTATTATAATTATAAACGTAGTAGGGGTAGGGGGCGCTATAGAGCGAAAGGGTGACTACGCCACTCTGTAACTGTCGCTAAGACGGTTATTTTATAATCACCTTTTGCTGGTTTGATTTAATATAGAATGTATACTGTGAAATGTATGCCAGTGCCCTCTGCTGACTATTTAATTGATCCGTGTTAACCCTTGAATACATGGTCAGGTGACGGAATAGGGTAGGAGTAAATGCATGCTGGGAGATTCATGGAGTCAACTTGTGGTTTGTCGGCTTGTCACGGCAGGATCTGTAATAACTCCTAAGCATTTGGTCAGAAGGCGCACACGGTAATTTATATTTATTGTATTTACTTGTTGTCTTGTATTGAAAAGTGGAATTGCGGTGATGTATGAGCCGCTGTTTAGCGGTAATATCATGGATCTTTTAGAATGTCTTGTAAGATTAAATGTAATGCAGGAATTTAATAATATGTTTATTTTATAGTTTTTCACGGCGTCTAGAAGAATAAAGACGGAATAAACTTCAACATCTGTCAGGCGTATGTTTTCTGTACCAGATGAAGAACTTTGGGAGCTGTTATATCTTCTATAGTAAAGGTAACCTTACAGTAAATGACGTCTGCTGTCATCTGACGCTATATAGAAAATGTAATTAAATAAGATTAAATTTACCTTCTGCGAGGGGCACCCTAATATAATGATATATATAATAATTATAATATAATATAATTATATAATTATAATAAATATAATATAATTATAATATAATAATACACTGCTGTCTGTCTGCCATAAAATAAATAAAAGGGGGAATTGGAATTGCATATGACTATGGAGATTTTTACTAATTCACATAAGGGACAGCATAAAGGGTTGTTTAATTCAGTATCAGAGGAATTCATATATTTGTGTGATTATGATAATCACACTATTATAACTTGATAGTACATCTCTTGAATTGAACTAATTACAGTGTCATGTATAACACTGCACTTTTTAATACATTGTTTGGCAGAACAGACTGCAAAACTGTAGTCTCAATGGAAAGCTGGATGAAATTCCTAGGGTGGCGTAGTCAGCTGTCCACTGAGTCTACAGTTTTGTAGTTCGGTCTGTCACAGTCTGGCGCAGTTGGCAGGATCGTCGTCCTGAGAGCAGAGACGCGTGTTCAGTGTGAATGACTCTTCGGTTGTTTTTCTATTTTTAATTACCTTTTTATTCCTATCCATGTCTTTTTTTCCTTTTGTATGCTTATTATTCAGCCAGTACAACTGTTTTTATTGTAGTCGAAATCAACAGTGAGTGCCAGTCACTGGCAAATCCCTTGGTTCCCGGTTCCACTCCATCTGTCCTCTGGTGATCCCCTTGAGCTGTGGACCCCTTTCCAGTGTTCTGCAGCCAGATCCTCCTGAGCCGCACGGAAGCGGAAGTTGGCAAAGTGAGATGCGGCAGTAGGCCTATGCATGCAATTGACTGGAGTATGGAGAGTAAAGCCTTTCGTTTTCTTTAATAAAAGTTGTCCGTGTATTTTCTCATATGCGAGAACATCACAACTGCCACTGCACTTGTTGATGTGTAAGTGTGCCCTATTCAAACAATAAAGAGAAACTACATGCAGCACTGAAAAACTATTCCACGGCCAAAAAAAATGTAAACATTCTTTCTATATCAGAAGCTAGTCTCTGACTGAAATTTCTATAAATCTTTATATAAACTGATAGCAATTAACCTAAGAGTGCATGCTTGGATTTTAGTATCTGCATGTACTGTGGAACTAAAAAGAATCATAATCAACATATATAATTATGTAAATGAAAAACAAATACGTTGCATTTTCCTTAATAGTTTTGCACGTTGCCATAATTTATATTTAATTTAAAGTATGAAGCACCCAAGCAAAGTTTATGTTGAAATAATACTCAAGATTCTTACTGTAAGTCTTTACTCTGGCACAGTGGTGGATCTAGAAAATTTTACATGGGGTGGCAAGAGATTTTAACAGAGTGGCATGGAGGTTCAGTGAGAAACCGACTATCATTCAGAATCGTGGAGCTCAGGAGCATACTTACACTGAAAAAGTGACAATTTATCTAAGCATTTGGACTCTCATGGTTAAAACAATGCTGATTGTACTTTTCATTATCACTGACCAGTTGTTTTTCTTTGTTGTGCTGTGCAGCAGAATGTTTCACAAACATATCCAAATTAAGAGCCTTTGCACGCTGATTCTCAATGCTCAGCAGAGTTTCCAGGTCCGCGGTGTTCATGCCCAATTGTGCTATTTTTAAAACATAGTTTCGGGTAAATATTAGGAGGTCATGGGTTGCGGATTTTTGGGCTGATTTCATAATGTTATACAGCAGCAGACTGCAAGGGGAAAAATAAACTAATTATTATCAGTGCAAGTGGCTCCTAATCCTGAGTAATGCTGGATCTCTAGCCACCTAAAGTAAGAGACAGATGCACACGGAAAGCAGGGCTGCCGACTACCATGCATCTGGCATGACTTTCACGCTCTCAGACACTCACGCAAGGAATCTTCCACTATATTATTCCACTATAAGCCTAAATGTAGCTACATCAGAAGCGTTGGTGTAGTTTGCATACCCTACATACCATTTAGAACAGGGGTCACCAACATGGTGCCCACTGGCACCAGGATGCCCCCAAGGACCACATGAGTCACCCACGGACCTGTTCTAAAAATACCACAACTCACCAGTGGGCAGCGACTAAAATTTCATTTTATCTTGTTGCTATTCTTCTTTAATCACATTTGTATTTATATAGATTTGAAAATGACAATATCCAAAAAAGCATTTAAAACGTGTTTGTTCTACATGAAGTTTAGATAAGTTTAGGTAAAGTCTGTTCTGGTAGCCTTTGTATGGCTCAGTACCCGTGAAGTAGCTCTCAGTTTCAAAAAGGTTGCTGACCCTTGATATATAGTATACCCCAATCTTGGCTGATATATCCTAATCAGTAAAATAACAGTCGGCTAAATTCCGCATAGTGATCTCATTAACTGCGTGTTGTTGCTGAAATACATCACACAGACGTCGGGGGAATGTCAAATCATCAGAATATGTAAGATTTATACATTTGGTTAAGTTGAACGCATTTGCTGTTGAATGCAATTCCTATCACATTAACAATTACTGGTTGAAAAATTGCTGTTAGTGTCTTAAATCATACTGCTGTAAAAGTAAAATTTACAACAGAAATCAATATGCTTAGAATATGGGTTAAGATGGAAAATAATTTTTCCATCCCAATCCTAATCATGTTAATGCAAATTTACAGCAGTGTGGATTCTCAGAAAAAAAGGTACTCTGACATAAAGATCAGCAATACAGTGCAAATAACATTTAATTTCACATTTATACAAAAAAAGGTCAGGGCATTTCGATGATAAAATCTGTAGTGAACAATAAGTCGCATCAAAACAAAACCTGGAATTCGGTCATGCTACCTTAAGGCACCGGGGATATTGGCGGCACCCCATCTGCCCCCTTTGTCCCCCAACGGCCTTACTGCCCCTCCCCCCCATGCCGTTCAGCAGGAGTCACCCACCCACAACCTACACTGTGGCCTCTCCATCACAACTGACCAGGTGCGGAGTCAGCTGATGAAGATGAAAACCAGGAAGGCCGCAGGTCCAGATGGAATCAGCTCCAGACTGTTGAGGGACTGCGCAGGTCAACTGTGCCAGGTCATCACATACATCTTTAACCTCAGTCTCAGTCTGGAGAGGGTCCCCGTTCTGTGGAAGACGTCCTGCGTGGTGCCGGTCCCAAAGACAACGCACCCCAAGGAGCTGAACCACTTCAGACCTGTTGCCCTGACTTCACACCTGATGAAGACCATGGAGAGGATTGTACTTCACCACCTTCGCCCGCTAGTCAGGAGGGATCTGGACCCGCTGCAATTTGCCTACCAGCCGAACATCGGGGTGGATGACGCTGTCATCTACCTGCTGCATCGGGCCTTCTCTCACCTAGAGACGGCTAGGAGCACTGTGAGAGTCATGTTCTTTGACTTCTCAAGTGCCTTCAATACAATCCGGCCCTCAGTGCTGAGGGGGAAGTTAGAGGGAGCGGGAGTGGACCATCAGTTGTCTGCGTGGATTACGGACTACCTCACCAGGAGACCCCAGTATGTGAGACTCCGGGACTGTGTGTCTGAGGTGGTAGTCTGTAGCACGGGGGCCCCACAAGGAACAGTACTCGCCCCTTTTCTCTTCACCCTATACACTGCGGACTTCAATTACAACACGGACACTTGCCATCTACAGAAGTTTTCAGACGACACTGCCATTGTTGGTCGGGTGTCAGAGGGGAACGAGCTGGAATACAGGGGGGTCATCGATCGCTTTGTCAGCTGGTGTGAACTGAACCATCTTCATATTAATGCCAGCAAGACGAAGGAACTGGTGATTGACTTCAGCAAGAAGTCTTCTCCTACTACACCGGTGAACATCCAGGGTCTGGACATTGAAACGGTGAAGGAGTACAAATTCCTGGGTGTTCACCTAAACAACAAACTGGACTGGTCTACAAACACTGAGGCAGTTTACAAAAAGGGTCTAAGTCGTCTTCACCTGCTTAGGCGGCTAAGATCCTTTGGGGTGAACAGGACTCTCTTAAGGTCCTTCTATGACACTGTGGTAGCATCTGCTATCTTTTATGCTGTGGTCTGCTGGTGTGGTGGAATTGCAGAGAGGAACAGGGGGAAATTGGACAAACTGGTGAAGAGGGCCAGCTCTGTCCTGGGCTGCCCACTGAAATCCATCGAGCAGGTTGGGGATGAGAGGATGCGGTCTAAGCTAACATCCATTATGGACAACACCTCCCACCCCCTGCATGAGACTGTACGAGCTCTGAGCAGCTCATTCAGCAATAGACTTCTACACCCACAGTGTAGGAAGGAGCGCTACCGCAGGTCATTCTTACCAGCGGCTGTCAGACATTATAACAGTTTAGCGTGAGTATTTTTTACTCATATATGTTTAACTGACATATCACATGCTGTAACCAGGATCATTCACACCCCACCCCCGCACTTGTGTACATATCTCTGTACATTTTGTACATATCTCTGTACATCTTTATTTATTTCCAAAACTTTTGTACATTTGTATTTATATCTTTGTGTATCTACCTGCTCCTATTGTTCTATATTACGTTTTTGTGCAAGAGCTCTGTAACACCTAAATTTCTCATTCGTGGGATAATAAAGGTTTATTCTATTCTATTCTATTCTATTCTATTCTAAACATTACTTTGTGCAAAGTTCCTTGTTCTGAAATAAATACTTTCTGCAATAGCACATCCAACCATATTCACACAGTCTTTATCGTTATTTATTTATTCAGCCGTTTTTTTCTTACTGCCAGCATCTCATAAAAAGGGTCAGTGCTCACAGCAGCAGTGATGCTCTGTATCCACTTGTCCTTCTCCTCAGGGGTTGGCGCCGAGATGCGGCACACCACATGATTGCCCTCTACCAGGCGGCCGTCCGCCTCCGTTTTGCAGGCTTTCATCAGCTGTCTGCTGTTGTTAGGGATGTACAGTTCAAAGCAGTTAGGCTTCCTGAGATCCTTCACCTCACGGATGCTCAGATTCTCCAGCGGAATGATCACCCTGGGTTTCTTATCCGTAGTATGTTTAAAGTAGTAAAGGCAGTTATCCATCAGGATGAACCACCGCCTTTTCCATGTTTTCACCCGTCCTCCTCCCAGTTTGAAGAGCCAACCCTCTCTGTCAGGGTTGAAGAAGGCATTGTTCCCATTGTCTTCAGGAATCTTGAATGGTTCATTCTTTATGCTCTTATAAAGATTTCGGAGGAGATCATCTGGCAGGTTGCCTCCATCATTGATTCCTCGATTCATGGAGATGAACCTGTCCACACTGGGCTTGTCTCACACATTTGGATTATGAAGGCTAGTGTTTAGCATGATTATGGAAAATGAAAGTACATAGCAGGTGTCAATGTTTTGGAAGACTCCAGGATTACATTGACAGTACCTCTGCGCAAAGGCCTCCATCATCCTGTCAATCTTTTGTGCTTCTCCTGGCAGATGGAAACTCCAGAGGAACTGCCTGAGAGCCTGTACCAGGTTGAACCCTGCGAATTCATGAAGCCCAAGAAATGTTTGGAGGACTTGGATATTGAAGTCGTCTCTCTCACCCAGGTAATCCCTAATGGCTGTTTTGTTCAGCCCCTCTCCCTTGTATAGGAGCTGGGCGATGTCCTCAGACGTGTGCCGGAGAAGATTGTTTTGTACCATGAACAGGATACCCTTCTTAGGGTCCATGTTGAATTTCTTTCTTCCCATGGCGACATGCCTATTCTTTTCTAAGATTTGGCTGCGTTTGGTGCTGGATTCAAGGCCCTCCACTTCCATGAGGGCCTCTCTCAGCGCCTCCCGCAGCCTCTGGATCTCCAGCAGAAGGGCTCCTTTCCTCAGCCAGATGTCCTCAAGTTCAGAGTGCTTCTCGGTCCATGGAGACTGCAGCAGACAGGAAAAGGAGATCGTCAGCGGGTGTGGAGCTCAGCAGGTTGGCCATCTCTGCCAGTTTGGTTGTTGGTTCAACTCCCATGGCAGAGTAATCGTAACATTGTTAAGCCCTTGAGCAAGTCCCTTAGACCCAAGTGCTCTGACCCCAAACTCTCCTCACTTCGGACAAAAGCATATGCTGAATATATGTAATCCCAAAGGGCAGTTACAGAAGACCCCAGGACCGGAGTAACGTGGGAAGCAATTACTGATGCCTGGAAGCTTTGGGGCATGCAAATAAACTGCATCCAAAGGCAAATGGCTAATAAAGAATGCTCTGAATGCCAGGCATTCGTCCAGCAGTGAGATCGTAGAGATAATGAATAAAGATAGAAAGTGTGAATAAAGATAAAACATTTTGATTGTATTTGCGAAGCGATGCTGGATGTGCTGAGCTCGCCGGGAAGGTCATGTGGTCCGCATTCCCTCCCCATGCACACGTGATCAGCTCAATCACACCGAAATTGTCGGTTTGCTGCCCTTCAGGGAAACAATCTAAAGGGTGTTACGGGAAAAGTAATCGATGCAAGAGCCAATGATGTTCTCCTGGTGCCTACCCTTGTTTATGTTATCGTTACTGACACAAACAATGATGAACGATAATAAGCATTTATAAGCCATGATGACCGCACCATTAACGTGGAGTTGCACTAACGTCTGTTTTTATAGCTAACCAGCAAGTCAACCTCTCACCCTGGTAATGCAACAGCGCCGGTTAAACAATACGTTTACACAGAGTGCTTGTGATCAGTGGCCTATACTACGAATCAGGGTTACTGGCTTATCGAGGTAACTTGACGGATTTAAGGTACCACAGATTAAATGAACTTCATATTTGTTCATCGGGATGTCTGAATCGGTGCTAATCAGTACTACGATGCCAGTTATGCAATGTAGTTTTGATAAAACTTTTCTGTCATTTAACATAAGAGGAAAAAAATAATTATACTGTAGTCAAATTGGCTGATATAAAATCGTTTAAAACTGGGACAAATTTTGCCTTTTTTTACAGTGTATACTTCCAGTCACAAGGTAGCAGATACGGATTTCTGAAATAGCAAAGATAAAGGTCAATGATTAATATCCCTCATCTCTTTTAAAACTATAGGTAAGATGCTGTTTTGATATCCTGTCTAGGGTTGGAGTGTAACAGTATTCACGGGAAAGGGGAATGGGATAAAGGGACAAACGGGGTGAGGGCAAGAAGGGAACACCAGTGGACAAAGGGATATTTTTTGTATTTTCATTTTTTTTCATGTATAATACTGACACTGAACAAATAACCCGGTGCAAGACTTTGGGAGTGACCACAGCCAAAATAACAAACAAAATCCCCAACTATCAAGTGCGACCCACAGCTAATCTCACCTAAGTGCAAAAGAAAAGGAAACCAAAAGACAAACACTCCACCTCACTCCCTGACCAAATAAACAGAGTCCAACACACACTTGCAAAACAAAATAGCTAGGGGTGCAACGGATCGCGGTTGATCCGTGATCCGTACGGATTACAACCCACGGTTCGGAACGCACGTGATCCGCGGATTAACTCGTTTTTTAAACTTTTAGATAAATAAAAAAAAATAACCGCAGATAAAACAGTGTTTTCTGCTGATATTGCTTTAATAATAAATAATTAATTACACAGAAGTCGTGTTTACGTCAGCGGAACATGTGACTCAGTCAACAACGATGGCTAGCGACGGAACAGAGGAACTCGAAAAGCCTCCCGCATCATTCAAATCTTTTGTATGGGAGCATTTTGGCTTTCCTGTAAAATATAATGATGACGGAAGAAGGGTGGTGGACAAAACAGTTACAGTGTGTAGACACTGTGGCACGAGAAAGCCGTATGAAAGTGGCAATACATCGAGTATGGCCACGCATCTGAAACGACATCACCCCGGTGTGCAGACAGGATGCAAACCGAAGCAACCACAGCAACAGCTGCTCACCGCTGCATTTAAGCAGCACTTTGCACCAGAATCAGAGCGGGCTAAAGCTATTACCAAATCTATCGGGATGTTTATCGCGGCAGACATGAGGCCATACTCTGTTGTTGAAAACAAGGGTTTTAAAAACCTCCTAAAAGTGCTTGAGCCACGGTACGAAATACCCTCGCGCACACATTTCAGCATGAAGGTCATGCCTGAACTTTACGAACAGGAAAAAAGCAAAATCGTCGCAGACTTATCAGATGCATCCTCTATTTCGATCACCACAGACGGGTGGACATCAAGGGCTACCGAAAGCTACGTGACTGTGACTGCCCATTATATAACAGCGGGATGGGAGATGCAAAGTCCGGTGCTACAGACACGCCCCCTCTATGAGACTCACACAAGCACAAATCTAGCGCAAATCCTGATAGAAGCAGTAGCTGAGTGGAAGTTAAAGAGACACAATGCATGTAGCAATATCCCAGTCACCACAGATAATGCCAGAAACCAAGTAAATGCAGTGACAGAAGCTGGACTAGGGCCACAGATATCTTGCTTTGCACATGTGATAAATTTAGCATGCCAAAGAGGAATCTCAGTTAACCAGATGGATCGCCTTCTTGGGAGGATTAGGAAGGTGGTTTCTTTTTTCCACAGAAGTACAACAGCAGCTCATGTCCTTAAAACAAAGCAAGAAATGCTACAGCTACCAGCCCACAAGCTCATACACGACGTCACTACAAGATGGAATTCCACATATGACATGTTGGAGCGCTATCTTGAGCAGCAGGCAGCAGTATACTCTGCACTGACAGAAAAGACACTGAAAAAAAATATCAGAGACATTGTCACCTTGTCTGATGATGATGTGAAAGTAGCAGAGGAGGTCCTTCAGCTCCTCAAACCTCTCAAAACAGTCACAACCCTATTGAGTACTGAAAATGCACCATCTGTGTCCATGATCCTACCTCTGAAAACCAGAATTATACAATCCATGTGTGCAAATGAGGAAGACACCAGCATTACCAGAGATGTTAAGGCTGCCATAAGAGGGGACCTGATTTCCAGATACACCAACCCCCCTGAAATACAAGATTATCTTCACAGATCTACTGCACTTGATCCAAGGTTCAAGTCCCTGACTCACATAGAACCAGCCCTACGCGAGAAGACATACACTGATCTCACAACTGAGATTGTGGCTACTGAAGAGGTAAAAAATAATACAGTTATTCATATTATTTAATATTAATATAATTAAGTTATAAAATATTTTAACTATTATTTATGTGAATATTTGATCTTAATTTTGAAAATTACCAGCATATGTTATTGATTGCCTATGAAATATATAACAAGAAATATAGTTAAATAACTCAGTAATTTTTTCTGCAGGGTCAAGCCACAGAGCCAACACCCTCTGAAGAAGACACAGGGCCAAATGCATCTCCTCCACAAAAGAAGTCTGCCATAGAAGAGCTTTTTGGGGATACATTTGTGAAAGAGTCAGACACAGAGAAAACTTTTTACAACACAATCAAAGAGGAGGTAGCATCATACAGGGCAGCAAGCAGTTTGCCAGTGGATGGTGGTAATCCGCTGGCGTGGTGGAAACACAATGAGTGTAAATACCCTCACATTGCAAAAATGGCAAGACACTACCTTGCTGTGCCTGGCACTTCAGTTCCTAGTGAGAGGGTATTCTCCACAGCAGGTGACATAGTGACAGCTAAGAGGTCTACTCTCTCCCCAGAGAATGTAGACATCCTCATCTTTTTGAAAAAAAAATTGTCATTATAAGGTTTGGCCTGTTTTCAGTTCTCAGGTTGTTTTTCAATTGTTGCATTGAACTATTCAAGTATTGAGAATTTTATTTAAAAATTGTATTTATTCAGCTTTTTCAGTTATTTCTTGGTTTTATTTTTGTAATTTATTTTAGTTATTTTTGATAAAACCAAAAGTTCCTTGCCATACTGTTCTTGTAATAAATGAGAAGCAAATTACATTTGACTCCTCCCCTTTTTGCTGATCCGAAAATTGATCCGATCCGTGACTCAAAATCCGTGATATGATCCGAACCGTTAGTTTTGTGATCCGTTGCACCACTAAAAATAGCAGTCACTCCCTATGCAGCAATACAATCACACATACATAACATACACACAAGTCAAAGCAACAAGGGGGCTAGTGAGGACGTAAACCAAAGAAAACCAAGCGGGGAGACAGCAAGCCAAACTGAGGTCGCGGGGGGGACCGGAGCCTGTCCTTGGAACAACAGGCGTAGGCAGGAACCAACCCTGGGCAGGAGTCAACACTCTGCAGGGTGCAAACACTCACAACTCAGATTTGCCAATTAACCTACCCTGCGCACTTTTGGACTGTGGGAGGAAACCAGAGCCCCTGCTGGAAGTCTTTCCCCATTCACCAGATTATATTGCCAGAAGACTGAAAATTAGATATCAAATACTAGAGTGACATAAAAACAAAAAACAAGTTTGCTTGTAATGAGACGCAAAACAGAAGATTATCTCTTTTTATATTTTGAGAAAACATTTTAACATTTATCCAATCGGTCAAATGGTTTAATACTTCATACAGCAGCATTTCTAAACTCATTCCTCAGCCCACCAGACAGCTCCACGTTTTTGCTCTGTCCCAGATCCCTGCATGCATGAACCAAACAGTCACCTTTTACTGCTGTGCTGAGAGCTTGGACAGAGCAAAACTGTGGATCTTTGCAATGGGGTCCAAGGACTGGCTTGAGAAACCCTGGCATAGAGGAGACTGCAGTGAGAGCCAAGAAAAAAAGAGATTAGAGAGGAAGGTAAAATGCTTCCATTAGCATGGCAAATAAGCTGCAAGTACAGACCCTGTGCTTCCATTACAAACAAAAAGCCTGTATGACCCTCCTAAACACACAAGTCAGATTAACTTAACCAGGGGAAATAAGCATAAAACTTGGCAAAGACTACACTATGAAAAGGGAAGGTGAACATCATACTTACACGAACTTCTGCTAAAGCAAATGGACAAACCCCTTTTAACGGAATCAAGTTACTTTAAAAAATTAATAATCCAAAAATAAATCAATAAAAATTAAGAAAAACACAATAATGCTTTGAACTAATACTGCAGTCAGTCCTAAATGTTCCCATGACATTCTTTTCGTCACGACGCACACTCGGTACATACTGGTTGAAAACCATTTATAATCCTTCATGTACCAGTCTATGATGGAGCACCCCAACCTGGGCCGCCCATCCAACATGGCAGATTTCTGCCCCCTGGCCCCGGAGACTAGCAGACTAACCTCAGGAAACAGGGAACCAGGGGGACATGGGCCGCTGACTGGATGGGCGGCTCCAGAATGAGGTGAAGCAGAAGGTAGACTCCACAGCAGAGGACCGAGGAATGTAGACCAAAACCAGGGAACCTGAAGTGGCAAGAACACAAACCAGGACAGACATATAAAACCCAAGCAAAGGCATCAGTGGCACAGCCCACCAGCTTGTGAAAGATGGCTACCTGGCATCATGAATCCCTTAATCAAAAACCTTTGTGATGGCAACTTTGTCACCCAGGACTGATCCCTTCTAAAGACCTCAAGTTTCAATGCAAGGTTTCTGAAATGTTTTGAAACATTAGTCCATGTGACTGCTGTGGTATTGTTCCAGGCAGGGAAAACAACTTAGGAGAAAATTTCCGTGCATGTTGGGTGTTTGTGGTACTGTTGGGCTGAGGGGGTAATTGAGTGACTATTAACCTTTGAAATCCAATTATATTATTTAAACAGGTTAGTAGTTAGACAGTGTGATTTAGATGAGGATAAGGATGTTTTATTGTCATTACAAAACGTGTTCTACATGAAGGGAACAAAATGAGGCACTCAGATCCGGTGTATTAGCAATAATAAAATAAAAATAAAATCGAAAGAACAATACAATGAATAATATGGTAACAATTAAAATAAAATAGAATAAAGACATTAAGATAGATTCCATTAGGAGAATTTAACCATGGATGTAAAGTGAGCAGGTGTGAGTGTAGCAGAGATTACTGAGGTCTGTGTGTAATAAAGTATATGTGACACTGGCTGAGGAAGCAGCAACGTGTGTGTGTGCAAAGTCACAGTAATAACCTGCAGCACTGAGGGATCTATTGCAGCGAAGCCCTGACATGTAACACTGGTGATGAATAGCAGTGTTAGATATAGGTATAGTGAGGTACTTATAATTATAGTAGGTGTAGGATCAAGGCCTGGATTAGATTTAGTTAGAAACATACAGGGCAAATCTAGATAACACATACACACACAGATTACATATAATTATAAATTTAGGGGCAGTGTGTAGCTCAGTGTGCTAAGCCTATGATCAGAAAATAGCCCACTTTAGCACAGCCTGGGCACATCTGTGGGTCCTTCAGCAAGGCCCCCAGCTCCCTGGGTGCCACTATGACTGGCTGCCCGTCACGGCCAGCTCACTCTGAGCAAGTTGGGGGAGGCAAAACAAAAATATCTTGATTGGGATCAATAAAAAGTATTAATTCTTATCCTACGGTCTGAGCATTCGGTCAATCCAAGTACAGGGAGTGGTAATGTGGACAATGCTGCTTGCATTTCCGGCCCAGCAAGGCCTGCTGATTCTCCACAGCTATATATATTCAGCACTGACCTTTTTCCATTCAGTGGTTGTTAAAATAACTTTGTGTAGCCTAGTAATGGTGTAGTGTAATATTCTTTGGTTTGTAATATAAGGGATTAAATAATATCTTCCAAGTGAGATACAGGCCCTCCACATTTTCAGTGAAAGGAGGCCAGACAGCATGAAAGCTCTTCCTACATTTGCCTCTGCTGTATCTCAGATTTTCAAAAGGTAACATAGAAAACACATCCTTAACCTATTGTCTGAAGGCAGGGGGTCTGGAGGACTTCCACTGTGTGAGAGTTGTTCTTCCACCCAGCAGAGAGAAGAAGGCTGTGGCTCTGGCCTGTGAGGCGGTGTATTGTTTTTCTGCGGGGAGATGTGAGCATCGGGTGAGACTCGACTCAAATGCAGCCGCTTTGAGACAGACGTGGACTTTAAGGAAACACAGACTACACATGGAACAGCAATGACTGAGCTGGGGAACGCAGTGAGGGCAGGCATATTTATACACAGCACACTAATCAGCGACAAAACAGGTGTACAGGGTTAGGATGGAGAACTATAATGGGATACAGGAGAATTAGGAGGGTTACAAAGGGCCAGCAGCGACCCCTGCTGGCATGAGTGGGAGGAGACATGAAAAAATAAGAGATTACAGATCATGACAGGAGCACCAAGCACAGCAACAGTGGGGTCATGCTCAATTATCACACCACATATATGAGAAAACATTATGAAAATCTGTTCCCAAAAATTGTTCAAACATCGGCTTGACTGAAACATACGACTGGTTGTATCTAGGCTACACTGGCACTGACAGCAGAGTGTAACAAATTCCCAGCTACGACATATATCTGATGATTCAGAAGAAAGACAAGTTGAAGAAACAAAGTGGTTAATTGACTATTGTATAATAATCAAATCATTTCATAATCATGTAATACATAATATGTCACGATGGGAAGAGGGACAATCCAAGGGCAGCCTTGTGGGTTTTATTGCTGAACCAAAAGACATGAATAGAACCCAAGAGGAGGAGGAGAGCACAAATAGGAGGGAGGGAGGAAGAAATAAGCAGGAGGAGTCGGGGAGAACCTACTAACACGGGGAGCAGAGAGGGGTCCTCCTCCTTTTTGGGTGAAACTAATTGCTTGTGACATGGTAAGAGGCAACTTCTTTCTTGAGAGAATTTCTTTAAAGGGCAAGACAACCAAAGCTGTAAATCTAACAGGAAAAAATAGCCTTTGTAGAATTCTATGTGAAGACCCTCTGGGCCAGGCGCCCTGCCGCTCTGCATTGTTTTATTTGCATTTACAACTTTGTACTCCATAATTTTAATATTTTATCACGAAGCCTGAAGAGCAATATGAACTATATCTTGCTTTAAGTAAATTGTCTCATCCATTATTAGATTTAAACACAGTCATAATCCACAGCAAACTGCACTTACAGCCTTCATCCTGCTCTTCAGTCTCTGACGTGCTGCATCTAAATGGGGACTCGTCAAAAAGCCAAGTGGAGCTGTCATGAATGAAGGCCTTGTTCAAGCTTCCCCAGCCTGACAGCAGGTTAGTCTCTCATTTGACTAAAGTATATTTAACTTCTACAGAACTTTGCAGGCTCATCTAGGATAGAGAATTTCTGCTGCTGAGCGCATTAAAAGAGATTCTCAGAGGGAGATACGAGTCCTAGGTGCCTGCTGGGTACATATTCAAGACAGAGTTAGGACCGACTTCAATAATTCTGCACTGTCTCCCAGATTAGAGGAAAAAATTGTATTTTACTGAAAATTTCATTTATGGAATTTTACCTTAGACTTTGTCAACAGCCATGTGGATAAATTTCAGAACTACAGACGGTCTGTGGGTTGGGGGGACAGGCAGGTTGGCAGGTGGGGGCACACTGAATGCTCCTAGGGGTGTGGTGGGTGTGCTTATATGATTTACAGGAGCCGAGGCTAACAAAGGCACTAAACTGCACAAACAGCCTCCTGTACGAAGTTTTACATGAAAAGGGGCCATGGGCTTGTTGCCGCTATGTTTCTTAGCACTCTGACTAATACAGCCAACTGGACCCGTCTACCTCTTCAAAAACATCCATGCAGAGTTTCCTGCCTGTTTCTGACAGCTTTCACTGTTTTTCTTTTTTGCTCCAGTATCTTGACCTTTACAATCTGGAGGATTGCTACCCTCCAACTAGCTGTTTTGGGTCAAAATGGCCCCATCTGCGTTAATTTGCATCATTAATTACAGCATAAATCGATACATTCCAGATGAATTTTTAAGGTAATTTCAACAAAAGCCTGTAAAATTGTTAGTTCTGTTAGGCAGAACTGAAAATATGATGTTAAATGTATCACAGTGCAATTGTATTAAAAATAAATCAATGACTTTGCATGACTATTTTTGCACGACAGATTTAAATTTCATGTTTATAGTTCAATTTTATGTTATATAAACAAAATAATTTTTAATACAGTGCATTTTTTTATTAATTCAACAGCACCCATGTTCAATCCACTTAAGTTTGGAAGGTGTATTGGAAGGTAACGCAGATCTTTCTTAAGTGGGCATCTAGAGATATCGTCCCCCCTCCAAGCACCCCTTTTCTCCACCAGTTCTGTATGGAGCTCGACAGGAGGAATGGAGAGGTAGAGAAAGGGGTTAGTCTCACACATAATGTAATGCAAAATAAAGAGTAAATACAAGTGCCATGAAGCAGAATTGAGCTCCAGCAGGCCTCGACATACAGTAAAGGAATTGTAAGGCAGACATGCTAACAAAACAGCTTTACATTCCCAATTCCAAACCATTAATGGGCAACCTTAGAGTGACAATGGCTAAAAAAAACCTTAGCTATAAGCAGGAATGAAACATTGTGAAAAGCCAAGACTCCACATGAACATGTTCTCCCCTTGCAGAGTCAGATCACGCATTTGAAGTGTTCCCAAGTGTTTGTGTGTTTTAGGTTCCTGTTAGTGAGGGGTCCTTTGCCGTTCTGTCTGACATCCAACAGAAAGTGCACTGTGTCTCTGCAACTTAAGCTGAGTCAGTGTAAGTGTGTGGCTCAGTAGCTCAAGTATTTGGGCTTGTAATCCAAAGTTTGCTGGTTTAAATCCAGCTTCAGATGGATAACTGTATGTTTATGGGCCATTGAGTTATGAAAAATAATCAATGTAGTGAATCACTATATTCTCAAATTACTTGTCATTTTATGAACAACACCATTTATTAAACAAACAAATCTACATTGGCAGAATGAAAAATTAAAAATGAAAATAAACTATCATTTAAGAAACTGTGGAAAACTGAATTTACAATATTTGTAAATTGAAGGAAGAGTCCATTAACTTAAAACCGTTTTTTGATGGATTCTTTTTTTTTTACAGTGTATGACGCGCTTGAATTCACTGAGCTCAAGTGTATGTGAAAATTAATATATTTACATCTAGTATGTTTCATGGCTTCACTGTATTTCCCTGTGCAATGATCAGTTTCATCTAACTGGTGATGTTAAAGGCAGAGCTGAAATTTAGTTTAGTCATGACCTCAAAATTTAAATTGAGTAGGTATTCTGTACAACCAGACGGAACTGCTGGTTGGGCTGGTCATCACCTGCTTTTTCTAAGTGAGGTCAAAATGTAAAGTTTCAAATTGCACAATATATATTAATCTGTTTTTAATGTTTTTACAAAATATTTTTTATGTGTTTGCATCTTATATTTTGTATAATGGGCTTGTACATTTGATTCTTCCTTGATTTCGGTGTAATGAAGTGTAACTAGTGAAAAAGAGAGAAGCTTTTGGGAAGCATTATTGAACTTATTGTCCAGAGTCACTTGGGTGATAATGAAGGTCAGTATAAATCACCTATTACCCACTGTAACCCTTTGTATTCCCCCCGCACACTCTGTTAACAAAATAAGAGGGTTGAAGTTAAATCAGGTTTAAAAGGTAAATTTGATCCTCCCCCTATCGCGGAAGATGCGTTCCAGACCCATCAGCGATAGGTGAAAATCCACGATACAGAAGTTTTTTTGAAGTTTAAGCCTTAAAATACCCCTCCCACATGCTTTAAACACATGTAAACTCATTAAAACAACACATATATCTGTATGTCGGGCTAAGGATATGAGTGACATAATAGTAATAATAAAAATGAAATAATAATATGTAATATATATATATATATATATATATATATATATATATACACACACACACACAACTTTCTCTCTATATATGCAATGGAATATATAAAAATAAAAACATATATGGCTCTTACACATTCTTTTCATCCTTCTTCATGTAGCGTACTGTTGATTCATTCAAGCCATAATGGCGAACGCCGTCCGCATAACGCTTTCCTTCCCGAAGCACATCCAGAAGTTTTACCTTCTCCTGAATGGTCAACGTCTTCCATCGTAGGGCTTAGAACAAAACGAAAACAATCGGACCACAAACAATGTACGGGATACGCAGAGAATTGTGAGGCGTCGGAGGAAAATCCGCGATATAGTGGGGAATCGCTGTAATGTGAAATCTGCCAATCCTGGTTTTCAGCACCATGGACAGAAACCTTTCGTTTATAGGGACCTATTATGCCCATTTTCACTGTTCATAATTGGATTTTTATCTTCTGCTAGAATAGATTCACCCTTTTAATAGGTGATATCCTAGAATCCAATATATTATTGCAGGGCTGTTTTCATTTGATATTAACCAAACGTGATATATTTATTTTTACTTTTGATATCTCATCCTTTTCCCCTTATCTGATAAGAGCCGCTGTCCGCTGAGACAAGCTGGTGTGTTTTTACTGCTCATTGAAAAGTGGGTGGTGCAGACTTTGCGTATTACATCACACTCTGAGACAGTCACTAACTGGTGGGCTCTGAGGGGGCGGTGTGACCTGAAAATCATCCATCAATCAACCCAGGATGGGGGGACAGGCAAGTGTAAGGCAACAGTGCTAACCACTGCACCGCTCCTGAAAATAATGAACCATTTTAAATGTTGAAGTATTTTTGAAATATTTATTAAATTTAAATATTTATTAAATCAAAACATTGAGCAGTATACATGATATAGCGACTCATTAATGAATAAGCAATATAATAAGATTCAATTTTGCTTTCACTACTTAAAGCGCCAGAACAACGCATTTGAAAAAATCAACAGCTATATCTCTTACCAGAAATCAGGAACAGGTTAAGAAAATCCACAGACTTCGTCGCGAGCAGTTTAATATACGATCTATTTCCTTCTACCCAACTCCACACACCTGCAGTATCACTGCGCAGCAGATATCGCCAGGGAGCTCGTGCTTGTGTCTAATGCGCAGAGATAGGAGTAGTGTACTTCGATAGAAGCACGACATTTCTACGGCTGATATTTCCAAACCTGAACAACTCCCAGCACAACTTTGATGGATAGATAGCATTAAGGCCCCTCTAAAATATCTTTTTATAGTTTTGGGGTGAACCTCCCATTTAAACGAAGTACATCGTGGTGCTCATGAATTTGAAAGCCTAGATGCCTCATCTCGCTTTTCCACAACGTGTCAGCAGCGCCACCATCTTGGAGCGGTAATTAGGCATAAACAAGCAACATGTCAGGGTGTAGATGGAAAGATCTTTTGGCCATAACTTCTTTACTAATTAACGCATTTATATCTTACAATTATGTAGAATAAATAAAAAAGCCCACCACTCCCAATTTATGTAGTACTCCTGATAGTACTCTCAACGAAAACTAATCATGCTAGTATCCCGTCAGTGTCACAGGCTAGTAAACATTTTATGTATTTTATTTGACCGTACCGCAGATTTTTTTACCTGTGAAATGTGGTTCCCTGTTTTCTAGTTTTAACATTCCTCATGTTGTTGCAGTTTCGAAAATAGTCGGTTCACTAAGAGATATCACTCTTCTATTTCACAATTGCCGCGCCAATATGGCGTATCGCCCAACGAGGCATCCAGGCTTTCAAATCTATGGCGATGCTGCCTACGCTACTACCCGTCACATGACACAGGAGCTACCGAATACCCGCCAATCGGGAGCCGGCTTGATCAACCACGCCCACCCGTCACATAGAGAAGAGTGAGGCGAAAGAAGCCAATCAGTTTAAAAATGTCACCATTAACGCGGTATTTAGTAGTCCGGAGATATTTTACTTTAAGCAAGGCACAAAATAAAGTTGTAGTATTTGTAATAAAATTTGAAGATTAGCCATCCCCGAGGAGCTGACAGGAAAGTCAGGTACAGATATAGTCCTCATTAACCAGCTAGTCGGTTACTAAACGTCGCCAAATAAGGTTGCCTTTTTCTATGATGTTTTTTTTCAGTTAAATTGACATTAAACAAAATAATCTGAGACCTGAGATATAACATTGGCAACTATGGTCATTTTTTACAATCATGGATATTTTAACATTGAGGACGTGTGTCTCATGTCATTTTCACATAGCGGGAGTTTAATTGTTTTTATCTATGTCTGTGTGTCAACATATATCTATTTCGTTATGTCACTCAAATGTATGATTAGTATCGACATTTCGGTAGACTACTATGTTGTAATAAAACTGTATGGTCCTCTGGGAGTTGGGCAGTAGAAAGGAAATGTAAAGTATCAATAAGAAATACTATTAATGAAGTAGCCGCCCTATCCTTTTACTTTGTATGGAGTGTGCATACAAGACACAACTAATGCAGTTGTACTGTTATGTATATAATTTAAAAGGTATACTTGCCAGCAAAAGATTGAGTTAATAAAATTAAATGAAAAGTATTAAGACCCCTTGTCATTCATAGTATTATATACTTCTTAATTTTACCAAGACTTTTTTCCTATCATATTTTTAAGTTTTTGAAGTTGATAATCTGGAAAACTGCTGCCTGGGATCAACTATCCATTCTTGACTCGGAATAGGAATTGAAGTTGAATAAAACAGCCTTATAGCACCCTCTTGTGACATACAGTAATATGGAAAACAGAACAATTACTAACAGAACGCAACATCCCCCCTTTACTTATGTATTCTTCTTCCTGCAGCAGTACTGTATTCTATAAAAGACACACCTTACCTGTAACATTTCTTCCTTTAAGGTCACTACACCCCAGACAAAACAATAATGTAAGTTCAACAAAACACATTGTGCTTGTGCCTTCCTGTAAGTGCACAACCTTTTCACTATAAACTGCCTGTTTTGCTTCCAACAAAAATCAATTACAATTAGAAATGTTCCATTCACTGAGGACCACAGTAAGAGGATCTATGAACAACTGTTATATATTTTACACTGAATCTCTCTTTTCCTTTAAGGTATCTCTTTCTAACCAGAAAATCATGCTCAGAACATGCATTTCATTTCTTTGTTTAATTCTGTGAAGTTCCATAGTCCTTGAGCCGATGATGGTTTGTGTGCCCTGGCTGCACAGCTTCCAGTTCCTTAGGCCATTCCAAGCTCAACTGTTTTTTCAGGACCAGTCTTTGGCAGGGCTGGAAATTTGGGAAGTCCACTGGGTACTGAGGCCAAATGGGCAGCATGCCATGCTTTCCCGTCAGCCAGGCAATTTCTAATGCCCTTTTTGCACATGCGCTGGTTTCCACAGCCGCACTCTGTGCCCTTCTCTGAATGAGGGAGTGCGAGCTCCCTGTCTTGCATCACAGTACTGTTTCACGCGAGATTGGCAAAGAGACACCCAGCAATGCACTTTATTATCATGTCACTTAATTATCACTTATGCCCCTTCAGTATCAGGCCAAGTACAAACACTACACAAGCAGAGTATTCTGTGGGGAAAGATTAATGTCCTCAACTGCTGAGAGCAGCGTGCTGGTGATGCTCTGTGCTCATTACATCTGTGAGTTCATTACTCTCTGTAGTGCTTTTCAATGCTGCATTGAGCAGTTGCCAGGATGTTATGCTGCCTCTGAGGATGAATGTTTGTTTTGAAGTAGAATAATTCAGAATAATTCAGAAGATGGATACAGATTTTCTCTTATTAAACAAGACACTGGCTCACTCATAATTGTCCAATAAGAGATAAGGAGCATTCCTATTGAACAATCATGACTTCTAGCTTAAGTTAACTCCGCTAACTGAGAAATCCTACTTAGTGGAACACCTCCCAGGTCAGAAGAGAACAACTACAACAACCAAGAGTCACTACCTGGCTTCTGGTTATTGTGCATTAGCTCACAGCTCAGACTGGGAGTCATTTCATAATGAATCGACTCCTCAAGTCCAAGCCTTGCAGTGGACTGCAAAGCATCCAGGGACACTGCGCAGCACGTTAAAGGACAGCTCTTATGGAGTGACCACTAAACGTAAAAGTGGAAAAATAAATCATTTAAAAAATGTTAAATGAATAGTTAAGGAAGATGTAGCATTTGATTATGTCCATGCATTTTATAATCTATTCAGTACAGGATCATAGGGGAGTCACAATAGGACATACTGTAAGGAAGGGGAATATTCTGCCAAGAAGGTCAGTGCATCATAGGACTCACTGACAGACACAGACACACACAGGCACAAGGAAACAAGCAGCAGAACATACATATTACATGCAGAGCCAACAAGCCTGTAGGACCTAAGAACAAACTTAGATTTGGGTTTAAAGTGTTCTATCTGGGATTTTCTTGCTGTTGGTACTACAGCCAGACACACAACAGTCTGTAGTCATGATCCTCGTTCCCCAGTAAAATACTATTATTTTCTTTCATGCGTACTTTGACAAAGACATCAGCTTAATACAATGCACAAGGCTCACAAGTTGAAACTTCAAGAATAGGCACAGACCATGACATCACCTTAAAACCAGCTTGGAAGGTGATGAAACTGTAACCTGGCTGTCTTCATCGCCTGATTTAATCCCCATCGTTAACTATGGGGCCTTAATGTAGCATAAGATTAACCACGATCACAAACATTACACTTCTCAGAGCGGCGTCTAGGAGGTTGTCCTAGTTGCTTGTGTGTGTGTGTGTGTGTGTGTGTGTGTGTGTGTGCGTGTGTGAACTGATACCAGGCTCATGATGGTCATTGACAAGAAAGGGCATTAAACTTGGCAAAAGGGACCGCAAAGAATGGCAGATTGTTATTCTTTATATAAATTCAATAACTAACTAAGCCTTCTTTTATTATTGCTTCTCTTAAAAGAAAAGAGAGAAAAATCCGTCAGTTTCTTTTGTTTTCGTTTGTGACTAATTTTCTCTAAAAGAGAATTTACTTTTAGCAAGACAAAACTTCTGAATTCATTTTCCCAGTCTGTCAGTTTGCACGCACACACACACATACACACACACACACACACACACACACAGTCAAATGCATTCATAAATGTATATATATAGTCAGGAGTGGTACTTTCACCACGATATGTCACCCATGTGCACTGTCTTCGAGTAGTGAACCAGTTTTCAATACAATGGTTAAAAAGGCTGTTACGATCCTCAGTCTAGGGTTGAGGACCGCCAGAAAGGTAAAGGGAAAGGAGAGGGGAAAACGAGACAACCAGGGTATGGGAAAAGGGAACACGGGACACAAAGGGATCTATTTTTGTATTTTTTTTATGTTTATTCACAAAGACTTTCACACACAATAGGGCAACAGACTTCGGGAGTGACACCGCCAAAACAATAAACAAAACACCACTAACGAACACGTCCCAAACTAAGCTAACTCTAAACGAAAAGAAAATGACACAGACTAATCCTAACTCCCTAACCAAAACACAGAATAAGCAACACGTACGCAAAACAAAACAGCCGTCACTCCCTACGCACTTAACAGAAACCAACATACAGAACACCAAAGCCGAAACACAGTATCCGAGGGGCGAAGCAAGAGAGGAGTCAGGAGGAAGGCAAGAGATCACAAACCAGAAAGCAGTCAAAACCAAAGGCAAAGGTACAGAGGGATAAGGCAAGAGACGAAAACCAGAAAACCAAAACTGTCATACACGATCAATCAAAAGAACACAAGCAAATCAATAACGCAACAACCAAATGTGAGCAGAGCTGCCGCTACTCTCCCGCCACGGCCTTTTAAATCATAAATACGGAAGTAGCGTATAGCTCGGGGCGTGGCCAGGTCCGGGAGGCGGAGACGAAGGCAGCCGGACAACGATCAGGACAATCCCCCCCCAAACCTTACGGCACGTAACAAGGCTCAAACCTTCAGTGCCTCGTTGTGCCATCTCTACCAGTGTTTTTTTTAACAGGGAAAATACAACTTGTATGCTGGCCTTAGAAGCACAACTTAAAAGAATAGCTGCCATGCTTCTGCCTAGCATGGCAGAGGGAGTAAAATGGTATGGGACTGCATTGGTGCTGGTAAGGTGGGTGATTTACACAGAGTACAAGGTGCAATGAACCAGCAAGGTTACCGCTCTGTTTTACAACTCATGCCACCCCCTGTGGTCAGCACTTCTATCAAGCAGCAAGGCTGATTCAAAGCACACTGGTGAAAGATGAGGAATCCAGAGAACTGTCCTGCTTGACTGGCCTACAGAATCATCACATCTCCAGCCTATCAAGCTCATGTGAGACCAGCTTCACCGTGAGGTCAGAGAAAATACCAAGCCAGTCCCACCTCTGGGAATAGCAGGATTGACATTTCCCCTAATATTGTCATAAACGGACAGCTCTAATGGCAAAGGACTGCAAAGCTGTAATTGCTGCAAATATAGTTTTCATACAGTTTGATTAATTGAAAATGAAGATGAAACTTATTGCAATATTTATTATATTACAAAGCAGAAGGCAGCAGGGAAAAGTAAAAAAAGAATCACCCCAGATGGGACTTAAAACCACGATATCCAGCTCAGAAAGTCAGGGCCGTGGGCGTTTGGCCAGTGGGGCAACCGGCAGACCTGAGCTTATGACCGGGACACTTGACTCACAATGGAAGCTCAGCAAATTATAAGCAAGCCTGCAAAAGTGACATGAATGGATCTGTGTAATCTATGGTAAAATGCATCTTGGGGCTGAGACATTAACACTCACAGTCCAGGAGAAGATGACATCCATCACTGGATCTCAGTCAAATGCGGCAATTGAGTGTCCGCTATGCCTTTGGCATTTAATGTTTGTACTTAGGTATAGAGTGGCAGGAACACAAATGAATGGGGAGTTTAAAAAAAAAAAAAAACATTTGCATTACAGCAATACGTCACACATGACTATGTAAGGGAATAGATGAAACCCTGCATACATCACTATACCTGAGCAATTCAGTACAAAGTGCACTGACATGATTCATATGATTTCTGGTTTGTTTGGAAAATTTAGGTCCACCATAAGCTATGTGTTTTATTTATGATGCACATTGATGACACTATTTGGCTGACACAATATCAGACTGAACTTATTTTATAATTTTAAAGGTTTAAATACAATTCTGGGTGTTGGACATCTTGTTAGCCTTAGAAATCTATAATGCTCCCCCTCAAGAGAGAGTAAACGACTGCAGGGCATTACAAAGGTCCAGAATGGATTTTTCATTTACAGGTGTCTTCTTTGCCTCTCGTGACCAGTATCTCACTCTGGACCAGTGGTGGATCTCGTACTCAGGCACAGAGAATGGGTCCTTCCGCCCCGTGGATCTCCTCAGCCACTGATTCCCTCCAAGCTGATGGGGTAACTATGGTTGGCAGAAGTGGGGTTTGCTGTTCACTGTCATCCGCTTGACGTTGATGGACCACTTGCTGAGGCTGAGGATGGTGGTCTTTACGTATCCTCACTGTTAGGCCTCTGCACACCCATTTCTTTTGCTGACCTGTTGCACAGAAACATTTCATAGTAAACTGTAACATGATTACAGCAATTATTTCAATGTCGTTCAGTCAGTGAGAATCATTTACATAGTAGGGACCAGATAAGCAAGAACGGAGGTGGTGTTGCAGAATATGTAAAAGAAAACTTGCAGGCAAGGGAGCTCACTGATAAAAATATAGCTAGAGAAGCTACAGCGCCCTCCACAATTATTGACAGCCCTTGTAAATATTTGTGAAAAGGGTTAGAAAAAATGTACATTTTCTGAAGTAACTTCATCTTACACTGAAAAAGTTAGAAAAATAATGCAGTCATTGGTATAGAGTGTAAAGAGGAAGGGGCTGAGGACACACCCTTGAGGGGGTCCAGTGTTGTTGATCACAGTTGCTGATTTGGCTGTGCCTATCCTTACAATCTGTGGTCTATTGCTGAGGAAATTATGGACCCAACGGATGAGAGATGCGGATATGTTCAATTGAAGAAGCTTCTTGATCATCTGGTGCCGTTGAATGATAATAAAAGCGGAACTGGAGTTAATGAAGAGGACAGTAGCGAAGGTGCCTGGAGATTCAAGGTGTTGGTGAAGGGAGTGGAGGAGACATACTACAGTATCCTCTGTTCTGCTCTTCACCCAGGAGGCAAACTGGTATGAGTCCAGCTGCGGTCTGACAGCTGGCTGGATGATATGGAGTATAATTTTCTTTAGGCATTTCATTATTATCGATGTGAGTGCTACTGGCCGGTAATGATTTAGCTCAGAGGGACTTTCTTAGCACCCGGGACGATGGTAGAAGTTTTCCAAATTGTAGGAATGGTCACCAATCTATATGAGTTTCAGAGGATGGAATGAAGGATGGGAGCTAGTTCTGTGGCGAATAGCTTCAAAACTTTAGCTGGTACACGATCAGGCCCGGCGGCCTGGCCAGCTTTGCATCTGCTTAGCTGCTGCCTCATGTCCTCTACAGTAAAGGGAGGGTTTGTAGGATCGTCAGAGGGAAGGTCATTGAGCAGCTCCTCACAGACAGCAGAGTAGTCCTGCTTATCAAACATTGTATAGAAGGAGTTTAAGGAGTCAGCAAAAGTTGTAAGATCAGTGCCTATGGGATGAAGGTCATGGTAGGTATTTGACCAGTGAGTAACCAAAAGGCCTGTTTGGTGTTCATTGTACTGAACTCTTGCTCCAGTCTATTCTTATATTTGAGTTTGGCATTGATTATCTCATTCTTTACTTGTCTACTGAGTGACTGGACAGAAGACCAGTCCTTGCATAGAAATGCTTTGTGTTTTTCCTTCAAGCTGTGCTTAACATGGGAAGTGATACTGGGTCTGTAGGTAGGATATCCCCAGACAGTTCTGGTGGGAATAGTGGAATAAATACAAAACTTGATGTAGTCTGTAATTACAGAAACTTCATGGTTTTGATCACCCTGGAAAATGTCCCAATCTGTACATGCAAGTGAACCTTATAGTCGTTCAATTGCCTCCCCCGACCAGAGGGTGGCCAGGTGCACATCCGGTTTAATGCGCTTCAGTTCTGGTTTGCAGTGAGGTAGCAGGAAGACAACATTGTTGTCAGAGTGGCCAAGTGGAGGATGTACACGCGCGATGAAGGCATCAGAGATGTTACTGTAACATAAGTCCAGAGTATTAAGCTTCCTAGTGGGAATATCCACATACTGATAAAAAGATGGCAAAACAGCGTTGAGATTATAGTTGTTAAAATCACTCGCAGTAACTCCGGGGCGTCGGGATATCTTGCCGTCATGGAGCTGGCGTCCTCACACACTAGCTCCGCCACTGCCTTGGTGTTGGTGCTTGATGGAATGTAGACACAGCTAATTACTACAGTAGGGAATTCCCGCAAAAGGTAGAAGAGGCGTACAGATAGAATCAGCATCTCCATGTCAGGTGTCCAAAATAATGCGGTGTACTTTAATATTCGTGTACCACCGCTCGTTGACAAATATGCCGACCCTACCACCCCACTTCTTACCTGACTGAGACATCCTGTCAGTCTGCCAGATCATAAAATTAGAGAGACTAACCTCAGAGTCTGAGATGGTGTCATCAAGCCAGGTTTCAGTCAGGACAATAACATAGGTGATACCGATCCACCCGACAATTGGCATGCAATAAGTCCATTTTATTCTGGAGTGAACATACATTGGCCAGTATGATGGGGTGTAGCGGTGGTCTGAAGGGTCTCCTCCTCAACCTGGAGCGTACACCTCCTCGCCTACCTCTTTTACTCAGGTGAAACTCCAGAGGAAGAGCAACTGCCGGCCTTGAGGTGATAGCCGACTGCAGTTGGAGAAGCTCCCCTCTACTGTAGGTGAGTGGATTGTGTCCATTACCTATTGGTTTTATTGCTGAACAGTCGTCGATGATCCAAAGGATTATGAATGTAATCCAGAAAACCTTGTTCAGGTTCGGCATTTCAGGGTTTCATCTATTCCCTTACATAGTCATGTGTGACGTATTGCTGTAATGCAAATGAACTTCCCATTCATTTGTGTTCCTGCCACTCTATAGCTAAGTACAAACATTAAATGCCAAAGGCATAGCGGAAACTCGATGAGCGCATTTGACTGAGATCCAGTGATGGATGTCATCTTCTCATGGACTGTGAGTGTTAATGTCTCAGCCCCAAGATGCATTTTACCATAGATTACACAGATCCATTCATGTCACTTTTGCAGGCTTGCTTATAATTTGCTGAGCTTCCATTGTCAAGTGTCCCGGTCATAAGCTCAGGTCTGCCGGTTGCCCTACTGGCCAAACGCCCAAACTGGCCGACTTTCTGAGCTGGATATCGTGGTTTTAAGTCCCATCTGGGGTGATTATTTTTTTACTTTTCCCTGCTGCCTTCTGCTTTGTGATATAATAAATATTGCAATAAGTTTCTTCTTCATTTTCAATTAATCAATCTGTATGAAAACTATATTTGCAGCAATTTGCAGTCCTTTGCCATTAGAACTGTCCGCTTATGACAATATTAGGGGAAATTTCAATCCTGCTATTCCCAGAGGTGGGACTGGCTTGGTATTTTCTCTGACCTCACGGTGAAGCTGGTCTCACATGAGCTTGATAGGCTGGAGATGTGATGATTCTGTAGGCCAGTCAAGCAGGACAGTTCTCTGGATTCCTCATCTTTCACCAGTGTGCTTTGAATCAGCCTTGCTGCTTGATAGAAGTGCTGACCACAGGGGGTGGCATGAGTTGTAAAACAGAGCGGTAACCTTGCTGGTTCATTGCACCTTGTACTCTGTGTAAATCACCCACCTTACCAGCACCAATGCAGTCCCATACCATTTTACTCCCTCTGCCATGCTAGGCAGAAGCATGGCAGCTATTCTTTGAAGTTGTGCTTCTAAGGCCAGCATACAAGTTGTATTTTCCCTGTTGAAAAAAACACTGGTAGAGATGGTACGAGGCACTGAAGGTTTGAACCTTTATAACCATTATATTGAAAACTGGTTCACTACTCGAAGACACAGTGTACATGGGTGACATATCGTGGTGAAAGTACCACTCCTGATTATATATATATATATATACAGGTATGAATGCATTTGACTGTTCGTGTGTGTGTGTGTGTGTGTGTGTGTGTGCAATCTGACAGACAGCGTGCAAAGGCTCTTAATTTGGATATGTTTGTGAAACGTTCTGCTGCACAGCACAACAAAGAAAAACAACTGGTCAGTGATAATGAAAAGTACAATCAGCATTGTTTTAACCATGAGAGTCCAAATGCTTAGATAAATTGTCACTTTTTCAGTGTAAGTATGCTCCTGAGCTCCACGATTCTGAATGATAGTCGGTTTCTCACTGAACCTCCATGCCACTCTGTTAAAATCTCTTGCCACCCCATGTAAAATTTTCTAGATCCACCACTGTGCCAGAGCTAAGACTTAAGAATCTTGAGTATTATTTCAACATAAACTTTGCTTGGGTGCTTCATACTTTAAATTAAATATAAATTATGGCAACGTGCAAAACTATTAAGGAAAATGCAACGTATTTGTTTTTAATTTACGTAATTGTATATGTTGATTATGATTTTTTTTAGTTCCACAGTACATGCAGATACTACAATCCAAGCATGCACTCTTAGGTTAATTGCTATCAGTTTATATAAAGATTTATAGAAATTTCAGTCAGAGACTAGCTTCTGATATAGAAAGAATGTTTACATTTTTTTTGGCCGTGGAATAGTTTTTCAGTGCTGCATGTAGTTTCTCTTTATTGTTTGAATAGGGCACACTTACACATCAACAAGTGCAGTGGCAGTTGTGATGTTCTCGCATATGAGAAAATACAAGGACAACTTTTATTAAAGAAAACGAAAGGCTTTACTCTCCATACTCCAGTCAATTGCATGCATAGGCCTACTGCCGCATCTCACTTTGCCAACTTCCGCTTCCGTGCGCCTCAGGAGGATCTGGCTGCAGAACACTGGAAAGGGGTCCACAGCTCAAGGGGACCACCAGAGGACAGATGGAGTGGGACCGGGAACCAAGGGATTTGCCAGTGACTGGCACTCACTGTTGTTTTCGACTACAATAAAAACAGCTGTACTGGCTAAATAATGAGCATACAAAAAGAAAAAAAGACATGGATAGGAATAAAAAGGTAATTAAAAATAGAAAAACAACTGAAGAGTCATTAACACTGAACACGCATCTCTGCTCTCAGGACGACGATCCTGCCAACTGCGCCAGACTGTGACAGACCGAACTACAAAACTGTAGACTCAGTGGACAGCTGACTACGCCACCCTAGGAATTTCATCCAGCTTTCCATTGAGACTACAGTTTTGCAGTCTGTTCTGCCAGACAATGTATTAAAAAGTGCAGTGTTATACATGACACTGTAATTAGTTCAATTCAAGAGATGTACAATCAAGTTATAATAGTGTGATTATCATAATCACACAAATATATGAATTCCTCTGATACTGAATTAAACAACCCTTTATGCTGTCCCTTATGTGAATTAGTAAAAATTTCCACACCTTTTTCACCATAGCCAACCATTCTCTCCATAGTCATATGCAATTCCAATTCCCCCTTTTATTTATTTTATGGCAGACAGACAGCAGTGTTTCCCCTATCATTATATTAGGGTGCACCCCCCGCAGAAGGTCAAGTTAATCTTATTTTATTACATTTTCTATATAGCGTCAGATCACAGCAGAAGTTATTTACTGTAAGGTTACCTTTACTATAGAAGAGCTCTATATCATTGTCATTTTAATAAACAAATTAAATAGCCTTTTGTTATTTATCTTATTTGCACAAAAGCTTTTTCTCTCTATACCAGAGGTGCCCAATACATCGATCGCGATCTACTGGTCGATCGCAAAGACTGAGTAGATCGCATGACATAAAAAATAGAGGAAGGATGACGCGATCAACCGCGCCAGCTGCTGCAAAACTCCAGTAAGCAACCGAGTCGCCTCCAATTTATTTCTACTAAACTTAAGAGAGGGTATAAAACTGAATGGGGGAGCAGGACCAAGTACGAAGCCAATAACCTACCACTTCCATACGGAATGAAAGGACTCCGGAGTACTTTTTCCCCACAAGGTCATATTCGAAGTGCGTTTGTTTCATCTGTCAGTCTACCATTGCTATTCCGAAGAAGGGAAATATGGAGCGGCATTTTCGGACTGCTCATAAAAACTACGGCATTAACTTCCCTCCGAAAAGCGAGCTAGAAAGAGAAAGGTGAAGGAACTAAAATCCCAGTTCAATTAAAAAATAATGCATTTATGCCAAAGGGAAATTAATAATAATGATCAGAAAATATGTAGCGTCAGCCACCTGAAAAGCAGAGAAAAATATCTGCGTTTTTTAAAGGGTGATAAAGACGTTTCACAATGGAATTTTCTGCTTTAAACTATCACCATTTTATGCTATCAGCAATCGTTTTTAAAGCCTAACAGTTAATATATTTTCAGCTCGAGCCAAACATCCGCAATAGGCTGCCAGGAGACCATCTTGTAACTTGCATGCGGATCTCAATAAATAGGCCTGACGTTTCTGACTTCCCATATCAAGAGGCTCTAGGAATGTTCTCTTTTTTCCCCTTGTCCTGTCCGGCAGCTTTAGCAGAATCATGGTCTGAATGCACTGCTGTGCCAAACATGCTTGCTTTACCATGAGGGGATCTATAAACTCTGTATAGACCCCTCATGTTGATCTATTTCTTTTTATTTTAATTTTATTTATTTATTTCAGTTTTAACACACAGGAGAAAAAAAAGACAGGAAAAAGAAAAAAAAGGAGTGATAGATTCAGAATGGAATAAACAAAATTATAGTGTGCAGAAAGTAACACAACTATACAAGCATATAAAATCTTAGTGTGTGCTTGGATGGGTGCGTGTGTAGGTGGGGATTGTGATGGTGATAAGGGTTAATAGGAAACACCTGTGAGGGGAAAGGAGGAACAACATAAATTGTCAGCGAAGGAGTAAGAAGGGGGGGCCCATATGCTCGGTGGTGCTTGGAGTCCATGCTGCAGCTGCCAGATGTGGAAGCGCGTGCGCTGGGGGAAAATTACTGCATTGTTGGACATACGGCGAGTTATTGGGGTGCGCAGAGTTGGGAAGCTAATGACGCCGGTCCGCGATTGGTGGCAGCGGCGTGGATTCCAGGCGCCACAGGAAAGGTTTGTGGTTCCTTCTAGGAGTTGGATTATGGTTTCTGTTGGTTTCTGGGTTTTGTTTTCGGGGGATTGGGCTGTCTTCCCCCAACTAGTTACTTTAAATAATATTGTTTGATATAAATTGATTTTTTTTCCTTGTGTATTTGTGTTGTTTAGGAGGAATCACATGTGATTTTGGTGTTCATGGCCCTTGTGTTGATGTGAGCTGCCCAGGCCTTTTTATTGTACACGTGTGAATTTTAGCCGGGTGTTTTAGCTGAGTGTGAAATGTTTTTTAGAGATTGCTGTGCTGAGGTCATTGTGTGGGGGGTTGTGGTGCTGCCTGGGTGCTCTATTCACTTATTGAGGCAGCGACACTGAATTGTGGAATCCTGGTAATAAAGGCTTATTGCTAGACTTCTGTTGTGAGCTGTTTCTTATGCCTGGTGCCCAGTTTAGCCGAGTTATAAACCTGCATCATTTGGGAAAAGTGATCCTCTCTTACAATTGCATTGTGTTGATTACATTATAATGTTTACATTGTAATGATTACATCATGGATATTTGGCATACATTTTAATATCATAATACTTGTATTCTACGTTATATAGTGCTAAATAATATTCCATAAGAGCAGCTTCACTCCTGAGTGTCCTGGGTGATTGTAGCTCAGGTCCAGCTCTCTCAGGTGTGAGGGGTTTGACCTTAGAGCTGAAGCCAGGGAAGAACAGCCTTCTTCTGTGACTCTACAGCCTGCAGAGAGACAGACAAAAACACTCTGATAAATAAGATCACCAATACAATTATTACTTTTAAGTAAATGTAACTACTTTCCTATTGACAATGTGTTTCCTTTCAATAAATACAGTTTACTACGTGGACGGAATACTCAGTAATACTGGCCTCAGTTTCTCCAGTTTACAGTGTGGAATACTCAGTAATACTGACCTCAGTATCCCCTGTTTACAGTGTGGAATACCCAGTAATACTGACCTCAGTTTCTCCAGTTTACAGTGTGGAATACTCAGTCCAGCAGAGAGCAGCTTCACTCCTGAATCCTGTACGTCATTGTCACTCAGGTCCAGCTCTCTCAGATGTGAGTGGTTTGATCTGAGAGCTGAAGCCAGCGGCCCACAGCATTCCTCTGTGAGTTCACACCGGTTCACCTTTAGGACAATGAAAGACTTTTAAGATTCAAGGTTCTTTATTTGTGACATGCGTAGTTATACAGGTACAACATGCAGTGAAATGTATCCTGAACTGCTCTTTTGACTGTGCAACATTAGAATAATTAAATTTTAAAACCACTTTTTGCATTGGTGCACTGTATATTACATCACAGTGAGCCGTTACATTCATCACAGAAGAGATTCTTTTAAACAATGAATTTATTGTACAGCTTTTAAGTGGCACATTAACACTCACCTCAGTTTTGACGAACATTATATTTTGTTAAACTCTGCATATTTATATTTAAAATTGCAACACAACCATCACTTTTCTTTGTCTATTAGCTGCTAACCAACACAGTGCTAACCATGACAGTTTGGTGTAAGATCAGTGGGTAACGCCTGAGTGAGGGTATCCATTTTACCATAAACGATGCTGAAAAATGGGCTGAGGAGGGATGTTGAATATCAAGAGCAGTTCTGTTAAAAGGATACAGCGACTGAATAGAGGGGAACATTACTGATATTAAAGGTAAATTAAGGATTTTGACAGGCGTAGCCTAAGTGTCAATGTACTAGCTAATCAGCAAACATCAAAATATTCTTTGCAGCGTGAATAACTAACGTTAGTCATTAACAAGCTTGATTTATTTTCTGAGTTTACAATTTTCTGAGACAACAAGCACTATTAACCTGAGATAGGCTGAAAATGCTGGATACATATTACTAAACATATATAGTACATTACAGAGTTAATCAAAGGGGTATGAATATATTTTAGGTCCAAGCAGAGTCAGGTACTTCACCTCAAATGGATCATGGGGTTTCACATAGAAAATAAAAATCTTCAGCACCACTGTGAGGAATTATAGCAGGAGGCAGCTTGGTTATATGAAACATCCTCACTACTGTAAATCCATGATTCTGCAAAAGTGTGTTTTCTAAATTTGAACTGAGCTTCTAAGTGTCCCGGTTACAAGGAAATCAAGGGAAAGACAAACCTTGATCACATTCTCGTTTTTGATAAGATGTACATCCTGGTTCACAACAATATGCCACACTAGCATCAAAGAATTTTGTGGAATTCATCCCACCTCAGCCTCGTTTTCATTTTGAAAATGGTGACCTCTGCGAAATAAGCTAATAGCCCCCCCAATTCAGTGCCAGAACGTTGGAGTTCACCCCAGTGAGCGAGAGGGTTACCTCCCTTCCACTTCGAGTTGGCGGAGGGGGTCTGACTGTTTATGCGTATGCACCGAACACCAGCTCAGAGTACCTGGCCTGCTTGGAGACCTGGGAGGGGGGGCTGGGAGGTGCCCCCCGTGGGGACTGCATTGTCCTGCTGGGCGACATTAACGCTGATGTGCGTAGCGACAGTGAAACCTGGAAGGGTGTGATTGGGAGGAACGGCCTGGCCGATCTGAATCCCTGTGCTGCCCACAGTGTGTCCATAACGAACAGCATGGTGGAACATAAGTGCTCCTGTGACCGGAGCACCCTGGGCTGCAGGTCGATGGCCGATGGCCGTCTGATGGGACTGGTAATTTGCTACTTTTAATATCTCTCCTTAAATGTTTCATGTTTTTTTAATTAAATTTTTTATTGTCATATTTAGTCCTATGATTTTACTTTGTGCATTAAGCATTTTATTTTTTATCATCTTTTCTGGAAAGCACTTTGAATGACCTTCTTGTATGAAGATGTGCTATACAAATAAACTTGACTGAAACCGACATAAAATATTCATTCTCTACTCATTTCAGCTTCTCCAGTTTACAGCTGGGATCCTCCAGTACAGCAGAGAGCAGCTTCACTCCTGAGTCTCCTGGGTGATTGTAGCTCAGATCCAGCTTTCTGAGGTTTGACTTCAGAGCTGAAGTCAGGGAAGAACAGCCTCTCTGTGACTCTACAAGCCTGACAGCCCATTGAAAGGAAACCACAAAATTTCAGACAAAATACAGGCAGCAGTGACCTGTCAAAACACCAGTGCTGACGTTGCCAATGACTGGCCTGGACCCACCAGAGCAAACAGCCCTTTAGCACCCCCCCACCCCACCCTTCCCCCATCCCAGTTCTCCCTGTTGCTGATAAAAAGCTGCCATTCGGGGGTAATATTCTGCACTTGGGTTTGCCTGAGTGCCTCTGTTCCTGCAGCTGCCACAAACTGTTCACTGAAGCTCACCTTTTAGCGTCACTGACTGTAATAACAGACATAAATGATTGGCTTCTAAATTAGACCATCCAGTGAGAGCGACCCACTGCATCAAACAACTGGACTCTCTCATCCCCAGTCCTGCCAGAGGAAGAGCACTGAGGACAGAAAAATGACAGCAAACAACATTCAGCATTAGACTCTAAAACCGTCTGTAATGTCTGTGTTTATCCAGTGGACCATAAATTAAAATAAGCTTTCCTATTTCAGTTTCTTTTAGATGTTATAAAGTAATAAATAAACAATCATAATAATTAAACCATGTATTACTGACTATCAGACAACTTCAACAAGTTACCAAATGGATGCACGCTCAATACGCTCAATAATAGACAGGATTCAGAGGGTAAATAAGGTGCATCATGTGGAAGAGAAGTTAGGTGGCGTTGGGGTGCATTGTGAGTTTCATCTGGTAGCTAGAAGGGAACAAACAGGGCTTTGGGGGGGGGGGACTTCTCTGGGGGCTACATCGTTCTACCTTTTTGTAAAATTATTTATTTTAAAAAAATCTTTTCTCCTTACACTATAATGGCAGGTTTAGGACTAATACAGTACAGTCATAACCAGTGTCAAGGATTCTATGCATTGCTACACAGAGACAAGTCCAGATATTGAGCCCAAGGCTAAAATTGTGGTTTACTTACAAGTGCACTTTGCTGGGCAGTGGGGGTGTTTGTCCTGCTCTGCTCACATTTTCCCCTTATCCTGTCTTCTCCTCCGTAGCCCTTCCTCCTTCTCTCTGTTGCTCCTATATTCCCTCCCCTCCAGTCATCTATGTTCTCCTTCCTCTGCGGTCTCTCCTCTTCTCCCATTCTTCAGTTATACTGTCTTCTCCGCTCTCCCTGTATCCCTCCTGTCTTCTGGTCCTGTCATCTCTTCTCCAGTCATCCCCTGCTTCTCAGTCATCTCTGCATCTTTTCACTCTTTTGTTTGCTCATTCTTTGATTGTTTGTGTTATTTGTTAACCCACCACCCCATGCTGGATGAATCTTGATGTTTTTTGTTCTTTTTAAAGTTAGGCTTCTTCCTTTGTTTTTGTGTCATATCTTCTGCCCTCTTCTGGTTGCGGCAGTGCATGACACGGGTGGAAAAATAGGGTTTATTACAACACACACATCAAAACCAAAAGGATCAGGATGGATCCAAAATAAACAGCAAATGACCAGGAATGAACTAAATGATGGAATAAACACAACTAGAGAACTATATACATACATACAACATACAGCTATAATGAAGCATCAAAGAACAGAAGCAGAACAGGCACTTAAATACACAGCTAACAAGACACAGTGCAGGACAGTGAGAATCATAACCAATAACAAGGACTGAGGGCAACCCAGGAACAGGCGTTACAGTTAAACAGCACTGGTGAAATCAAAGTGACCTTCCAGCCACATGGTCAGCTCTGCATCACCCTCTGCTGTTTGCATTAGAAGCTGCTTGAAATTCCCACTCTCCTTACCAACACCTCGAAAAGCCAGGCCTTGCCGTGCCAAGTACTTAACTTCAGAAGATTTTTCCTCACTTGCTGCTGCTCTTTCCAGCTCATCTGAAGGTTGAATATTAACAGGATTGATCTTCTGAATCCATGTCATCAGTGCTAATCTGTGGCACTGCCTGTCTTTATGTGCACTGAATTTCCACAGTGCCTTTTCCAGTTTCACATGCCAGTCTTCACAAGAGCTGAATGTGTCTTTCATGCCAGTTTAGACATTTGTGTTACAAATTATTTTGCACAGTAGAAACAAAGAACCCCCCTTAAGACGAGGGGGGGCTGTAAGGGAGCCCAGTGTGATCTTTAAACCATTTCTCCTGAAAGCAGGGTCTCCTGTTTGATAGACGTGACATTTACATTTGGCTGATTTGGTGAAGGTCCAAGCTCCTCCCCCCTCCTCCCTAATACACCTTCATCTTCACCTGCCTGTCTGCTCTCTCTCTCTCTCTCTCTCTCTGTCATTGACTCACACTCAGTCTCCCTGATTAAATGCTGTATCTGAAATACACACCACAGGCCAAACTAAGAAGCATATTAAACTAACATCAGGATCAGGCTGCTGTGACGTCATTATTCACTCTTAACCATCAATATTTGCTCCTTTTCTCACTCCCCTCCCTGTCGCCTGCATTCTCTGCCGTCAGCAGCCTCTTGCTGTCTCTCCCTCTTCATCTTTACTCTCAGCACAGCAGAGTTTACATGAAAGCAGTTATCAGTAAACAAGTGGTGTTTCTTGGCATGATGCTCAGGAATGGATTTCTAAGGATTTGTTATCTGAATGGGAATGATTAATATATGAAGAACCCTTGACTCACATACTGTATAAGTCTATCATCTGACTGGCACTAATTATCTCACTGTCTCTACTTACTTTCCTGCTTTTCTGTGGTTGCCCAAAAACTCACGATTGTCACACTTCCTCTTCATGATGACAAGCTACTCACTGTGAATAAAATAAACCTGACTGTAATAAAACTACCTGCATTTAAATCATACATTAATGACACAAAATACCTTAAAGTATTACTTACTTACTTATTTTGCACAGTAGAAACAAAGAACCCCCTTTAAGGGGGGGGGGGCAAAGTGAAAGTGATGTGGAAAATCGCCTCAAGGGTTTAAATATACATTTGCAGATAAATGAAATGCTATGTGGCCCAGTGGGTGGCGCTGTCTGGGGATTTGAACCCCCATTACTGCATGTTCGTACCTTGTTTGTGCTGGTTTGCCTGCTGTTTCTGCCGCAGGTGAAAAAGCATACAGGCAGCTGAACCGGTGTCTCTAAACAAGCCATTGTGGGTGCAGGTCATAAGGCGATTTCCTACTGCACGAACTTGGCCCAATTGAAGGTCTTAGGAGGTAGTTCCTGAACCGTTTTTTAGTTCCAAAAAGAACGTACTTTTTTCTAGACCAAGACTTACTGGGTGGGGCTTATAGTGATAAACTTTTCCTATTGGTTGACCACAAGCCCCAGCGCCAACTTGAAAGTTTCATGGAAATGCGGGAAAAGAGAAGTGGAGCAAAAATTGAGCAGATGGAATTTTTTTGTAGCTGTTACACTAAAGGCATCAATGAGTAACTTTTTTGCTTCTGTCCCCATAGTTCTGCATCTGAAAATGCGATTGATAACGATTAGCATAATGAAGAAGTGTATATTATGGACACTGGACTGGAGCATTATCAGATAACCTCTCAGTTATCCTTGTGTGAGAAATATACACAGTCACATATTGAGACTATATTAGATGATGTGGTCTTGAGAGTGGGGCAGCATGGTGGTGCAGTGTTGCCTCACACCTCTGGGACCCGGGTTCGAGTCTCCGCCTGGGTCACATGTGTGCAGAGTTTGTATGTTCTCCCCATGTCGTCGTGGGGTTTCCTCCGGGTACTCCAGTTTCCCCCCACAGTCCAAAAATATGCTGAGGCTAATTGGACTTGCTAAATTGCCCGTAGGTGTGCATGTGTGAATGCATGGTGTGTGAGTGTGCCCTGCGATGGGCTGGTCCCACATCCTGGGTTGTTCCCAGCCTCGTGCCCATTGCTTCCGGGATAGGCTCTGGACCCCCCGCGACCCAGTAGGATAAGCGGTTTGGAAAATGGATGGATAATAATAATAATAACAAATAATGATGATAATAATAATTGCACTGTGTCCAATGACTGCCAGTTACTGTAAACAGTAAAGTACACTTAACTGGACATGTCTGTATTATTTTGGTTTATACTTATTAATCCATTAATTCTAACTTTTGTACTTTAAATGGACAGAGTACAGTTATTATTATTAGGAAAAGTATTGTGAGGGAACGCAAAACTATTGAGAGGAAACACAAAACAATTAAAAATATATTTTCTCACCCTGACATCTAAGGGACTCTATATACTGCAGATGATCTATAGAAAAAAATCACAAATACATCACACATCACAAATACATCACATGTACATTTTATATCCCCTACTCCTCCTGGGGGGTGATGCCTGGAGACCTCAATCTATCAAGATATCCAGCACACCCGGCCACATGTGACGTCGCCACCACCAGTGACATCCCTGCATCCAGCTCGCCGTTCTGATCTTCCATGTATGACCCACTGCCTTACCTCTGGTTGCCTGGCAGTTGGAAAAAGACTTGGCATCGGCATTGGCTTGTCATCTTCCTTGCTCTCCAGTTATTTCCCAAATCTTATGATTGGGACAATGTGACTTGGCCCATCTCTGGCACTTAACCATCTCTCTATTCGACTCTCCCTGCCGGCCCCTGGAGGTTGGGCTCCCCCTTTGAGTCTGGTCCCTCCCAAGGTTTCTTCCTTCTAGGGAGTTTTTCCTTGCCACTGTCGCCTATGGCTTACTCACTGGGGGCTTTGGGTGTGGATACTGTAAAGCGCTTTGTGACAATGTAATGTTGTGATAATGCGCTATATAAAAATAAATTTGTTTGTTTGTATCACTATCAACAAATATGTGGTTTTATTTATGATGTATGAAATCAAAATTATTGGGATGCAAAGCATTATGGCTCTTCGCAATTTTCTTTTAAACCGTAATCATAGGCTAATTGATTAAACATAAGTATTGATTTTATTTTGAAAGACCACTTTGTTATGGAAGGCCATTTGGGACTTAACATCTACTTTGACGCCCATGTCAACACGTCAAACAAATTACGTCTTAACACGTATATTATTTACGTGTTAAGCCATTCGGACATCTTAACACGTCTTAAAACTGCATGTTAATGTGGCCAATTTGAACCTCTAAAGACGTTTGTACCTTTAATGCATCTATGCTATTGGTTGGCATAAACGTACACACCCCTTTTGACGTAAGGGTTATACGTATGCAGTACATGCTCTGTACGTTGTAGTCACGTGGTCTCTACAATCAGCCATGTGAGTCCTATGTTGTTAATACGTATAGGCAACATATGTATTACATGTCAAACGTGACTGTGATGTTGTTTTCAGCACAGTCCATTTGTTGGAGGGGTGAATCACGGGTTTATTTAAACTGGCAGAACAGTTATCTTTAAATCTTTACAAAGTATAACTGGCAGTTTTAACATTTAATGAAACTGGAGCAAAAATGGTAAATCTGGCTAATACTGATTTAATTGCACTGGTGTCTTTGTGCTGAACAGTGCAGCTGAGCTAAACTTATCCTTTTGATCACTTTCTGTTCTGCATTATCAGCAAAAACTATATATTCAGCAAGGAAACGTATGTAAAATAATTCCATTAGGCTACGAGAAATACAGCAGTGCATAATAGAGGATGACACCACCTTCCGAAACATAAACAATGTGAGCATCTCTGCATTATCTCGTGTACTGGCATGCAACAGAATCAGGATGAAGCACATTTACAGAGTCCCTTTTGAAAGAAACAGTGAACGCGTTGGCATGGCAGGAACATTACTGGACACGGTGCCATAACCAATGTCCCAGGACAGCGTGGTGGTAACATAACTATGTGTGCAGCTATAAGTCAGAACGGTGCTGTTCACCATCATGCAACCCTGGGCCCATGTAACACTGCACACATTATTACATTCCTGGACAGTCTACATCATATGCTCACTAATGTTCACAGACCAGTTATGTCATCATATGGGACAATATTAGTTTCCATAGGACTGCTTTAGTTCGCAACTGGTTTACAGTCGCCCACTCTTCACTGTACTCAACCTCCCGCCTTACTCTCCATTCTTGAATCCGATTGAAGAATTCTTCTCTGCCTGGTGCTGGAAGGTCTATGATCGTCATCCCCATCAACGCATGACTCTTTTACAGGCAATGGAGGAGGCATGCGAGAATATTGACCAGGCATCATGTCAGGCCAGGATAAGGCACTCCAGGAGAGTTTCCCCGGTGCCTTGGACTAGAAAGCATTGCATGTGATGTTGATGAAATTCTGTGGCCGGACCCAAAGAGACGACAAGAATGATTTTTTTTCTCTCTCTCAGTGAAATTGTATGTTGTCTTGTGTTTCTTTTGATGCATGTGAATAAACATTCATACTTGAAATTTGAATCTTGAAATGTGTTTACAGAACTATTTATGACAAAAGTATGACCTCAAATTGACATACCTCGTGCACAGAGAAAGCAAAAGCCAGATGTGTTTTCCATTCCTACCATCAGTGTGTAGTTGGTGCATTGTATGCTTATTAAGATGATGGTTTGTGTTAACTGATTGGTACAAAAATACCATTTTTACAAAGCTTTGAAGAGTTAAGCAAGATTTATTAGTTTTTGCAAGAGACCTACAATGTTTTGCTGATTTGGTGGTTTTTTTTATTTGTGTGAAGAGTTTTTGTAAAATAGCCAATAGTTATGTGTTTAAGCCATCAGAAAAAAACGTGTGCGCTTTGGTGCACATCCATCCATCCATCCATTTTCCAAACCGCTTATCCTACTGGGTCGCGGGGGGATCCGGAGCCTATCCTGGAAGCAATGGGCACGAGGCAGGGAACAACCCAGGATGGGGGGCCAGCCCATTGCAGGGCACACTCACACACCAGTCACTCTCACACACACACCTACGGGCAATTTAGCAACTCCAATTAGCCTCAGCATGTTTCTGGACTGTGGGGGGAAACCAGAGTACCCGGAGGAAACCTCACGACGACATGGGGAGAACATGCAAACTCCACACACGTGACCCAGGCAGAGACTCAAACCCGGGTCCCAGAGGTGTGAGGCAACAGTGCTGACCACTGCACCACCATGCCGCCCCCCATAAATTCATTTTTCCATTTTTATTTTCAATAATATTGATGTTAACTCAGCATCTTATTTTCAATGTTGAAAAAGTCACTTTATATCAAGGTTTCGCCACCATTAATTTTTCAATATTGAAAATCTGACCAAAAATCAATTCAGTTTCAATGCTGATAATTTAACACTGACCATAATTCAATGCATTTAACTATACTTCAATGCTGAAACAATAACATGATGCTATCTGGGCTATGAATAATTATTTCAATTGATATACAGATTCCAAGCTCATATAGGTGACACACAGGTACATAATGGGCGTCTTATGTCTGAGGTAGCCAGCTACTGTGTTTGATAACCCACCATCATAATAATAGTTTCCTTGCACCAGTATAAAAGTAAACCAATTGATCCCTCTTGCAATAACCTGTGGTATGAAACTGAATAAAATGTATCGTATCAGTCTTGGGGAAAACCAGTGAGAATCCACTGTGAAACAGCACTGCGCAAATTCTCATGTGTTTCTAATGACAAGGGTAAGACTGGTAATCAAACTAGCCTTTCAGCAGGAGTGTTAGTGTAAAAGCAGGGCTTATTGACACAGATAATAAAGCTTGTTAGAATGCGTAACATAATTATTTAGCTGGACCCAGAGGAGGTGAGAGCTCCCCTAGTGGCTACAGGAGTGCATTTTCCCCAAAGCAGATATAATGGATGGTGGTCTTATTGCTTTTAGACCACAACTTGGGATAGAAGAACAAATCAAATTATTTTCCTCATTTAATATTCAGATTTTAATTGGGCTTAAATTTTAGAACACAGTGTGTTCTAGGATGGTACGTTATGGATATTAGTCTCTACCACATTCTAACGCTATAAATCCGGACCTTTTCCTATGTTTGATTTGGTGGCTGCCAGGCGTTCTGAGTAGTATAGTGACTATGGTAGGCGTGTGATTCCCTATGGAATTTTTTGTTCTGTTCTGTGTGGCAAATACATATAATGCTGACATTTTTCCTGGAAGATTTGGGATTTTTCATCCCGTGTCTTAAGGTATTTCTCTCCAGCTCTAGGGAGTCTCCCCCGAAAACACCAGTCACTCACTAGCCTTACACTTATGCTTGCTGACTTATTCAACACCATGAATGGATTAACAGAAAAACAGAAACCTATTAAAAGGCTGCACCATATCATGATATGCAAATAAACATCCAGCATCATTGTTTCACAGGGAAGTACATTATTTATTGATAATTATAACCCTAACCCTTACTTCTCAGCTTGACAAACATAAGGTGCAGCGCGTGAGCATGTGAACTGGTTGAAATGCAAGTGTCTCACAGTCAATGCATAAGACTTGAGAGCCCTGACTTTACTTATATAGCCCACAACATGTTTATGATTCATAAATAAATCTGGCCAGCAAATCGGTCTTTCATTTTCCATAGAATAAAAAAAACGATAATGTTATCCCGCTGATAATTGGAGGCGCGTTTCACCCCCGGCACTGGCTGGAGACACAGGCAAAAGGCATACAATCTTATTGAGGTACAAAAATTATTCCATCTACTCTGCACTTCTGCATAACTTCCATCATAGTGCCAGTTTTTGCCAGATCAAATCTGCAATCAGAAAATTACTGCATACATGCCTTTATATTACGGTCAAGCGGAGAGTCAGAGCAGTTTCCATAGAAACAACGTAAACAAACTTTACCGTTTGAAGCACAACAAACTCTGAGTGAAAATGGCGCAGAGGTGAGTAGTTTGTTAGCTCTCCAAAATGTCTTTGAATTCTTCAACTGATGTTGTGCTACTTCGATTATTTAGCCTTTTATACTATAATGACATAGTAAATGTCTATAATACAATAAAAAACATTACATATTTTTTTAATATTACATATTTTTTAACGTCATTTAAAGTGCAGTGGTTTTTATTGCTACTGTGGTTGCTAATATTTAAATAATGACAGACTATTTGGTTAGTAAATTCATCTCAAACATGCTAGTTTAGTAGGGCTTCCCAACCTTTCGATGTCCGCGGATCAGTTTCCGTCGTAGAAAAGTGTCACGGATGGGTAAGACGGCGGTATAATTTGGGGGTTCCCACGCCGAGCGGCGGGAGATTGACGGTGTATACGGACATGCGGGGCTAATGGCGTATTTCCGTACATCAATACGGGCAGCTTTCTTTCCAAAACGGCGCGATCCTCTAATAAACGGGACGGCTGGCTCCTCTACCCCCGGTTGTCTGCCGCCCGGTGCAATACTCCGCGCGGACGGTACCGGAACACCGACCGGAAGTTGGGACCCCCTACTGTACAGGGTGGTAGGTAAATTGTAAAAAAAATATTGGGGCATTACTTTCGGAGTAGGCTAGATGCTTCTAAGTTTATCATTACATCTATTTACATTGTTACACAGGATTAACACTTTCAAATATTCTTAGCTTGGTTAGTGTTAACTCAGTTCTTGGTAGTATTCATCTGGGTATTCATTTGATGTGGAGCACAGTTGTTTCGTATTTGATTCTAGTTATAATTTGGTGACATTACTGTTTAATATGATATTGCACTTACAGTATCGTGCATTTTACAGTAGATTTTTTTTGCAATCTTGCTCGCTGTTTCTTTTATTCTTTCTTTTTTATATATGTGAACCCTGTAATTATTTATTATAATAATTATAACAATTGTATTTTCTGTATGGTTGAAGAATTTCCAGCTCTTTATTTATTTTATTATCTCTCTTAAGTGCTGGTTAATCTCTCATTTATTCCCCAGAGAGCGAATTGAGAGAGCTGATCGATGGACCAACACCCAACACTGGGAAGCCTGGAACCTGTGGGATGAAGTGATCAACTGGGGAGAAGGTGTGGAGGAGTTCTCACCAGTGACACTCCCCACTGTCCAGGCTGGGGGGGTTAAGGGGGGATTGGGGGGGTCTACCGATTTGGGTAAGGAAGGGGAGAGTGTGGAAAACGATGGACTGCTAGCCAGCACTAGTATTTCATCTCAAAGTCTTCAGAGTAATTATGGCCTTTCATCTGAAGACTGGGAAATTTATAAAACTTGCTACCTTAACAAAAAAAAGAAAGTCAGGAAGGACCGGACAAGCCGGGGGGAAAGTGAGGTAAGGGGGCAGAGTAGTGAGGAATATGTGGAGGTACCAGAGTGGGGAACATTTGAGGGGAAGGCCTCCAGGGTTGTGATGGAGGGGACAGAGGCTGGTATTAGTGTGATGGATATGCTAAATGGAGGTGAGGAGAATGGATGTGAGGTGGGAGTGAATGTGGAGGAGGTTAAGGGAGGAGGAGGGAAAAGTACAGGGAATGCTGTGGAATATGTGGTGTCACAAGTAGGCAGAACTTGGCTAGAACCCATCCAGGAGGAAGACCTTGAGGAAGATGAAGAAATAGATGAGGAGCTTCAGGAAGCAGAAGACACTGATGCTGCCACAGTGGACAGTTGGCAGTGCATGGCGGCATATGTAGCCAGAATATGGCTGCAGACTTTACAGGAAGATGGACCTGAGGAAAATGAAGAAGCTGATGTGGTATTCCAGCAGGCAGAAGATGCTGATGCTACCACACTGGTCAGGTTTCAGTGTATGGTGGCATCTGAAGACAGATCACAGCTACTGACTATACCAGAAGAAGGACCTGAGGAAGAGGACGAGACTGAAGTGATGAAGACAGATAAAACAAAAGAAGATGCTGATGCTGCCGAGAAGATCTACAGTGAAGAAGAAGTATCATTCCATGTGAATGCCGAAGATCTTTCTGAAGATGATACTGAGAAGAGCCACAAGAAGAAGAAGAAGAAGATGAAGTGGTGCATCTTCTGCTGTCCCCTGCCCTTCAGAAGAAGTAGCAAGAGGCAGTAATTATAAGGTTGTGAATTCAGGTTTACAAATGACTTAAAGCAGTAATATAACTGCATTATTGACACCTTCACAATGCACTGTAATGCATCCATAAATATATTATAGACATGGGTATAAATATTGAAGAAAAAAAAGCATAACACATTATAGCCATGTTTATTATGGATTAATGGCCGATATAATGTATTATGAAGATATTTATTGTGTATATATAGATCAGAGCATTCATAATGCATTATCAACATAGCTATAATGTGTTATGCCTTTGTATAAGTATTTACAGCCGTGTTTTTAATACTTTTATAAATGATTTATAAGGCATTAATTGGGTATGTATAATGCAGTTCTATGACTGCTTTAAGTAAAGTTAAGTAAAGTGTTTATTTTCTTTTTCTTAGAATACCCGTGTTAGAGCCCTGCATTGGGACTGGGATCCCGCGGGACCCAACGGAAAGAGATACTGTTTAAGTGTTAATGTAGCTATAAGATACGATAGGATAAGATAGGCTAAGACGAAATATATTAATATAAGCTAAGTTGAAATATAATAAGATAAGATAGGTTAAGTTATATGATAAGATAGGCTAAGTTAAAATATAATAAGATAGGTTAAGTTAAGATATGACAAGATAGCCTATCATATTTTATCTTAGCCTAAGTTAACATATGATAAGATAGGCTAAGTTAAAATATCATAAGATAGGCTAAGTTAAAATATGATGATAGGCTAAGTTAAAATATAAGATGGGTTAAGTTAACATATGATAAGGTAGGCTATGTTAAGATAAGAGATTTGCAATAAAACATATTTACTTTTCAAACTGTGTCTTTGTCATCTCTTCAGTGTTGTGTCTGTCTTTGTTTGATAATTTTGAATCGTTAATTTATATCTGACACTCTCCTAAATGTCAATAAGCAGAGACGGAGGAATGGGAGGAAGGTACAGTTAAGTATAAATGATAAAGTATCAAAATCACAGTGTTGCCTTATTTTGACGCAGAGAAAGTAATTTCAGTGTTACTACCACATATGAGTTAATGGCTGCAAATGTTGGTGTTAGAAGTGCTGGCAAATAACGCGGCGTAAGTTTAACTCCGGTGTGTTTCTGAAAAACGCGCCGCCCTCTGCCTCTCATTCAGCGAACGTATAGGAGGCTATTCTGGTAAGTAACAGGTAAAGTTGTCATTTAACGTAATGCTAACGTGCATTACCAGTTAGTAAGTGTTTTACTATATCACACACCTTACGTCCTTTATAGTTTTAGTCCGGTGCACTCTGTATCCATGCTAAGTAGCTAGCTAATGTTAACATGATGCAGTACAGTCTTCCAGCTTGGGGATTCCCACCCCTGTCCGCGGCCAGTATTCCGCAGGGGGGTTTGCGGAGGTGTTGGTTGCAAATGCAAACGATCCCTTCATGTTCATGCGTTGTGTTCTAATGTGTAAATAAAAGATAACTATCAAATTCAATGTTTATGTCCTATTATACTAGATAAGACTGTAAAATAGTTTGCCCTGCATATGGATGCCATGTAGTCAGAGCATGATCAAGACAGGGTGTGCATGTGGAAAAAAGACAAATGTAACAGTATTTGAGGGAGGAGTGTGAAGGAGGGAAATGTAAGGAGAAGGAGGTTCCTCGGAGCTCCGAGATGTGTTTGGCTGTAATAAATCTGGAATATAGCTATATGACATAGTTTTTGATAACACCAGCATTTATTTTTTAGGTTTGTCGAGCTCCGTCAAAACAATTAGAACGAGTCCATTATGTAACTGGAACCCCTCTCACATGTAAACACAGTGACACGCTACAGCGTTGGTTTGTTGTCTGAGGCTATGATACTGACCACAAACACATTCTCAAATTTCACTGCACCAATCACAGCATACGCAGGCAGAAAAATGATCGCAAAAAACATTCAGCATTAGACTCTAAAACCGTCTGTAATGTCTGTGTTTATCCAGTGGACCATAAATTAAAATAAGCTTTCCTATTTCAGTTTCTTTTAGATGTTATAAAGTAATAAATAAACAATCATAATAATTAAACCATGTATTACTGACTATCAGACAACTTCAACAAGTTACCACATGGATGCAAAATCAAAGATATTCATTTGCGCCTGGCACTAACCATGTACTCCTTCACAGTACTAAGCCATAGAAAGGTCCCCAATGAAACCCCTGCATTCCTGCATCGCAGATACTCTAATCTCAGCATTTATAAGATTATATTTGTACTACCTGCCAATTTTTATATTAGATGAGACTAAAAATTGAGAAATATCTATATGCAGAAGTAGTTTTTCCTGATAAGAAGGATAATATCAAGACTGTCAGCATTTACAAATCGAATTATGACATATCTGAGTAGCCCAGACTGTCCGGAAAACAAAGCCGTACAGCATATGTGGCTGACTAATGTACATACAGTGTAATAAGCTGATAATCAAATGGATAGAAAAACGCTCAATAATAGACAGGATTCAGAGGGTAAATAAGGTGCATCATGTGGAAGAGAAGTTAGGTGGCGTTGGGGTGCATTGTGAGTTTCATCTGGTAGCTAGAAGGGAACAAACAGGGCTTTTGGGGGGGGGGGGGGGTGGGACTTCTCCGGGGGCTACATCGCTCTACCTTTTTTTTTTTAATGATTTATTTAAAAAAAAATCTTTTCTCCTTACACTATAATGGCAGGTTTAGGACTAATACAGTACAGTCATAACCAGTGTCAAGGATTCTATGCATCGCTACACAGAGACAAGTCCAGATATTGAGCCCAAGGCTAAAATTGTGGTTTACTTACAAGTGCACTTTGCTGGGCAGTGGGGGTGTTTGTCCTTCTCTGCTCACATTTTCCCCTCTTATCCTGTCTTCTCCTCCGCAGCCCTTCCTCCTTCTCTCTGTTGCACCTATATTCCCTCCCCTCCAGTCATCTATGTTCTCCTTCCTCTGCGGTCTCTCCTCTTCTCCCATTCTTCAGTTATACTGTCTTCTCCGCTCTCCCTGTATCCCTCCTGTCTTCTGGTCCTGTCGTCTTTTCTCCAGTCATCCCCTGCTTCTCAGTCATCTCTGCATCTTTTCTCTCATTTGTTTGCTTATTCTTTGATTGTTTGTGTTTTTCGTTAACCCACCACCCCATGCTGGATGAGTCTTGATGTTTTTTGTTCTTTTTAAAGTTAGGCTTCTTCCTTTGTTTTTGTGCCATATCTTCTGCCCTCTTCTGGTTGCGGAAGTGCATGACACGGGTGGAAAAATAGGGTTTATTACAACACACACATCAAAACCAAAAGGATCAGGATGGATCCAAAATAAACTGCAAATGCCCAGGAATGAACTAAATGATGGAATAAACACAACTAGAGAACTATATACATACATACATACATACAACATACAGCTATAATGAAGCATCAAAGAACAGAAGCAGAACAGGCACTTAAATACACAGCTAACAAGACACAATGCAGGACAGTGAGAATCATAACCAATAACAAGGACTGAGGGCAACCCAGGAACAGGCGTTACAGTTAAACAGCACTGGTGAAATCAAAGTGACCTTTCAGCCACATGGTCAGCTCTGCATCGCCCTCTGCTGTTTGCATTAGAAGCTGCTTGAAATTCCCACTCTCCTTACCAACACCTCGAAAAGCCAGGCCTTGCCGTGCCAAGTACTTAACTTCAGAAGATTTTTCCTCACTTGCTGCTGCTCTTTCCAGCTCATCTGAAGGTTGAATATTAACAGGATTGATCTTCTGAATCCATGTCATCAGTGCTAATCTGTGGCACTGCCTGTCTTTATGTGCACTGAATTTCCACAGTGCCTTTTCCAGTTTCACATGCCAGTCTTCACAAGAGCTGAATGTGTCTTTCATGCCAGTTTAGACATTTGTGTTACAAATTATTTTGCACAGTAGAAACAAAGAACCCCCCTTAAGAAGAGGGGGGGCTGTAAGGGAGCCCAGTGTGATCTTTAAACCATTTCTCCTGAAAGCAGGGTCTCCTGTTTGATAGACGTGACATTTACATTTGGCTGATTTGGTGAAGGTCCAAGCTCCTCCCCCCTCCTCCCTAATACACCTTCATCTTCACCTGCCTGTCTGCTCTCTCTCTCTCTCTCTCTCTCTCTCTCTCTGCTATTGACTCACACTCAGTCTCCCTGATTAAATGCTGTATCTGAAATACACACCACAGGCCAAACTAAGAAGCATATTAAACTAACATCAGGATCAGGCTGCTGTGACGTCATTATTCACTCTTAACCATCAATATTTGCTCCTTTTCTCACTCCCCTCCATGCCACCTGCATTCTCTGCCGTCAGCAGCCTCTTGCTGTCTCTCCCTCTTCATCTTTACTCTCAGCACAGCAGAGTTTACGTGAAAGCAGTTATCAGTAAACAAGTGGTGTTTCTTGGCATGATGCTCAGGAATGGATTTCTAAGGATTTGTTACCTGAATGGGATGATTAATATATGAAGAACCTTTGACTCACATACTGTATACGTCTATCATCTGATTGGCACTAATTATCTCACTGTCTCTACTTACTTTCCTGCTTTTCTGTGGTTGCCCAAAACCTCACGATTGTCACACTTCCTCTTCATGATGACAAGCTACTCACTATGAATAAAAGCTGACTGTAATAAAACTACCTGCATTTAAATCACACATTAATAACGCAAAATACCTTAAGTAAGCAAGTATAGCTTTCTACAGTAATGGAATATAAAATTAATTAAACCTATTACTGTCTACAAAATAACACATTCAGCACTATATCAGACTTTACATCAGCTTTCTGACCATTATAAATATACCTGAGTGAGCACCGTTGTTAGTTTCTAGGAGAATGTGCAGTTAATAACATTTCCAGGTAATTTAACCAGCGTAACTGCACATGAGGCAATTATTATAATTATAATCGTAGTAGGGGTAGGGGCCGCTATAGAGCGAAAGGGTGACTACGCCACTCTGTAACTGTCGCTAAGACGGTTATTTTATAATCACCTTTTGCTGGTTTGATTTAATATAGAATGTATACTGTGAAATGTATGCCAGTGCCCTCTGCTGACTATTTAATTGATCCGTGTTAACCCTTGAATACATGGTCAGGTGACGGAATAGGGTACGAGTAAATGCATGCTGGGAGATTCATGGAGTCAACTTGTGGTTTGTCGGCTTGTCACGGCAGGATCTGTAATAACTCCTAAGCATTTGGTCAGAAGGCGCACACGGTAATTTATATTTATTGTATTTACTTCTTGTCTTGTATTGAAAAGTGGAATTGCGGTGATGTATGAGCCACTGTTTAGCGGTAATATCATGGATCTTTTAGAATGTTTTGTAAGATTAAATGTAATGCAGGAATTTAATAACATGTTTATTTTATAGTTTTTCACGGTGTCTAGAAGAATAAAGACGGAATTAACTTCAACATTTGTCAGACGTATGTTTTCTGTACCAGATGAAGAACTTTGGGATCTGTTATATCTTCTATAGTAAAGGTAACCTTACAGTAAATGACGTCTGCTTTCATCTGACGCTATATAGAAAATGTAATTAAATAAGATTAAATTTACCTTCTGCGAGGGGCACCCTAATATAATGATATATATATAATAATTATAATATAATATAATTATAATATAATAATACACTGCTGTCTGTCTGCCATAAAATAAATAAAAGGGGGAATTGGAATTGCATATGACTATGGAGATTTTTACTAATTCACATAAGGGACAGCATAGAGGGTTGTTTAATTCAGTATCAGAGGAATTCATATATTTGTGTGATTATGATAATCACACTATTATAACTTGATAGTACATCTCTTGAATTGAACTAATTACAGTGTCATGTATAACACTGCACTTTTTAATACATTGTTTGGCAGAACAGACTGCAAAACTGTAGTCTCAATGGAAAGCTGGATGAAATTCCTAGGGTGGCGTAGTCAGCTGTCCACTGAGTCTACAGTTTTGTAGTTCGGTCTGTCACAGTCTGGCGCAGTTGGCAGGATCATCGTCCTGAGAGCAGAGACGCGTGTTCAGTGTGAATGAGTCTTCAGTTGTTTTTCTATTTTTAATTACCTTTTTATTCCTATCCATGTCTTTTTTTCCTTTTGTATGCTCATTATTTAGCCAGTACAGCTGTTTTTATTGTAGTCGAAAACAACAGTGAGTGCCAGTCACTGGCAAATCCCTTGGTTCCCGGTTCCACTCCATCTGTCCTCTGGTGGTCCCCTTGAGCTGTGGACCCCTTTCCAGTGTTCTGCAGCCAGATCCTCCTGAGCCGCACGGAAGCGGAAGTTGGCAAAGTGAGATGCGGCAGTAGGCCTATGCATGCAATTGACTGGAGTATGGAGAGTAAAGCCTTTCGTTTTCTTTAATAAAAGTTGTCCGTGTATTTTCTCATATGTGAGAACATCACAACTGCCACTGCACTTGTTGATGTGTAAGTGTGCCCTATTCAAACAATAAAGAGAAACTACATGCAGCACTGAAAAACTATTCCACGGCCAAAAAAAATGTAAACATTCTTTCTATATCAGAAGCTAGTCTCTGACTGAAATTTCTATAAATCTTTATATAAACTGATAGCAATTAACCTAAGAGTGCATGCTTGGATTGTAGTATCTGCATGTACTGTGGAACTAAAAAGAATCATAATCAACATATATAATTACGTAAATGAAAAACAAATACGTTGCATTTTCCTTAATAGTTTTGCACGTTGCCATAATTTATATTTAATTTAAAGTATGAAGCACCCAAGCAAAGTTTATGTTGAAATAATACTCAAGATTCTTAAGTCTTAGCTCTGGCACAGTGGTGGATCTAGAAAATTTTACATGGGGTGGCAAGAGATTTTAACAGAGTGGCATGGAGGTTCAGTGAGAAACCGACTATCATTCAGAATCGTGGAGCTCAGGAGCATACTTACACTGAAAAAGTGACAATTTATCTAAGCATTTGGACTCTCATGGTTAAAACAATGCTGATTGTACTTTTCATTATCACTGACCAGTTGTTTTTCTTTGTTGTGCTGTGCAGCAGAACGTTTCACAAACATATCCAAATTAAGAGCCTTTGCACGCTGATTCTCAATGCTCAGCAGAGTTTCCAGGTCCGCGGTGTTCATGCCCAATTGTGCTATTTTGAAAACATAGTTTCGGGTAAATATTAGGAGGTCATGGGTTGCGGATTTTTGGGCTGATTTCATTATGTTATACAGCAGCAGACTGCAAGGGGAAAAAGAAACTAATTATTATCAGTGCAAGTGGCTCCTAATCCTGAGTAATGCTGGATCTCTAGCCACCTAAAGTAAGAGACAGATGCAGACGGAAAGCAGGGCTGCCGACTACCATGCTTCTGGCATGACTTTCACGCTCTCAGACACTCACGCAAGGAATCTTCCACTATATTATTCCACTATAAGCCTAAATGTAGCTACATCAGAAGCGTTGTTTGCAAACCCTACATACCATTTAGAACAGGGGTCACCAACATGGTGCCCACTGGCACCAGGATGCCCCCAAGGACCACATGAGTTGTCCACGGACCTGTTCTAAAAATACCACAACTCACCAGTGGGCAGCGACTAAAATTTCATTTTATCTTGTTGCTATTCTTCTTTAATCACATTTGTATTTATATAGATTTGAAAATGACAATATCCAAAAAAGCATTTAAAACGTGTTTGTTCTACATGAAGTTTAGATAAGTTTAGGTAAAGTCTGTTCTGGTAGCCTTTGTATGGCTCAGTACCCGTGAAGTAGCTCTCAGTTTAAAAAAGGTTGCTGACCCTTGATATATAGTATACCCCAATCTTGGGTGATATATCCTAATCAGTAAAATAACAGTCGGCTAAATTCCGCATAGTGATCTCATTAACTGCGTGTTGTTGCTGAAATACATCACACAGACGTCGGGGGAATGTCGAATCATCAGAATATGTAAGATTTATACATTTGGTTAAGCTGAACGCATTTGCTGTTGAATGCAATTCCTATCTCATTAACAATTACTGGTTGAAAAATGAATTGCTGTTAGTGTCTTAAATCATACTGCTGTAAAAGTAAAATTTACAACAGAAATCAATATGCTTAGAATATGGGTTAAGATGGAAAATAATTTTTCCATCCCAATCCCAATCATGTTGATGCAAATTTACAGCAGTGTGGATTCTCAGAAAAAAAGGTACTCTGACATAAAGATCAGCAATACAGTGCAAATAACATTTAATTTCACATTTATACAAAAAAAGGACAGGCCATTTCGATGATAAAATCTATAGTGAACAATAAGTCGCCTCAAAACAAAACCTGATATTCGGTCATGCTACCTTAAGGTTAAACATTACTTTGTGCAAAGTTCCTTGTTCTGAAATAAATACTTTCTGCAATAGCACATCCAACCATATTCACACAGTCTTTATCGTTATTTATTTATTCAGCCGTTTTTTTCTTACTGCCAGCATCTCATAAAAAGGGTCAGCGCTCACAGCAGCAGTGATGCTCTGTATCCACTTGTCCTTCTCCTCAAGGGTTGGCGCCGAGATGCGGTACACCACATGATTGCCCTCTACCAGGCGGCGTTTTGCAGGCTTTCATCAGCTGTCTGCTGTTGTTAGGGATGTACAGTTCAAAGCAGTTAGGCTTCCTGAGATCCTTCACCTCACGGATGCTCAGATTCTCCAGCGGAATGATCACCCTGAGTTTCTTATCCGTAGTATGTTTAAACTAGTAAAGGCAGTTGTCCATCAGGATGAACCACCGCCTTTTCCATGTTTTCACCCGTCCTCCTCCCAGTTTGAAGAGCCAACCCTCTCTGTCAGGGTTGAAGAAGGCATTGTTCCCATTGTCTTCAGGAATCTTGAATGGTTCATTCTTTATGCTCTTATAAAGATTTCGGAGGAGTTCATCTGGCAGGTTGCCTCCATCATTGATTCCTCGATTCATGGAGATGAACCTGTCCACACTGGGCTTGTCTCTCACATTTGGATTATGAAGGCTAGTGTTTAACATGATTATGGAAAATGAAAGTATTCATGAAGCCCAAGAAATGTTTGGAGGACTTGGATATTGAAGTCGTCTCTCTCACCTAGGTAATCCCCAATGGCTGTTTTGTTCAGCCCCTATCCCTTGTATAAGAGCTAGGCGATGTCCTCAGACGTGTGCCGGAGAAGATTGTTTTGTACCATGAACAGGATACCCTTCTTAGGGTCCATGTTGAATTTCTTTCTTCCCATGGCGACATGCCTATTCTTTTCTAAGATTTGGCTGCGTTTGGTGCTGGATTCAAGGCCCTCCACTTCCATGAGGGCCTCTCTCAGCGCCTCCCGCAGCCTCTGGATCTCCAGCAGAAGGGCTCCTCTCCTCAGCCGGATGTCCTCAAGTTCAGAGTGCTTCTCTGGACTCAGGTCCATGGAGACTGCAGCAGACAGGAAAAGGAGATCGTCAGCGGGTGTGGAGCTCAGCAGGTTGGCCATCTCTGCCAGTTTGGTTGTTGGTTCAACTCCCATGGCAGAGTAATCGTAACATTGTTAAGCCCTTGAGCAAGTCCCTTAGACCCAAGTGCTCTGACCCCAAACTCTCATCACTTCGGACAAAAGCATATGCTGAATATATGTAATCCCAAAGGGCAGTTACAGAAGACCCCAGGACCGGAGTAACGTGGGAAGCAATTACTGATGCCTGGAAGCTTTGGGGCATGCAAATAAACTGCATCCAAAGGCAAATGGCTAATAAAGAATGCTCTGAATGCCAGGCATTCGTCCAGCAGTGAGATCGTAGAGATAATGAATAAAGATAGAAAGTGTGAATAAAGATTACATTTTGATTGTATTTGCGAAGCGATGCTGGATGTGCTGAGCTCGCCGGATAGGTCATGTGGTCCGCATTCCCTCCCCATGCACACGTGATCAGCTCAATCACACCGAAATTGTCGGTTTGCTGCCCTTCAGGGAAACAATCTAAAGGGTGTTACGGGAAAAGTAATCGATGCAAGAGCCAATGATGTTCTCCTGGTGCCTACCCCTGTTTATGTTATCGTTACTGACACAAACAATGATGAACGATAATAAGCATTTATAAGCCATCATGACCGCACCATTAACGTGGAGTTGCACTAACGTCTGTTTTTATAGCTAACCAGCAAGTCAACGTCTCCCCCTGGTAATGCAACAGCGCCGTTTAAACAATACGTTTACACCGAGTGCTTGTGATCAGTAGCCTGTACTACGAATCAGGGTTACTGGCTTATCGAGGTAACTTGACGGATTTAAGGTACCACAGTTTAAATGAACTTCATATTTGTTCATCGGGATGTCTGAATCGGTGCTAATCAGTACTACGATGCCAGTTATGCAATGTAGGTTTGATAAAACTTTTCTGTCATTTAACATAAGAGGAAAAAAATAATTATACTGTAGTCAAATTGGCTGATATAAAATCGTTTAAAACTGTGACAAATTTTGCCTTTTTTTACTGTGTATACTTCCAGTCACAAGGTAGCAGATACGGATTTCTGAAATAGCAAAGATAAAGGTCAATGATTAATATCCCTCATCTCTTTTAAAACTCTAGGTAAGATGCTGTTTTGATATCCTGTCTAGGGTTGGAGTGTAACAGTATTCACGGGAAAGGGGAATGGGATAAAGGGACAAACGGGGTGAGGGCAAGAAGGGAACACCAGTGGACAAAGGCATATTTTTTGTATTTTCATTTTTTTTCATGTATAATACTGACACTGAACAAATAACCCGGTGCAAAAGACTTTGGGAGTGACCACAGCCAAAATAACAAACAAAATCCCCAACTATCAAGTGCGACCCACAGCTAATCTCACCTAAGTGCAAAAGAAAAGGAAACCAAAAGACAAACACTCCACCTCACTCCCTGACCAAATAAACAGTCCAACACACACTTGCAAAACAAAATAGCAGTCACTCCCTATGCAGCAATACAATCACACATACATAACTTACACACGAGTCAAAGCAACAAGGGGGCTAGTGAAGACGTAAACCAAAGAAAACCAAGCGGGGAGACAGCAAGCCAAACTGAGGAGCCTGTCCTTGGAACAACAGGCGTAGGCAGGAACCAACCCTGGGCAGGAGTCAACACTCTGCAGGGCGCAAACACTCACAACTCAGATTTGCCAATTAACCTACCCTGTGCACTTTTGGACTGTGGGAGGAAACCGGAGCCCCTGCTGGAAGTCTTTCCCCATTCACCAGATTATATTGCCAGAAGACTGAAAATTAGATATCAAATACTAGAGTGACATAAAAACAAAAAACAAGTTTGCTTGTAATGAGACGCAAAACAGAAGATTATCTCTTTTTATATTTTGAGAAAACATTTTAACATTTATCCAATCGGTCAAATGGTTTAATACTTCATACAGCAGCATTTCTAAACTCATTCCTCAGCCCACCAGACAGCTCCACGTTTTTGCTCTGTCCCAGATCCCTGCATGCATGAACCAAACAGTCACCTTTTACTGCTGTGCTGAGAGCTTGGACAGAGCAAAACTGTGGATCTTTGCAGTGGGGTCCAAGGACTGGCTTGAGAAACCCTGGCATAGGGGAGACTGCAGTGAGAGCCAAGAAAAAAAGAGATTAGAGAGGAAGGTAAAATGCTTCCATTAGCATGGCAAATAAGCTACAAGTACAGACCCTGTGCTTCCATTACAAACAAAAAGCCTGTATGACCCTCCTAAACACACAAGTCAGATTAACTTAACCAGGGGAAATAAGCATAAAACTTGGCAAAGACTAGACTATGAAAAGGGAAGGTGAACATCATACTTACACAAACTTCTGTTAAAGCAAATGGACAAACCCCTTTTAACTGAATCAAGTTACTTTAAAAAATTAATAATTCAAAAATAAATCAATAAAAATTAAGAAAAACACAATCATGCTTTGAACTAATACTGCAGTCAGTCCTAAATGTTCCCATGACATTCTTTTCGTCACGACGCACACTCGGTACATACTGGTTAAAAACCATTTATAATCCTTCATGTTCCAGTCTATGATGGAGCACCCCAACCTGGGCCACCCATCCAACATGGCAGATTTCTGCCCCCTGGCCCCAGAGACCAACCTCTGGAAACAGGGAACCAGGGGGACATGGGCCGCTGACTGGATGGGCGGCTCCAGAATGAGGTGAAGCAGAAGGTAGACTCCACAGCAGAGGACCGAGGAATGTAGACCAAAACCAGGGAACCTGAAGTGGCAAGAACACAAACCAGGACAGACATATAAAACCCAAGCAAACGCATCAGTGGCACAGCCCACCAGCTTGTGAAAGATGGCTACCTGGCATCATGAATCCCTTAATCAAAAACCTTTGTGATGGCAACTTTGCCACCCAGGACTGATCCCTTCTAAAGACCTCAAGTTTCAATGCAAGGTTTCCGAAATGTTTTGAAACATTAGTCCATGTGACTGCTGTGGTATTGTTCCAGGCAGGGAAAACAACTTAGGAGAACATTTCTGTGCATGTTGGGTGTTTGTGGTACTGTTGGGCTGAGGGGGTAATTGAGTGACTATTAACCTTTGAAATCCAATTATATTATTTAAACAGGTTAGTAGTTAGACAGTGTGATTTAGATGAGGATAAGGATGTTTTATTGTCATTACAAAACGTGTTCTACATGAAGGGAACAAAATGAGGCACTCAGATCCGGTGTATTAGCAATAATAAAATAAAAATAAAATCGAAAGAACAATACAATGAATAATATGGTAACAATTAAAATAAAATAGAATAAAGACATTAAGATAGATTCCATTAGGAGAATTTAACCATGGATGTAAAGTGAGCAGGTGTGAGTGTAGCAGAGATTACTGAGGTCTGTGTGTAATAAAGTATATGTGACACTGGCTGAGGAAGCAGCAACGTGTGTGTGTGCAAAGTCACAGTAATAACCTGCAGCACTGAGGGATCTATTGCAGCGAAGCCCTGACATGTAACACTGGTGATGAATGGCGGTGTTAGATATAGGTATAGTGAGGTACTTATAATTATAGTAGGTGTAGGATCAAGGTCTGGATTAGATTTAGTTAGAAACATACAGGGCAAATCTAGATAACACATACACACACAGATTACATATAAATATAAATTTAGGGGCAGTGTGTAGCTCGGTGGGCTAAGCCTCTGTCCCTGTGATCAGAAAATAGCCCACTTTAGCCCAGCCTGGGCACATCTGTGGGTCCTTCAGCAAGGCCCCCAGCTACCTGGGTGCCACTATGACTGGCTGCCCATCACGGCCAGCTCACTCTGAGCAAGTTGGGGGAGGCAAAACGAAAACATCTTGATGGGGATCAATAAAAAGTATTAATTCTTATCCTACGGTCTGAGCATTCGGTCAGTCCAAGTACAGAGAGTGGTAATGTGGACAATGCTGCTTGCATTTCCGGCCCAGCAAGGCCTGCTGCTGCTCCACAGCTTTATATATTAAGCACTGACCTTTTTCCATTCAGTGGTTGTTAAAATAACTTTGTGTAGCCTAGTAATGGTGTAGTGTAATATTCTTTGGTTTGTAATATAAGGGATTAAATAATATCTTCCAAGTGAGATACAGGCCCTCCACATTTTCAGTGAAAGGAGACCAGACAGCATGAAAGCTCTTCCTACAGTTGCCTCTGCTGTATCTCAGATTTTCAATAGGTAACATAGAAAACACATCTTTAACCTATTGTCTGAAGGCAGGGGGTCTGGAGGACTTCCACTGTGTGAGAGTTGTTCTTCCACCCAGCAGAGAGAAGGCTGTGGCTCTGGCCTGTGAGGCGGTGTATTGTTTTTCTGCGGGGAGATGTGAGCATCGGGTGAGACTCGACTCAAATGCAGCCGCTTTGAGACAGACGTGGACTTTAAGGAAACACAGACTACACATGGAACAGCAATGACTGAGCTGGGGAACGCAGTGAGGGCAGGCATATTTATACACAGCACACTAATCAGCGACAAAACAGGTGTACAGGGTTAGGATGGAGAACTATAATGGGATACAGGAGAATTAGGAGGGTTACAAAGCGCCAGCAGCGCCCTCTGCTGGCATGAGTGGGAGGAGACATGAAAAAATAAGAGATTACAGATCATGACAGGAGCACCAAGCACAGCAACAGTGGGGTCATGCTCAATTATCACACCACATATATGAGAAAACATTATGAAAATATGTTCCCAAAAATTGTTCAAACATCGGCTTGACTGAAACATACGACTGGTTGTATCTAGGCTACACTGGCACTGACAGCAGAGTGTAACAAATTCCCAGCTATGACATATATCTGATGATTCAGAAGAAAGACAAGTTGAAGAAACAAAGTGGTTAATTGACTATTGTATAATAATCAAATCATTTCATAATCATGTAATACATAATATGTCACGATGGGAAGAGGGACAATCCAAGGGCAGCCTTGTGGGTTTTATTGCTGAACCAAAAGACATGAATAGAACCCAAGAGGAGGAGGAGAGCACAAATAGGAGGGAGGGAGGAAGAAATAAGCAGGAGGAGTCGGGGAGAACCTACTAACACGGGGAGCAGAGAGGGGTCCTCCTCCTTTTTGGGTGAAACTAATTGCTTGTGACATGGTAAGAGGCAACTTCTTTCTCGAGAGAATTTCTTTAAAGGGCAAGACAACCAAAGCTGTAAATCTAACAGGAAAAAATAGCCTTTGTAGAATTCTATGTGAAGACCCTCTGGGCCAGGCGCCCTGCCACTCTGCATTGTTTTCTTTGCATGTACAACTTTATACTCCATAATTTTAATAGTTTATCACGAAGCCTGAAGAGCAATATGAACTATATCATGCTTTAAGTAAATTGTCTCATCCATTATTAGATTTAAACACAGTCATAATCCACAGCAAACTGTACTTACAGTCTTCATCCTGCTCTTCAGTCTCTGACGTGCTGCATCTAAATGGGGACTCGTCAAAAAGCCAAGTGGAGCTGTCATGAATGAAGGCCTTGTTGAAGCTTCCCCTGCCGGACAGCAGGTTAGTCTCTCATTTGACTAAAGTATATTTAACTTCTACAGAACTTTGCAGGCTCATCTAGGATGGAGAATTTCTGCTGCTGAGAGCATTAGAAAAGATTCTCAGAGGGAGATACGAGTCCTAGGTGCCTGCTGGGTACATATTCAAGACAGAGTTAGGACCGACTCCAAAAATTCTCAGATTGGGGGAAAAATTTGTATTTTACTGAAAATTTCATTTCTAATAGATGGAATCTGATTTACCTTAGACTTGGTCAGCAGTCATGTGGATAAATTTCAGAACAACAGACGGCCTGTGGGCTGGGGGGGACAGGCAGGTTGGCAGGTGGGGGCACGCGGAATGCTCCTGGGGGTGTGGTGGGTGTGCTTATATGATTTACAGGAGCCGAGGCTAAGAAAGGCACTAAACTGCACAAACATCCTCATGTACGAAGTTTTACATGAAAAGGGGTCATGGGCTTGTTGGCGCTATAATTCTTAGCACTCTGACTTGCTCTCTGGGGGTTTGGGTTTTTGAGACAATATGAGAAGGGCAGGTGCCCTTTTGCATGGAATGTCTCCCATTCCTGTTTTTCCTTCTTCCTCTTTTTGTTTTCTTCAAGTGCCAACAAGAGAAATTAATATGACAATAGCAAAGCATCTGTAATTGCAAAAATTTTCTGGGAGAAGGGGTGTGTTTTTTGACATAAATGCAGGGGTGCCAATATTTTTGGCCATGACTGTAATAGTTATTTGTGATTTGTAATCATTATTTAATTTTATTGATCCATCTACCTACCTACACTAAAAAAATTACAGTTGGATGTAATTAATTTTAAGACAAATGGTTACATGAAATTACTTTCCAAGAACATTTTATTTTGTAATTCAAATTTTTCTTATTTTTCAGACCAAAAAGTTACAGCACTTCAGCCATTCACATTTATAAAACAATATGACCAATCACTAGTTCAACCTCCCAGCCATTTATCCTTCAAAAACATGGCCCTAGAAACGTTCCCACATTTTCATCATATCTTGTTTCCCATTTAGTCTGTCCAACATTTTTTCATATGAAGCTGCCTTAATCATCTCATCGGTCCATTCCTTTATATTGAGGATTATTGAGGATTTCAAATGCCTTAATATTACCCTCATGGCAGTTATGAGTCCCACCATCACAGCCTTAAACTGTTTATTATTCCCCTTTGGCAATTCCACTCTATCTCCTAGCAGACAGAGTCGGGTTTGCGGGGTAAAGTAAAGCCTAGCCATTTGTCCAGGAGACCAAGAACTCTACCCCAAAATGGATATACCCGAGAGCACTGCCACAGCATGTGTAAATAAGCCCCCACCTGCCTTCTAAAATTCCAACACTGATCAGTATTAATTAGTCCAGTTCTATTTAGTCTAATTGGTGTCCAGTAGTGTCAGTGCATAATTATACACTGAATAAATTTACCTTTTACTTCCCTATAATATTTCCCCACTCTAGAAAGTATTCTTGACCATTCATCTTCTGCATTTTAACACTTGTGACTCAATGCCTCAGTTGCAAAAACTTCCAAAAACTCCCTCCTCCTCCTACATCATACTTACTCTTTAAGTCTGATTATGACATAAACATCCCATTTACGAATAAATCCCAAAGAGTTTTCACCCCTTTGGATTGCCATTGTTTCCATACTTTTTCCTATTTGTATTTCAGGATTGTGCCAAATTGAGGAATATGGCTGCATGTCATGTGATACTTTAAGCTTCTTATGTATTTTGATCCAAATATTCCTCGAAAAAGATATTATCGGGTTTGTGTTTCTTATATTGTCCCCCCATTGTGACAGAATGTGCAGAGGTTGAAATAGTGAAGCCAAATCGCTCTCGATAGCTATCCAGTCCACATCAGAATTCACATTCTTCCAGTGATAGTAGAGTTTGGCTATTTCAAATGACATGCTATATAATCTAACATCTGGCAATCCTAGACCTCCCTTGTCTGTGGGCGAAGTAATTTTAATCCTAGGTTTTTTTCCTTCCCAACAAAAATCTTTTACTATACTCTCGTACTGTTTAAATATCCTTTCCGGAATATTAAATGGAAGCATCATAGAGAGATAATTAACTTGAGGCATCACAACCATTTTAGTAACATTAACCTTCCCCCCATAAGGATAATTTCAATGCTTTCCATTTGTCCATATTAAGTTTAATTTTGTTCAATGAGGGTTCAAAATTCAGAATTATTATTTTGTCAATATATAAACTCAACAGATTTAAATTTCATGTTTATAGTTCAATTTTATGTTATATAAACAAAATAACTTTTAATACAGTGCATTTTTTTATTAATTCAACAGCACCCATGTTCAATCCACTTAAGTTTGGAAGGTGTATTGGAAGGTAACGCAGATATTTCTTAAGTGGGCATCCAGAGATATCGTCCCCCCTCCAAGCACCCCTTTTCTCCACTAGTTCTGTATGGAGCTCGACAGGACGAATGGAGAGGTAGAGAAAGGGGTTAGTCTCACACATAATGTAATGCAAAATAAAGAGTAAATACAAGTGCCATGAAGCAGAATTGAGCTCCAGCAGGCCTCGACTTACAGTAAAGGAATTGTAAGGCAGACATGCTAACAAAACAGCTTTACATTCCCAATTCCAAACCATTAATGGGCAACCTTAGAGTGACAACGGCTAAAAAAAACCTTAGCTATAAGCAGGAATGAAACGTTGTGAAAAGCCAAGACTCCACATGAACATGTTCTCCCCTTGCAGAGTCAGATCACGCATTTGAAGTGTTCCCAAGTGTTTGTGTGTTTTAGGTTCCTGTTAGTGAGGGGTCCTTTGCCGTTCTGTCTGACATCCAACAGAAAGTCCACTGTGTCTCTGCAACTTAAGCTGAGCCAGTTTAAGTGTGTGGCTCAGTAGCTCAAGTATTTGGGCTTGTAATCCAAAGTTTGCTGGTTTAAATCCAGCTTCAGATGGATAACTGTATGTTTATGGGCCATTGAGTTATGAAAAATAATCAATGTAGTGAATCACTATATTCTCAAATTACTTGTTGTACTTTTACGAACAACACCGTTTATTAAACAAACAAATCTGCATTGGCAGAATGAAGAATTAAAAATGAAAATAAACTATCATTTAAGAAACTGTGCGTCACGATCGGACGCAGGGAGAGCGGCAATCGTGCGGGTAGTGAGCGAGCAGGAAGCAGGGAGCAAGCCAGCAGACGGATTTCGGGGAAAAGCGGGAATTTATTGGGGAAGGTACAGGCAGGACGGAACACAGGCATTGACAACATCAATGACGGACAAGGGAAACCGGGGAGACCAGGACTTAAATACACAGGACTAATCAAAGTAACTAGACAAAGCTGGAGACGATCAGGGTAGTACGCGTGGGTAATCAGGGGGCGTGGCATACACGAGGAGCGGACGAGCCAGGCATGACACTGTGGAAAACTGAATTTACAATATTTGTAAATTGAAGGAAGAGTCCATTAACTTAAAACCGTTTTTTGGTGGATTTTTTTTTTACAGTGTATGACGCGCTAGAATTCACTGAGCTCAAGTGTATGTGAAAATTAATATATTTACATTTAGTATGTTTCATGGCTTCACTGTATTTCCCTCTGGAATGATCAGTTTCATCTAACTGGTGATGTTAAAGCTGAAATTTAGTTTAGTTTAGTCATGACCACAAAATTTGATTTAGTAGGTATTCTGTACAACCAGACGGAACTGCTGGTTGGGCTGGTCATCACCTGCTTTTTCTAAGTGAGTTCTAAACGTAAAGTTTCAAATTGCACAATATATATATTAATCTGTTTTTAATGTTTTTACGAAATATTTTTTATGTGTTTGCATCTTATATTTTGTATAATGTGCTTGTACATTTGATTCTTCCTTGATTTCGGTGTAATGAAGTGTAACTAGTGAAAAAGAGAGAAACGTTTGGGAAGCATTATTGAACTGATTGTCCAGAGTCACTTGGGTGATAATTAAGGTCAATTTAAATCACCTATTACCCACTGTAATCCTTTGTATTCCCCCTGCACACAAAATAAGAGGGTTGAAGCTAAATCAGGTTAAAAAGGTAAATTTGATCCTCCGCCTATCGCGGAAGATGCGTTCCAGACCCATCAGCGATAGGTGAAAATCCACGATACAGGAAGACCATATACATTTTTTTTAAGTTTAAGCCTTAAAATACCCCTCCCACATGCTTTAAACACATGTAAACTCATTAAAACAACACATATATCTGTATGTCGGGCTAAGGATATGAGTAACATAATAATAATAATAAAATAATAGTATGTAATATATATATATATATATATATATATATATATATATATATATATATATATACACACATACACACACACACACACAACCTTCTCTCTATATATGTAATGGAATATATAAAAATAAAAACATATATGGCTCTTACACATTCTTTTCATCCTTCTTCATGTAGCGTACTGTTGATTCATTCAAGCCATAATGGCGAACGCCGTCCGCATAACGCTTTCCTTCCCGAAGCACATCCAGAAGTTTTACCTTCTCCTGAATGGTCAACGTCTTCCATCGTAGGGCTTAGAACAAAACGAAAACAATCGGACCACAAACAATGTACGGGATACGCAGAGAATCGTGAGGCGTCGGAGAAAAATCCGCGATATAGTGGGGGAATCGCTGTAATGTGAAATCTGCCAATCCTGGTTTTCAGCACCATGGACAGAAACCTGTCATTTATAGGGACCTATTATGCCCATTTTCACTGTTCATAATTGGATTTTTATCTTCTGCTAGAATAGATTCACCCTTTTAATAGGTGATATCCTAGAATCCAATATATTATTGCAGGGCTGTTTTCATTTGATATTAACCAAACGTGATATATTTATTTTTACTTTTGATATCTCGTCCTTTTCCCCATAACTGATAAGAGCCGCTGTCCGCTGAGACAAGCTGGTGTGTTTTTACTGCTCACTGAAAAGTGGGTGGTGCGGACATTGTGTATTACATCACACTATGAGACAGTCACTGATTGGTGGGCTCTGAGGGGGCGGTGTGACCTGAAAATCATCCATCAATCAACCCAGGATGGGGGGACAGGCAAGTGTAAGGCAACAGTGCTAACCACTGCACCGCTCCTGAAAATCATGAACTATTTTAAATGTTGAAGTATTTTTGAAATATTTATTAATTTTAAATATTTATTAAATCAAAACATTTGGCAGTATACATGTTATAGGTACTTATTAATGAATAAGCAATATAATAAGATTCAATTTTGCTTTCACTACTTAAAGCGCCAGAACATCGTATTTGAAAAATTCAACAGCAATATCTCTTACCAGAAATCAGGAACAGGTTAAGAAAATCCACAGACTTCGTCGCGAGCAGTTTAATATACGAACTATTTCCTTCTACCCGACTCCACACACCAATAATATCACTGCGCAGCAGATATCGCCAGAGAGCTCGCGCTTGTGTCTAATGCGCAGTGATACGAGTAGTGTACTTCGATAGAAGCCCGACATTTCTACTGCTGATATTTCCAAACCTGAACAACTCCCAGCAGAACTTTGATGAATAGATAGCATTAAGGCCCCTCTAAAATATCTTTTTATAGTTTTGGGGTGAACCTCCCATTTAAACGAAGTACATCGTGGTGCTCATGAATTTGAAAGCCTAGATGCCTCATCTCGCTTTTCTACAACGTGTCAGCAGCGCCACCATCTTGGAGCGATAATTAGACATAAACAAGCAACATGTCAGGGTGTAGATGAAAAGATCTTTTAGCCATAACTTCTTTACTAATTAACGCATTTATATCTTACAATTATGTAGAATAAATAAACAAGCCCACCACTACTGCCCCCCCCCCAAAATTTATGTAGTACTGTTCATAGTATTCTCAACAAAAACTAATGCTAGTATCCCGTCAGTGTGACAGGCTAGTATACATGTTATGTATCTTATTTGACCGTACCGCAGATTTTTTTACCTGTGAAATGTTCCCTGTTTTCTAGTTTTAACATTCCTCATGTTGTTGCAGTTTCGAAAATAGTCGGTTCACTAAGAGATATCACTCTTCTATTTCACAATTGCCGCGCCAACATCGCGTATCGCCCAAAGAGGCACACAGGGTTTCAAATCTATGGCGGTGCTGCCTACGCTACTACCAGTCACATGACACAGGTGCTACCGAATTCCCGCCAATCGGGAGCCGGCTAGATCAACCACGCCCACCCGTCACATATAACGAGAAGAGTGAGGCGAAAGAAGCGAATCAGTTTAAAAATGTCACCATCAACGCAGTGATCAGTAGTCTGGAGATATTTTACTTTAAGCAAGGCACAAAATAAAGTTGTAGTATTTGTAATAAAATTTGAAGATTAGCCATCCCCAAGGAGCTGACAGGAAAGCCAGGTCCAGGTTTAGTCCTCCTTAATCGGCTTGTCGGTTACTAAATGTCGGCAAATAAGCTTGCCTTTTTCTATGATTTTTTTTTCTCAGTTTAATTGACACTTAACGAAGTAATCTGAGACCTGAGATATAACATTAGCAACGATGGTCATTTTTTACAATCATGGATTTTAACATTGATGATGTTTCTCATGTCATTTTCACATAGAGGGAGTTTAATTGTTTTTATCTGTGTCTGTGTGTCAACATATGTCTATTTAGTTATGTCACTCAAATGTATGATTAGTATCAACATTTCGGCAGACTACTATGTTTTAATAAAACTGTATGATCCTCTGGGAGTTGGGCAATAGAACGGAATTGTAAAGTATCAATAAGAAATACTATTAATGAAGTAGCCGCCCTATCCTTTTACTTTGTATGAAGTGTGCATACAAAACACAAATAATGCAGTTGTACTGTTATGTATATAATTTAAAAGGTATACTTGCCAGCAAAAGATTGAGTTAATAAAATTAAATGAAAAGTATTAAGAGCCCTTGTCATTCATAGTATTATATACTTCTTAATTTTACAAAGACTTTTTTTCTCTCATATATTTAAGTTTTTGAAGTTGATAATCTGGAAAACTGCTGCCTGGGATCCGCTATCCATTCTTGACTCGGAATAGGAATTGAAGTTGAATCAAACAGCCTTACAGCACTCTCTTGTGACATACAGTAATATGGAAAACAGAACAATTACTAACTGAACGCAACATCCCCCCTTTACTTATGTATTCTTCTTCCTGCAGCAGCACTGTATTCTATTAAAGACACGCCTTACCTGTAACATTTCTTCCTATAAGGTCATTACACCCCAGACAAAAAAGAATGTAAGTTCAACAAAAAACATTGTGCTTGTGCCTTCCTGTAAGTGCACAACCTTTTCACTATGAACTGCCTGTTTTGCTTCCAACAGAAATCAATTACAATTAGAAATTTTCCATTCACTGAGGACCACAGTAAGAGGATCTACGAACAACTGTTATATATTTTATACTGAATCTATCTTTTCCTTTAAGGTATCTCTTTCTAACCAGAAAATCGCACTCAGAACATGCATTTCATTTCTTTGTTTAATTCTGTGAAGTTCCATAGTCCTTGAGCCGATGATGGTTTGTGTGCCCTGGCTGCACAGCTTCCAGTTCCTTAGGCCATTCCAAGCTCAACTGTTCTTTCAGGACCAGTCTTTGGCAGGGCTGGAAATTTGGGAAGTCCACTGGGTACTGAGGCCAAATGGGCAGCATGCCATGCTTTCCCGTCAGCCAGGATGGGTCTCGATGGGTGCAGAGAATTTCTGATGCCCTTTTTGCACATGCGCTGGTTTCCACAGCCACACTCTGTGCCCTTCTCTGAATGAGGGAGTGCGAGCTCCCTGTCTTACATCACAGTACTGTTTCATGCGAGGTTGGCAAAGAGACACCCAGCAATGCACTTTATTATCATGTCACTTAATTATCACTTATGCCCCTTCAGTATCAGGCCAAGTACAAACACTACACAAGCAGAGTATTCTGTGGGGAAAAATTAATGTCCTCAACTGCTGAGAGCAGCGTGCTGGTGATGCTCTGTGCTCATTACATCTGTGAGCTCATTACTCTGTAGTGCTTTTCAATGCTGCATTGAGCAGTTGCCAGGATGTTATGCTGCCTCTGAGGATGAATGTTTGTTTAGAAGTAGAATAATTCAGAATCAGATAGGATGGATACAGATTTTCTCTTTTTAAACAAGACACTGGCTCACTCATAATTGTCCAATAAGAGGTAAGGAGCATTCCTATTGAACAATCATGACTTCTAGCTTAAGTTTACTCCGCTAGCTGAGAAATCCTGCTTAGTGGAACACCTCCCTGGTCAGAAGAGAACAACTACAACAACCAAGAGTCACTACCTGGCTTCTGGTTATTGTGCATTAGCTCACAGCTCAGACTGGGAGTCATTTCATAATGAATCGACTCCTCAAGTCCAAGCCTTGCAGTGGACTGCAAAGCATCCAGGGACACTGCGCAGCACGTTAAAGGACAGCTCTTATGGAGTGACCACTAAATGTAAAAGGGGAAAAATAAATCATTTAAAACTTTTTAATTAATAATTAAGGAAGATGTAGCATTTGATTATGTCCATGCATTTTATAATCTATTCAGTACAGGATCATAGGGGAGTCACAATAGGACATACTGTAAGGAAGTGGAATATTCTGCCAAGAAGGTCAGTGCATCATAGGAGTCACTGACAGACACAGACACACACAGGCACAAGGAAACTAGCAGCAGAACATGCATATGACATGCAGAGCCAACAAGCCTGTAGGACCTAAGAACAAACTTAGATTTGGGTTTAAAGTGTTCTATCTGGGATTTTCTTGCTGTTGGTACTACAGCCAGACACACTACAGTCTGTATTCATGATCCTCGTTCCCCAGTAAAATACCCTTATTTTCTTTCATGCGTACTTTGACAAAGACATCAGCTTAATACAATGCATAAGGCTCACAAGTTGAAACTTCAAGAATAGGCACAGACCATGACATCACCTTAAAACCAGCTTGGAAGGTGATGAAATTGTAACCTGGCTGTCTTCATCGCCTGATTTAATCCCCATCATTAACTATGGGGCCTTAATGTAGCATAAGATTAACCACGATCACAAACATTACACTTTTCAGAGCGGCATCTAGGAGGTTGTGAGTGAGTGTGTGTGTGTGTGTGTGAACTGATACCAGGCTCATGATGGTCATTGACAAGAAAGGGCATTAAACTTGGCAAAAGGGACCGTAAAGAATGGCAGATAGTTTTTCGCTATATAAATTCAATAACTAACCAAGTCTGCTTTTATTATTGTTTCTCTTAATACGACAGAGAGAAAAATCCATCAGTTTCTTTTGTTTTCGTTTGTGACTAATTTTCTCTAAAAAAGAATTTACTTTTAGCAAGACAAAACTTCTGAATTCATTTTCTCAGTCTGTCAGTTTACTACATGTATAAGAATTAAAGAAGTCTTATTTGTTGTATTTCGTTAATATTTGAAAGTGATTTTATTACAGTGAATCTCATGACATCATTCTTTTGTTATCCCTAAAGTTAACAGGAACGTTTGTAGCTCCAAAAAGCAGTGCATAATTCGACTGACGATCGTGGGCCACGTACTACGGACTAAAAGTTTGGCCCCTTATCCTTTGCAAAAGTTTCACTGCAGCTTTTTTCCTCATTAACGTCAAAGCTGTGAAGAACTGAGAAAGTTCTTTTTTGAAGATAAAAAAAAAAGATTGGAGGAGTTTTGAAGAATCTTGTTTTATGAATATAGATTTTCCCAACAATATAATTTTATTGAGTAAAAGATAAAGCGTATCATCATTTACGACAACACCAAAGATAATATCATTACAAGTAAAGGAAGTCAAGAAATGAAATTTTGTACTTGTTGAGAAGCAACAAGAGAAGAACAAGTGGTCCAAAGTTTCTATGTCATTATTTTAAAAGGTGCAAGTATTATTATCAAAGTTAAACTTAGCATGAAGAAATGAATTACAGGGATATATAGCATTGAATACTTTAAAGTGTAACTCTGACTTTGGGGGGTATTGGATAATAAATATATTTAGTGCAAATGTGTTTACTGGTTAATTTGAATTTTTATTGGAAAGGTGATGAAATAGTTCATAAGCAATGTCTAATAATATTATGTCTAATAATTTCATTTAGGAATTTACCCTCCTTATAAAATAATACCATTGTATTGGAGAGGAGGGAGGCTATGAAATAGGACAAGGGGAGAATTGTTTAAAAGGTTCCTGACCAACATTAAATGTGCAGCTGGAATAGATTTTAGAACAATATCAAACTCTTTTTTAATAAACGGTATTATGTTTTAAACAAAAGTTTTCAAAAAACAGAACATTTCCTGTGATGTCCAATAGATGCAAAGCTGACCAGATGTTCTCTACCCAACGTTCATGGTACGGGGACTGATTTCTGTGGGTAATATATCTATTATTCCAAATAGGTACCAAGTTTGGACTGAAAAATAATAAGAGCATAAGAAATTTACAAACGAGAGGAGGCCATTCAGCTCATCAAGCACGTTTGGGGAGAACTTAACTAATAGCTCAGAATATTTTATATAGTTCCTGATTTAAAGGAACCCAGGGTTTTAGCTTGCACTACATGAACAGGAAGACTGTTCCATACTCTAACTACACGCTGTGTAAAAGTGTTTTCTCAAGTTCAGTTTAAAATGTTCTCCCACTAATTTCCACCTATGGCCATGAGTTCTAGTATTTAAACTAATATTGAAGCAGCCATTTGGCTGAACAGCATCTCGACCTGTTAGAATCTTATATACTTGCAGGCTCATGATGGTCATTGACAAGAAAGGGCATTAAACTTGGCAAAAGTGACCGTAAAGAATGGCAGATAGTTTGTTATTCTTTATATAAATTCAATAACTAAGTCTGCTTTTATTATTGTTTCACTTGATAGGAAAGAGAGAAAAATCCATCGGTTTCTTTTGTTTTCGTTTGTGACTAATTTTCTCTAAAAATGAATTTACTTTTAGCAAAACAAAACTTCTGAATTCATTTTCCCAGTCTGTCAGTTTGCACGCACACACACACACACACACACACACACACACACACACACAGTCAAATGCATTCATACCTGTATATATATATATATATATAATCAGGAGTGGTACTTTCACCACGATATGTCACCCATGTACACTGTCTTCGAGTAGTGAACCAGTTTTCAATACAATGGTTAAAAAGGCTCAACCCTTCAGTGCCTCGTTGTGCCATCTCTACCAGTGTTTTTTTTCAACAGGGAAAATACAAGTTGTATGCTGGCCTTAGAAGCACAACTTCAAAGAATAGCTGCCATGCTTCTGCCTAGCATGGCAGAGGGAGTAAAGTGGTATGGGACTGCTTTGGTGCTGGTAAGGTGGGTGATTTACACAGAGTACAAGGTGCAATGAAACAGCAAGGTTACCGCTCTGTTTTACAACTCATGCCACCCCCTGTGGTCAGCACTTCTATCAAGCAGCAAGGCCGATTCAAAGCACACTGGTGAAAGATGAGGAATCCAGAGAACTGTCCTGCTTGGCTGGCCTACAGAATCATCACATCTCCAGCCTATCAAGCTCATGTGAGACCAGCTTCACCGTGAGGTCAGAGAAAATACCAAGCCAGTCCCACCTCTGGGAATAGCAGGATTGAAATTTCCCCTAATATTGTCATAAACGGACAGCCCTAATGGCAAAAGACTGCAAAGCTGTAATTGCTGCAGATATATTTTTCATACAGTTTGATTAATTGAAAATTAAGATGAAACTTATTGCAATATTTATTATATCACAAAGCAGAAGGTAGCAGGGAAAAGTAAAAAAAGAATCACCCCAGATGGGACTTAAAACCACGATATCCAGCTCAGAAAGTCAGGGCCGTGGGCGTTTGGCCAGTGGGGCAACCGGCAGACCTGAGCTTACGACCGGGACACTTGACTCACAATGGAAGCTCAGCAAATTATTAGCAAGCCTGCAAAAGTGACATGAATGGATCTGTGTAATCTATGGTAAAATGCATCTTGGGGCTGAGACATTAACACTCACAGTCCAGGAGAAGATGACATCCATCACTGGATCTCAGTCAAATGCGCTCATCAAATTTCCGCTATGCCTTTGGCATTTAATGTTTTTACTTAGCTGAAGAGCTAACTGCAAACATTACTTGAATGGGATATAAAAAAAAAAAACATTTGCATTACAGCAATACGTCACACATGACTATGTAAGGGAATAGATGAAACCCTGAAATGCCGAACCTGAACAAGGTTTTCTGGATTACATTCATAATCCTTTGGATCATCGACGACTGTTCAGCAATAAAACCAATAGGTAATGGACACAATCCACTCACCTACAGTAGAGGGGAGCTTCTCCAACTGCAGTCGGCTATCACCTCAAGGCCGGCAGTTGCTCTTCCTCTGGAGTTTCACCTGAGTAAAAGAGGTAGGCGAGGAGGTGTACGCTCCAGGTTGAGGAGGAGACCCTTCAGACCACCGCTACACCCCATCATACTGGCCAATGTATGTTCACTCCAGAATAAAATGGACTTATTGCATGCCAATTGTCGGGTGGAGTGGTATCACCTATGTTATTGCCCTGACTGAAACCTGGCTTGATGACACCATCTCAGACTCTGAGGTTAGTCTCTCTAATTTTATGATCTGGCAGACTGACAGGATGTCTCAGTCAGGTAAGAAGTGGGGTGGTAGGGTCGGCATTTTTGTCAACGAGCGGTGGTACACGAATATTAAAGTACACCGCATTATTTTGGACACCTGACATAGAGATGCTGATTCTATCTGTACGCCCCTTCTACCTTCCATGGGAATTCCCTACTGTAGTAATTAGCTGTGTCTACATTCCACCAAGCGCCAACACCAAGGCAGCGGCGGAGCTAGTGTGTGAGGACGCCAGCTCCATGACGGCAAGATATCCCGACGCCCCGGAGTTACTGCCAGTGATTTTAACAACTGTAATCTCAACGCTGTTTTGCCATCTTTTTATCAGTAAGTGGATATTCCCACTAGGAAGCTTAATACTCTGGACTTATGTTACAGTAACATCTCTGATGCCTTCATCGCGCGTGTACATCCTCCACTTGCCCACTCTGACCACAATGTTGTCTTCCTGCTACCTCACTGCAAACCAGAACTGAAGCGCATTAAACCGCATGTGCACCTGGCCACCCTCTGGTCGGAGGGGGCAATTGAACGACTATAAGGTTCACTTGCATGTACAGATTTGGACATTTTCCAGGGTGATCAAAACCATAAAGTTTCTGTAATTACAGACTACATCAAGTTTTGTATTTATTCCACTATTCCCACCAGAACTGTCTGGGGATATCCTACCTACAGACCCAGTATCACTTCCCATGTTAAGCACAGCTTGAAGGAAAAACACAAAGCATTTCTATGCAAGGACTGGTCTTCTGTCCAGTCACTCAGTAGACAAGTAAAGAATGAGATAATCAATGCCAAACTCAAATATAAGAATAGACTGGAGCAAGAGTTCAGTACAATGAACACCAAACAGGCCTTTTGGTTACTCACTGGTCAAATACCTACCATGACCTTCATCCCATAGGCACTGATCTTACAACTTTTGCTGACTCCTTAAACTCCTTCTATACAATGTTCGATAAGCAGGAGTACTCTGCTGTCTGTGAGGAGCTGCTCAATGACCTTCCCTCTGATGATCCTACAAACCCTCCCTTTACTGTAGAGGACGTGAGGCAGCAGCTAAGCAGATGCAAAGCTGGCCAGGCCGCCGGGCCTGATCGTGTACCAGCTAAAGTTTTGAAGCTATTCGCCACAGAACAAGCTCCCATCCTTCATTCCATCTTCTGAAACTCATATAGATTGGTGACCATTCCTACAATTTGGAAAACTTCTACCATCGTCCCGGGTGCTAAGAAACCTCGTTCCTCTGAGCTAAATCATTACCGGCCAGTGGCACTCACATCTATAATAATGAAATGCCTAAAGAAAATTATACTCCATATCATCCAGCCAGCTGTCAGACCGCAGCTGGACTCATACCAGTTTGCCTCCTGGGTGAAGAGCGGAACAGAGGATACTGTAGTATGTCTCCTCCACTCCCTTCTCCAACACCTTGAATCTCCAGGCACCTTCGCTACTGTCCTCTTCATTAACTCCAGTTCCGCTTTTATTATCATTCAACGGCACCAGATGATCAAGAAGCTTCTTCAATGGAACATATCCCCATCTCTCATCCGTTGGGTCCATAATTTCCTCAGCAATAGACCACAGATTGTAAGGATAGGCACAGCCAAATCAGCAACTGTGATCAACAACACTGGACCCCCTCAAGGGTGTGTCCTCAGCCCCTTCCTCTTTTCAGTCTATACCAATGACTGCATTATTTTTCTAACTTTTTCAGTGTGAGATGAAGCTACTTCAGAAAATGTACATTTTTTCTAACCCTTTTCACAAATATTTACAAGGGCTGCCAATAATTGTGGAGGGCGCTGTAGCTTCTCTAGCTATATTTTTATCAGTGAGCTCCCTTGCCTTCAAGTTTTCTTTTACATATTCTGCAGCACCACCTCCCTTCTTGCTTATCTGCTCCCTACTATGTAAAAGATTCTCACTGACTGAACAACATTGAAATAATTACTGTAATCATGTTACAGTTTACTATGAAATGTTTCTGTGCAACAGGTCAGCAAAAGAAATGGGTGTGCAGAGGCCTAACAGTGAGGATACGTAAAGACCACCATCCTCAGCCTCAGCAAGTGGTCCATCAACGTCAAGCGGATGACAGTGAACAGCAAACCCCAGTTCTGCCAACCATAGTTACCCCATCAGCTTGGAGGGAATCAGTGGCTGAGGGGATGAGGAAATCCACGGGGCGGAAGGACCCATTCTCTGTGCCTGAGTACGAGATCCACCACTGGTCCGGAGTGAGATACTGGTCACGACAGCCAGAGAAGACATCTGTAAATGAAAAATCCATTCTGGACCTTTGTAATGCCCTGCAGTCGTTTACTCTCTCTTGAGGGGGAGCATTATAGATTTCTAAGGCTAACAGGATGTCCAACACCCAGAACTGTATTTAAACCTTTAAAATTATAAAATAAGTTCAGTCTGATATTGTGTCAGCCAAATAGTGTCATCAATGTGCATCATAAATATAACACTTAGCTGATGGTGGACCTAAATTTTCCAAATAAACCAGGAATCATATGAAACATGTCAGTGCACTTCGTACTGAATTGCACTGGTATAGTGATGTATGCAGGGTTTCATCTATTCCCTTACATAGTCATGTGTGACGTATTGCTGTAATGCAAATGAACTTCCCATTCATTTGTGTTCCTGCCACTCTATAGCTAAGTACAAACATTAAATGCCAAAGGCATAGCGGAAACTCGATGAGCGCATTTGATTGAGATCCAGTGATGGATGTCATCTTCTCCTGGACTGTGAGTGTTAATGTCTCGGCCCCAAGATGCATTTTACCATAGATTACACAGATCCATTCATGTCACTTTTGCAGGCTTGCTTATAATTTGCTGAGCTTCCATTGTGAGTCAAGTGTCCCGGTCATAAGCTCAGGTCTGCCGGTTGCCCCACTGGCCAAACGCCCACGGCCCTGACTTTCTGAGCTGGATATCGTGGTTTTAAGTCCCATCTGGGGTGATTATTTTTTTACTTTTCCCTGCTGCCTTCTGCTTTGTGATATAATAAATATTGCAATAAGTTTCTTCTTCATATTCAATTAATCAAACTGTATGAAAACTATATTTGCAGCAATTACAGCTTTGCAGTCCTTTGCCATGAGAGCTGTCCGTTTATGACAATATTAGGGGAAATTTCAATCCTGCTATTCCCAGAGGTGGGACTGGCTTGGTATTTTCTCTGACCTCACGGTGAAGCTGGTCTCACATGAGCTTGATAGGCTGGAGATGTGATGATTCTGTAGGCCAGTCAAGCAGGACAGTTCTCTGGATTCCTCATCTTTCACCAGTGTGCTTTGAATCAGCCTTGCTGCTTGATAGAAGTGCTGACCACAGGGGGTGGCATGAGTTGTAAAACAGAGCGGTAACCTTGCTGGTTCATTGCACCTTGTACTCTGTGTAAATCACCCACCTTACCAGCACCAATGCAGTCCCATACCATTTTACTCCCTCTGCCATGCTAGGCAGAAGCATGGCAGCTATTCTTTGAAGTTGTGCTTCTAAGGCCAGCATACAAGTTGTATTTTCCCTGTTGAAAAAAACACTGGTAGAGATGGTACGAGGCACTGAAGGTTTGAACCTTTATAACCATTATATTGAAAACTGGTTCACTACTCGAAGACACAGTGTACATGGGTGACATATCGTGGTGAAAGTACCACTCCTGATTATATATATATATATATACAGGTATGAATGCATTTGACTGTTCGTGTGTGTGTGTGTGTGTGTGTGTGTGTGCAATCTGACAGACAGCGTGCAAAGGCTCTTAATTTGGATATGTTTGTGAAACGTTCTGCTGCACAGCACAACAAAGAAAAACAACTGGTCAGTGATAAAGAAAAGTACAATCAGCATTGTTTTAACCATGAGAGTCCAAATGCTTAGATAAATTGTCACTTTTTCAGTGTAAGTATGTTCCTGAGCTCCACGATTCTGAATGATAGTCGGTTTCTCACTGAACCTCCATGCCACTCTGTTAAAATCTCTTGCCACCCCATGTAAAATTTTCTAGATCCACCACTGTGCCAGAGTAAAGACTTACAGTAAGAATCTTGAGTATTATTTCAACATAAACTTTGCTTGGGTGCTTCATACTTTAAATTAAATATAAATTATGGCAACGTGCAAAACTATTAAGGAAAATGCAACGTATTTGTTTTTCATTTACATAATTATATATGTTGATTATGATTCTTTTTAGTTCCACAGTACATGCAGATACTACAATCCAAGCATGCACTCTTAGGTTAATTGCTATCAGTTCATATAAAGATTTATAGAAATTTCAGTCAGAGACTAGCTTCTGATATAGAAAGAATGTTTACATTTTTTTTGGCCGTGGAATAGTTTTTCAGTGCTGCATGTAGTTTCTCTTTATTGTTTGAATAGGGCACACTTACACATCGACAAGTGCAGTGGCAGTTGTGATGTTCTCGCATATGAGAAAATACACGGACAACTTTTATTAAAGAAAACGAAAGGCTTTACTCTCCATACTCCAGTCAATTGCATGCATAGGCCTACTGCCGCATCTCACTTTGCCAACTTCCGCTTCCGTGCGGCTCAGGAGGATCTGGCTGCAGAACACTGGAAAGGGGTCCACAGCTCAAGGGGACCACCAGAGGACAGATGGAGTGGAACCGGGAACCAAGGGATTTGCCAGTGACTGGCACTCACTGTTGTTTTCGACTACAATAAAAACAGCTGTACTGGCTAAATAATGAGCATACAAAAGGAAAAAAAGACATGGATAGGAATAAAAAAGTAATTAAAAATAGAAAAACAACCGAAGAGTCATTAACACTGAACACGCGTCTCTGCTCTCAGGACGATGATCCTGCCAACTGCGCCAGACTGTGACAGACCGAACTACAAAACTGTAGACTCAGTGGACAGCTGACTACGCCACCCTAGGAATTTCATCCAGCTTTCCATTGAGACTACAGTTTTGCAGTCTGTTCTGCCAGACAATGTATTAAAAAGTGCAGTGTTATACATGACACTGTAATTAGTTCAATTCAAGAGATGTACAATCAAGTTATAATAGTGTGATTATCATAATCACACAAATATATGAATTCCTCTGATACTGAATTAAACAACCCTTTATGCTGTCCCTTATGTGAATTAGTAAAAATTTCCACACCTTTTTCACCATAGCCAACCATTCTCTCCATAGTCATATGCAATTACAATTCCCCCTTTTATTTATTTTATGGCAGACAGACAGCAGTGTTTCCCCTATCATTATATTAGGGTGCCACCCCGCAGAAGGTTAATCTTATTTAATTACATTTTCTATATAGCGTCAGATCACAGCAGAAGTTATTTACTGTAAGGTTACCTTTACTATAGAAGAGCTCTATATCATTGTCATTTTAATAAACAAATTAAATAGCCTTTTGTTATTTATCCTATTTGCACAAAAGCTTTTTCTCTCTATACCAGAGGTGCCCAATACATCGATCGCGATCTACTGGTCGATCGCAAAGACTGAGTAGATCGCATGACATAAAAAATAGAGGAAGGGTGACGCGTTCAACCGCGCCAATTGCTGCAAAACTCCAGTAAGCAACCGAGTCGCCTCCAATTTATTCCTACTAAACTTAAGAGAGGCTATAAAACTGAATGGGGGAGCAGGACCAAGTACGAAGCCAATAACCTACCACTTCCATACGGAATGAAAGGAGGAGTATTTTTTCCCCACAAGGTCATATTCGAAGTGCGTTTGTTCCATCTGTCAGTCTACCACTGCTATTCGGAAGAAGGGAAATGTGGAGCGGCATTTTCGGACTGCTCATAAAAACTACGGCATTAACTTCCCTCCGAAAAGCGAGCTGAGAAAGAGAAAGGTGAAGGAACTAAAATCCCAGTTCAATTCAAAAATGCTTCATTTATGCCAAAGGGAAATTAATAATAATGATAAACAATATTAAATAATAACAATAATAATAACAACAATAAATAATAACGAATATCTATAAATCTATAAATAACAATATGTTTTGCATTTTTATAGTAGATCATTTTGACTTGGTCATTTATAAGTAGCTCGCAAGCTGAAAAAGTGTGGACACCCCTGCTCTACATTTTCGCGCATGGCGGAGTTCCGTCCCGATGCGCGATCACAGACACGTGCGCGCACACACAGGTGAGCACACTCCCACCAGCGGACAGAGAGCGCGCGTCAGAAAATATGTAGCGTCAGCCACCTGAAAAGCAGAGAAAAATATCTGCGTTTCACAATGGAATTTTCTGCTTTAAACTATCACCGTTTTATGCTATCAGCTATCGTTTTTAAAGCCTAACAGTTAATATATTTTCAGCTCGAGCCAAACATCCGCAATAGGCTGCCAGGAGACCATCTTGTAACTTGCATGCAGATCTCAATAAATAGGCCTGACGTTTCTGACTTCCCATATCAAGAGGCTCTAGAAATGTTCTTTTTTTCCCCTTGTCCTGTCCGGCAGCTTTAGCAGAATCATGGTCTGAATGCACTGCTGTGCCAAACATGTTTGCTTTACCATGAGGGGCTCTATAAACTCTGTATAGGCCCCTCATGTTGATCTATTTCTTTATTTTATTTATTTATTTTAGTTTTAACACATGTAAAAACATTGCAGTGGGTGAGCTGGCCGTAGTGGAGGGACATATTAGGAGGGGGGAAAAATAAGGAAAAGGAGAAAAAAAAGACAGGAAAAAGAAAAAAGGAGTGGATAGATTCAGAAAGGAATAAACAAAATTATAGCGTGCAGAAAGTAACACAACTATACAAGCATATAAAATCTTAGTGTGTGCTTAGATGGGTGCGTGTGTAGGTGGGGATTGTGATGGTGATAAGGGTTAATAGGAAACACCTGTGAGGGGAAAGGAGGAACAACATAAATTGTCAGCGAAGGAGTAAGAAGGGGGGGCCCATATGCTCGGTGGTGCTTGGAGTTCATGCTGCAGCTGCCAGATGCGGATGCGGATGCGGATGCGGATGCGGATGCGGATGCGGACGCGGAAGCGCATGTGCTGGGGGAAAATTACTGCATTGTTGGACATACGGCGAGTTATTGGGGTGCGCAGAGTTGGGAAGCTAATGACGCCGGTCAGCGATTGGTGGCAGCGGCGTGGATTCCAGGCGCCACAGGAAAGGTTTGTGGTTCCTTCTAGGAGTTGGATTATTGTTTGTGTTGTGGGTTTTGTTTTCGGGGGATTGGGCTGTCTTCCCCCGACTACTTAATTTAAATAATATTGTTTGATATAAATTAATTTTTTTTTTCCTTGTGTATTTATGTGTTATTTAGGAGGAACCACACGTGATTTTGGTGTTCATGGCCCTTGTGTTGATGTGAGCTGCCCAGGCCTTTTTATTGTCCACATGTGAACTTTTAGCTGGGTGTTTTAGCTGAGTGTGAAATGTTTTAGAGATTGCTGTGCTGAGATCATTGTGTGGGGGGTTGCGGTGTTACCTGGGTGCTCTATTCACTTATTGGGTCAGGGACACTGAATTGTGGAATCCTGGTAATAAAGGCTTATTGCTAGACTTCTGTTGTGAGCTGTTTCTTATGCCTGGTGACCAGTTTAGCCGAGTTATAAACCTGCATCATTGGGGATAAAGTGACCCTCTTACAATTACATTGTAACGATTACATCATGGATATTTGGCATACTTTTTAATAATATCATAATACTTGTATTCTACATTATATAGTGCTAAATAATATTCCATAAGAGCAGCTTCACTCCTGAGTCTCCTGGGTGATTGTAGCTCAGGTCCAGCTCTCTCAGGTGTGAGGGGTTTGATCTGAGAGCTGAAGCCAGTGCCTCACAGCAATTCTCTGAGTTCACACCGGTTCACCTTTAGGACAATGAAAGACTTTTAAGATTCAAGATTCTTTATTTGTGACATGCATAGTTATACAGGTACAACATGCAGTGAAATGTATCCTGAACTGCTCTTTTGACTGTGCAACATTAGAATAATTAAATTTTAAAACCACTTTTTGCATTGGTGCACTGTATATTACATCACAGTGAGCCGTTACATTCATCACAGAAGACATTCTTTTAAACAATGAATTTATTGTACAGCTTTTAAGTGGCACATTAACACTCACCTCAGTTTTGACGAACATTATATTTTGTTAAACTCAGCATATTTAAATTTAAAATTGCAACATTTTCTTTGTCTATTAGCTGCTAACCAACACAGTGCTAACCATGACAGTTTGGTGTAAGATCAGTGGGTAACGCATGAGGGAGGTTATTCATGTCAGTATAGTATTAGATCAGTGGGTAACCCCTGAGTGAGGTTATCCATGTCAGTATGGTATTGGAGCAGTGGGTAACGCAGGAGTGAGGTTATCCATGTCAGTATGGTATTAGATCAGTGGGTAATGCTTGTGGGAGGTTATCCATGACAGTATGGTATTGGATCAGTGGGTAACGCCTGAGTGAGGTTATCCATGAAAGCATGGTATTGGATCAGTGGGTAATGCCTGAGTGAGGTTATCCATGACAGTATGGTATTAGATCAGTGGGTAATGCTTGTGCGAGGTTATCCATGACAGTATGGTATTAGATCAGTGGGAAATGCTTGAGGGAGATCAACCAGGACAGTATGGTATTAGATCAGTGGGTCACATGTGATGGAGGATATCCATGACAGTATGGTATTGCATCAGTGGATAACGCCTGAGTGAGGTTATCCATGAAAGTATGGTATTGGATCAGTGGGTAATGCCTGAGTGAGGTTATCCAGGACAGCATGGTATTAGATCAGTGGGTAATGCTTGTGCGAGGTTATCCATGACAGTATGGTATTGGATCAGTGCGTAATGCCTGAGTGAGGTTATCCATGACAGTGTGGTATTGGAACAGTGGGTAACGCCTGAGTGAGGTTATCCATGACTGTATGGTATTAGATCAGTGGGTAATGCTTGTGCGAGGTTATCCATGACTGTATGGTATTAGATCAGTGGGTAACGCCTGAGTGAGGTTATCCATGACAGTATGGTATTAGATCAGTGGGTAACGCTCGATGGAGGTTATCCATGACAGTATGGTATTAGATCAGTGGGTAATGCTTGAGTGAGGTTATCCATGACAGTATGGTATTAGATCAGTGGGTAACGCTTGAGTGAGGTTATCCATGACAGTATGGTATTAGATCAGTGGGTAACGCTTGAGGGAGGTCAGCCAGGACAGTATGTTGGTAGATCGGGGGTGACGTTTGGGCCCTTCCATGTATTGACACTATTGTGCTGGAAGGGTTCGTGTCCCTCTGTGAGTTTAGCAGCTATGCTGTCGGGGGAGCTGCCCCTGTTTGGGTCTCCCAAGGCAAATTGTTCCTGGGTGAGCGGCCAGACAAAGTGTTATTCACTAACACTAAGGATCATGTGACCCTGCCCAGTTCGGGGAGACCGGGACCCTTCCCTGGAGCAGGTGAGCGCCTAATTTACATGGGCTCCCCCTCCTGAGCCAATTTTGTGGAATTCATCCCACCTCAGCCTCGTTTTCATTTTGACAATGGTGACCTCTGCAAAATAAGCTAATAGCCCCCCCAATTCAGTGCCAGAACGTTGGAGTTCACCCCAGTGAGCGAGAGGGTTACCTCCCTTCCACTTCGAGTTGGCGGAGGGGGTCTGACTGTTTATGCGTATGCACCGAACATCAGCTCAGAGTACCTGGCCTGCTTCGAGACCTGGGAGGGGGGGCTGGGAGGTGCCCCCCGTGGGGACTGCATTGTCCTGCTGGGCGACATTAACGCTGATGTGCGTAGCGACAGTGAAACCTGGAAGGGTGTGATTGGGAGGAACGGCCTGGCCGATCTGAATCCCTGTGCTGCCCACAGTGTGTCCATAACGAACAGCATGGTGGAACATAAGTGCTCCTGTCACCGGAGCATCCTGGGCCGCAGGGCGATGGCCGATGGCCGTCTGATGGGACTGGTAATTTGTCACTTTTAATATCTCTCCTTATGTATTTCATGTTCTTTTAATTTATTGTTTTATCCATCCATTTTCCAGACTGCTTATCCTACTGGGTCGTGGGGGGTCCGGAGCCTATCCCGGAAGCAATGGGCACGAGGCAGGGAACAACCCAGGATGGGGGGCCAGCCCATCGCAGGGCACATTCACACACCAGTTACTCACACACCAGTCACTCACACATGCACTAAATGTTTTATTTTCATATGTATTCCCACGATTTTACTTTGTGCATTATGCATTTTATTTTTAATCATCTTTTCTGGAAAGCACTTTGAATGACCTTCTTGTATGAAGATGTGCTATACAAATAAACTTGACTGAAACCGACATAAAATATTCATTCTCTACTCACTTCAGCTTCTCCAGTTTACAGCTGGGATCCTCCAGTACAGCAGAGAGCAGCTTCACTCCTGAGTCTCCTGGGTGATTGTAGCTCAGATCCAGCTTTCTGAGGTTTGACTTCAGAGCTGAAGTCAGGGAAGAACAGCCTCTCTGTGACTCTACAGCCTGACAGCCTATAGAAAGGAAACCACAAAATTTCAGACAAAATACAGGCAGCAGCGACCTGTAAACACCAGTGCTGAAGTTGCCAGTGACTGGCCTGGACCCACCAGAGCAAACAGCCCTTCAACACCCCCCTTCCCCCATCCCAGGTCTCCCTGTTGCTGATAAAAAGCTGCCATTCGGGGGTAATATTCTGCGCTTGGGTTTGCCTGAGTGCCTCTGTTCCTGCAGCTGCCACACACTGTTCACTGAAGCTCACCTTTTAGCGTCACTGACTGTAATAACAGACATAAATGATCAGCTTCTAAATTATACCATCCAGTGTGAGGGACCCACTGCATCAGACAACTGGACTCTCTCATCCCAAGTCCTGCCAGAAGAAGAGAGGATGAGACCCTGGACTGATGTCAAGATCAAATGGTGTGACGTCATAGAAACTGCAAGATGCCCACGGTCGAGCAGAGAACCACCCGTGAGGAAGTGAGGAATGCCAACAGGAGGCGGTTGGTATTAGATCAGTGGGTAATGCTGGTAGAGTAACCAGTGCTCCCACCCACTCCTTATTTTCTACATCCTTTTTTGCCTGCTGTCGTGTCACAGAGACACAGAGTTTGGCCAAAACACACTGATGCTCTTCTGACTGTACATTAAGTCGCTCAGTCCCCACAAGCCGTAGTGAGGAATTGTCTCTACGAAAAATGACCCTTTTCACAGAGACCCCTCTGTGTTGTCCTGTGTGTGACGCAGCTCCTGACCCCCTGCCCAGTCAGCATGATCCCCAATCCCCATTTATCCCCAGTTATCACTTTGCGAGGCTGGAGAAGTCCTGCCATTTCCTGCAGACTTCAATCCCAGATCACTGCTGGCCACAGTAGCCTTTCATCCTGGAAGAGATTTCCCTCCATTGTTTTCTCCACATCCTCCATTAGAAGGAGATGTGAACATCCCCAGCAACTACTGCAGGCCTGTCTGGCTTTAAATTACGCAAATTATAAAGATAAGTTAATTGCAAAAAACTTTATGGATGGAACAGTATTTTCAGAAATTCTGTTTGAGAGCCCTTAGCACATGAACATTTTAAAGCCTGTGGTCCACACAGATCTGTATAGTACAGTGAGAGCTGAGGATAGAAGAGATTCATCTCTCATAGCTGACAGGTGGCTGATATGACACAGAATTGTGGTCATGCAGCAGATTTATAAAATAACAGAGTATTTTATTTGATGTAATTCCAAGGAAATGTGATTTAGCTTCTTCTATGGGACTGTGAATAGTACAGCGCATGCGTTTACTCTAGTGTACAGCAGAACAATATTACACGTTTTCTCAGTTACTTTGGTACATTTCTCAGATCAGAAATGAAATTCTCATAACTACTTGTACAACCTCCACATCATCGAGTCCCTTTTGCACATCGTAAATGCAAAGTCTCATTCTTTTGGTCAAATTGCAAATGCTTTGGCTCAGTCATGCGAATAATTATGTACAATCCTACATTTTCAATTGTTCATGACATGTTGGTCAAAATATATTATACTGGTTATCTGTTGAAAAGTCTGACATCTGGTGTTCATTATATAACTCATTACCTGCAAAATGGTTGTCATAATCGCTCAAGCATGTTCTCTATACATCTGTACAACTGTGCATGTATATATATCCAGTACTGTGCAAAAGTCTTAGGCAGTCCAAAGAAATGTTTGAAGCTGTTTATCTGGGTAGCAAGTGTACTTTGGCTTAGAAAAAAAAGCACAATTTAACATTAGAATGGGTGCAAATTAAGAGTAACACAATAAAAACTAGTAATAATTTCTTCTGTTTCCTAAAAAGTTACTGATATCTAGTTGGATGGCTAGATGAACACCGCTTCAGTTCCCAAACTTCTCCTCAGGGGCACCTCAGCTGTTCCACGATTTTGTTAAATTTCACAAATAGCTCAATTAAATATATAAATATATTGGTTTAAAAAGTCAGTGACAGATTGACTAGCTGTATGAGGTGGGCTAGTGGCCAAAAAATGCATGGCTGCACTGGACGGTCACTGCAAATACTAGGATGATTTTAGCAGAGGTTCTGAAATGGCGAAGCTGACACACTTTGACAGTCATCATATCATAGTTTTACACCAACAGGAGGATAATCTAAACATAATTTTCTTTGCCTGCCTAAGACTTTTGCACAGTACTGTATATATATATTTAGGTCCTTACAATGGCTGAGGCTGGTCGGCCGAATGATGGCCATGTCCTCAACCATTCAAACATTTCATAGAGCCAACAGGTATGTAATCCAACAATGTGCCCTGTACTGTAATATTGTCCTCTTACTGCAATGCTTCATATTACAGTATTCCATTTGCATTTTATATTATACAGTGAGTTTTACTTTATACAGTTACATACTGGATGTATACTGTAGCACACATGTCGCGTCACTCACGGTCACACACACAGATTAACCTCCCCCCAAACCACAGGCAATATGCCAGGACAAGCAGTGTAGTACAATCTTTTATTAAACACGCAAGAGCAAACCCAGTACTTAACACACAGGGGGGGAAACAGAATATCTAACACGACGAAGGGGGGGACATGCCCTACATACACACCTTTCCCACTGAATACACCCCCATAGAATTAGCACTTCAGTCTCCGAAATTCCTGTGAAAATGTTACTGCGATTGAGCATGTACATGAGCGATTGACTACACACCAATACAATCCAAATCCAAAACACACATGGTAAATGTGCTTTTCTACTTTTATGAGAACTGAAAGCACTTTACAATTCATGCCTCACATTCACCCATCCACACACCGGGGGCGGAGGCTGCCATGCAAGGCGCCAACCTGCACGCCGGGAGCAATTTGGGGTTCAGTGTCTTGCTCAAGGACACTTTGATGGGGTCAGGAGAAACCAGGGCTCGAACCTGCAACTCTCTGGTTGCTAAACGATAGCACTACCTCCTGCGCCACCATCTTCCCCAAATTTAAGGAGAAGGAGGTTCCTTGGAGCTCCGAGATGTGTTTGGCTGTAATAAATCTGGAATATAGCTATATGACATAGTTTTTGATAACACCAGCATTTATTTTTTAGGCAAAAATGGCAGGCAGATCAGAACTGGCCAGATTTGATGTTGCAGCTTTTAATGAAAGACAAAACAAAATTAAAAAGTGGTGAAGTTTGAATAATTGTGTGTTTATTTCAGTTGTTGATGTTGATAAGATTGGTTTCCTCATACAAATACAACACACATGATGTTTTCTTGAAATGACTGAAAAGTGATACCAGGATCAGGGGGTCAATAAGCTTTTAAGTAATAATGTGGATTGTGCTTGGGATAGAAGCTGCATGTTGTGTTGAAGAAAAGTATAGATTTTCATTTTACAAAATATTCAAAGTAATTGTAATAATAATATTAGTGACGGTCATTTTTAGATGACATTAATTACATAACTAATAATACATTGAGAAGAAATGTTTTGTTATTGTGTAGATGGAAAGACATGAAAGTAATGTGGAAAATCGCCTCTTACCACTGAAACACATTGGTATGGGTGGTGCTAATAATAGTACTGCAGCCAGCCAGTAGGGGGCGCTTGACATGTTGCGTTTTCACCTTTTAGAGACATTTTGGTCTCCATGTTTTTTACAGTCAATGCTTTGATGACAGATTTGAAAGCAGTATGCATAATGCATCAGGACTCACACTGAAATTGCCTATATGTGGATATATTATGTAACATGGTTCTGTAGGAATGCTGGTACCTTGGAAACAATATACAAATATACCTTATATGTGAGTTTGGATATGGGTGTGGCTGCAACTGGAGAGGCTTGTAGTACATATTCTGCAAAGTTTTCATAATGGTTGTTGCAAATATTATGTAGAAAATATGACAGAGACTTGAATGCAAACATGGGTTTTGTTGGGAAAATATCAGTTCATGAAATACATTACTGAGGAAACTGTAGTTGCTTTTACTTCTATTTAATACTTTTAGGCACACACACATCACAAGGAGAATAAGCTATTATTTATAATAATTTATATAGCATGCAATGATTAAACATAAAAAACTATAGCATAGAAAAATTCAATGTTACTATTGGACAACATGGTTATGGAAATATAACAGAGAGCGGTGAGCTGGAGACCAGAGTCTTGACCCTGAGGAGTGAAATAAAATATTTAATTTCTCTGTTGTGTCGCAAACCTGACAGATACACTATTTGTCAAAAAGAAAAGAACTTACTTCCTCACACATTTCTAAAAGGATGCTTTTGTCAAATCCCTCCAACTCACTGAAAAACCACAGATCAAGATCACATATTATGGCCTAAATAAAAATATAATATAGATATATAATATACACAGTTCATGGTGCATTTTGTAATACTCAAGACACACCAAGGCCATGCACAGTGCATACTGATAAAAGGGAGGGGAAAAACACTTCAATACATTCTCTGTATCACAAGTGTTACGTCCAACAATTCAAGGTGGTCTCTCTTACAATTGTCACGCGCGCTCGTCCGCTCCTCCCGTGTGCCACGCCCCCTCGTTAACCTCGTGTGGAATCCCGATGTCATTCGCTGTTTCCAGTTGTTTTCATTAGTTCTATGTATTGAACTCCGCGTCAAAATATATTTTCCCCGTCCAGTCATTTAAGTCCCTACTTCTATTATCCTGTGTTCCTAGCTGGTTTCCAGATTCTCCATCTTCCTGCTCCTGCTTCCCCGATCCGTGACGTGACAACAATCAACATGAACGCGCCACAGTCCACAGAACCAATCTGTTGAGGAACATCCTGCAAAATACAAAATAACACTAACGAAAACATTTCTTACAATTCTAATACAAATGTAACGACAGAAAATGCTGAAATCTACTTTACCATGTTTTCCAAGCATTTTCCAGTGTCCTGGGCTTATTCGGTTTGTCAGTTTGCTGCAAAAAGAATTTTGGAATTGTCAGGGGCAACATAACTACAGCTTTTCATGAAACGGGATTAAAACTCTATGTATGAATTAATGGACACACAGAAGACCTTTTGTCACATTTGTAAATGTTTCACTGTTGTGCTACATCTGGTTCTGAGTGTTACCGAGAGCGTATGACAGTCTCTGCCCCAATTGTCGTCAGGAATGAACGAAGAAAATGATGATTAAAATATTAAAAAACAGCAAACGATACGACTTAAATATTATAGCATTTATTGTACAATATACTATACATATGATCAGGAGCGCACATAACTGCATGGTGCGCAAGTACGCATTCCCCGTACACGCGGGGCAACTCCTTGTTGTAGCAGCGGAAATGCGTATTTATTTTATGTGCATTCACGCTGTTATGACAAGAAATTACCGTGCATCTTAACATTTAGGCTAATTTGTAATTCTTTCGCGGCATGAAGGCTAAAATACACAATGATTTCTTGTCAGAACAGCGCGTATGCACATAAAGTAAATACGCATTTGCGCTGCTACAAGACATTACCACGCGTATCGCTTTAGACAGCGAATGAGTACTTTCATATGAGTTATGTGCCCCCTGCATATGATCATTTTTGCATATAAAATAAGGGGGGCGACTTACGCAGGGTTGCCAACTTGGGTCAGCTTGTTGGCATGAGATTTTCAATTCGGGACAAGCCTACACACGTATTCACATTTATATAACAGTTTCATTACCTTGTAAATAGTCTTTATGGTTTGCAAACTGCCGAAACGCTTCTGATGCAGCCAGTTTTAGGTTTTAAATGGATTAATGGAGATTCTCCATAAGATTTATTGCTGTGAGCGTTTGAGTCCAAAAGCCCGAGTCTCGCGCCACATACGTCAGAGTGGCAATCTGCTTACAGTCGAATCGGAGCCGAACGCGGCCGAAAGTCGCGACAAGCTGCATAGTATCGCATTGTCTGTTATGGTACGAATGGGCGTCCGTGACAACAACTTGATTGCTTTTGAATCACATGTACTTATCTTCTCAAACTGCTTTCGAGCATCTTAACGACTGGTTGCATTTTGAAGTATCTTGCCATCTAAAGAATGGAGAACAAAGAAATAAACATAGTTAAGATTAAAATTAAAATTACAATTAAAGTAAAAATAACAACGAAGGAAGGCGTCATTAAGAAGACAGATGACACAGACAAGCCCCGATCGACACGGAGGGTGCCTGACATGCCGAAGGTAAAGCCCTGGCTTAAGAGACCTTATTAGAGCACTTTAATTAGAGCATAAAATGTGTTATATCAATAATCTTTCCTTGTTTTAACAATCGGCTGTCCAGACTGGAAGAGAAGAAAATCACCGGGGCCAGAGGGTTCGTCCGTGGAGCGGGAGGGACAGGCTACCCACGCTGGAGGAAGAAGGAGCGACGAGGAGGAGGCCCCAGCTGAAGTTCCTCCGTCGTCCGGACAGCAACGGCTCCTGCGATCTACAACCAGAGAGAGGCCAGGGGCAACGTCAGCGATCGGCGGAACAGCAACTCCTGACAAGGATCCATGGACTTATGGGATATGGCCGGAGAAGGAGGACTGACTGCAGAGACATTGTTCCTGATGGACTTGTGGGTTATGGGCGGGGACAGAGGGGTAATAGCGATGTTGTTGATGGACTTGTGGGTTATGGGCGGGGACGGAGGGATAATAGAGATACTGTTTAAGTGTTAATGTACAAAAGAGATAGGATAAGATAAGATAGGATAAGTTAAAATAGGATAAGCTAAGTTAAAACATAATAAGATAGGTTAAGTTAACATATGATAAGATATGCTAAGTTAAAATATCATAAGATAGGCTAAGTTAAAATAGGATAAGAGCTTTACAATAAAACATATACTTACTTTTCAAACTGTGTCTTTGTCATCTCCTCATTGTTGTGTCTGTCTTTGATAATTTTGCACCGTTAATTTATATCTGACACTCTCCTAAATGTCAATAAGCAGAGACAGAGGAATGGGAGGAAGGTACGGTTAAGTTAAAGGAAATGATAAAGTATCAAAATCACAGAGTTACCTTATTTTGACACAGAAAGAGTAATTTCCGTGTTACTACCACCTATAAGTTAATGGCTGCAAATGTTTTATAGTTTTAGTCCGGTGCACTCTGTATCCATGCTAACTAGCTAGCTAATGTTAACATGACGCAGTACAGTCTTCCAGCTTGGGGATTCCCACCCCGGTCCGTGGCCAGTATTCCGCAGGGGGGTTTGCGGAGGGGTTGGTTGCAAATGCAAACGCATCCCTTCATGTTCGTGTGTTGTGTTCGGATGTGAAAATAAAAAAATCAAATTCAATGTTTATGTCATATTATACAAGATAAGACTGTAAAATAGTTTGCCCTGCATATGGATGCCATGCAGTCAGAGTATGATCAAGATAGGGTGTGAGTGTGGAAAAAAGACAAATGTAACAGTATTTGAGGGAAGAGTGAGAAGGAGGGAAATGTAAGGAGAAGGAGGTTCTTCGGAGCTCCGAGATGTGATTGGCTGTAATAAATCTGGAATATAGCTATATGACAGTTTTTGATAACACCAGCATTTGTTTTTAGGCAAAAATGGCAGGCAGATCAGAACTGGCCGGATTTGATGCTGCAGCTTTTATTGAAAGACAAAGTGCTGAAGTTTGCATGACTGTGTGTTTATTTCAGTTATTTTATATTGGACTCAAGGATTGGTTTCATCATACAAATACAGCACAGATAATGTTTACTTGAAATTACTGAAAAGCAAGTGATACCAGAATCAGAGGGTCAATAAGCTTTTAAGTAATAATGTGGATTGTGCTTGGGATAGAAGCTGCACGTTGTGTTGAAGAAAAGTATAGATTTTCATTTGACAAAATATGCTAATGAATTGTAAAAACAATATTAGTGACATTCATCTTTAGATGACATTAATTACATAACTAATAATACTTTGAGAAGAAATGTTTTGTCATTATTTTCTATTATCATTGCTTCTTACAGTAAATTATTCTTGATGCTCCCAGTCGGTGCCCATGTATGTAAAATATGTGGGTAGGATGCCGGTTAAACCCCCCGATTCACGTGCAGCATTTGATCACAGTTGACCCCATTCATGCTGGGCAGAGTCATCCCGTCTTAGCAGAGTCCTGCTGAAGCTGTGTGTGAGCTTATTCTCCAGGTCTCACTGGCTTTTGTGTGGCTCCCCACACTTCTGTCACAGCAGACAGTCCTGCCTGCCTGCAGCTTAACCAATGAAGCGGCTCTTTCCTTGCATATAATTAATGCAGCAGCTATTTACTTGCATCTATCACTCAGGCGGCTGCTTCCCTGCATGTGACCTACTACAGTGTTTTATAAGGTGTTTCCTTTGCTGTTCTCAGTCTCTGCCCCGATTCCCCAGTTTCTTTCGCAGTTTTTCCTGCCATCTCTGCCACAGCTTCAGCTGCATTGTTTGCAGTCTCTCCTGCACTGTCTGCTCTGGCTGCAGCTCTGCCTCTTTCAACCCCCCAACCCCCTCCTACGGCTCCTGCTGCAGCCAAACCCCCCGCAGTTACACCCACTATTCCTACTACTGCTCCTGCCCCTAATGCCCAACTGCCCCAGCATCAGCAGCTCCTGCTGCCCCTAATGCCCCAGCTCACTCTCTCTCTTGCTCTTTTCCTGATCTCAGACTCCCCTGCTTCCTCTCCTCTCTCATCCATCTCTTCTTTTGTCGTTTTCACCTCCATTTCTGCTATGACCTGCAGTGATTTATTTCCGTAATGACTGCTGCCATTGTTTGTCACCATGTTCTCTGTAGCTGCCAGCAGCTGTTTAATCTGAAGGCTGTTACTCCTGTACTCTGATGCATCCAGGTTTCCATCAGAGCTTGAAGGTCCTCCTGACCCTTGGCCTGGTTCCTGATCAGGTGTGATGATCTTTGTTCTAACAGCCAGTTCTTCATTTCCTCCAGTGTCTGAACAGCCTGTGCTTCCCCAGCTTCTCTCCTCTCTATCATCACTTACTGTAGTTGTTCCATGAGATCTGCAGACTGAGCATTTTTATCTTTTCTGTTCCAGTGCTTAGAGTGAATGACATGGACTCGGCCTCCACACTTATCAACAAGTTCCTTCAGATCCTTGTTCTCCTTCACATATTCCTCAGTGGTTTGGTTTTCTTTAAGCTCATCAGCCTGTGTGAAGAGGACACCTGTGTGTTTCAGGGCTTCCTCCCCAAACCACTTCAGTACCATCTTCACTGACTCGTTCTCTTCCCCCAGGATAACATTTCCTGTGCTGCTCTTCCTAGATCCTGTGTTTCCCAAAAGCACAATTCTTACTTCAGAAGGTGCTTTGGGAGAGAAACACGATATCAGTTACCATGGATGTTATACATTTGTGTCAGTTTGATTGAAGACTCATAGCAATGTGCTAAAATCAAGCCTGTCAACAGGAGGCACCGTGAATGTGGTTATAATGAACATGAACATGTCATATTGCTGTGGAAATTCTCCAGTATGACTTTAGCTTGTCTTGGGTGCAGCTACTTTATTCTGTCAGCAGATGGCAGTGCAGAGCCACACAAAGCATGAGCGCATGGGAAAGAGACTGACAGTCAGAGGTACTTATTCAACTCATTTTATTACTGAACACAGATATTTCATCTGTCTGCTTATCCAAAGGAAAACCTCATTTCTATACATAGTTTGTTTACCTGAACACTGACAGAAAAGCTTAGACATGCAGCCACACTTGGCAATTTCACGACAGATGCTTCTGTCCAGCTCAGTGGATGTGAGTCTGGCTCAGGGGTCGGCAACCGAATTGAGAAGAGCCACTTTTCGGAAAAGAAGCCAGAGAATTTTACTGGAAACAAACATTTATTCCAAACAGATTAGCGACTTTTTATACATACCAACGACAGAGTAAAACAATTTTCAATGTTTCATGGACTTTTTAAGAAAAACGGCATGTTTGCCCTAATTTTATTAATTATATCGTTATAAGCCTATAAATTAAGGAATGGAAATTCACTCAAAAAATGCAATATGCTGTTTATTAAGAAGATAATTCCTTCATATTTTTGCATTACGTATTCAAAAAAGTTTATAAAAACAGTTGAAAACAGTTGGATTAGAACGAGCCCATTATGTAACTGGAACCCCTCCCACATGTAAACACAGTGACGCGCTACAGCGTTGGTTTGTCGTCTGAGGCTATGATACTGACCACAAACACATTCTCAAATTTCACTGCACCAGTCACAGCATATGCAGGCAGAAAAATGACAGCAAACAACATTCAGCATTAGACTCTAAAACCGTCTGTAATGTCTGTGTTTATCCAGTGGACCATAAACTAAAATAAGCTTTTTATTGCCCAATTTTTATATTAGATGAGACTAAAAATTGAGAAATATCTATATGCACAAGTAGTTTTTCCTGATAAGGAGGATGACATCAAGACTGTCAGCATTTACACATCAGATTATGACATATCTGAGTAGCCCAGACTGTCCGGAAAACAAAGCCATACAGCATATGTGGCTGACTAATGTACATACGGTGTCCATCCATCCACATGCGGGTCATTGTTGCAGGGGAGCCTGGGCCCATCCCAGCCAGCACAGGGCAGGGGTTCACCCTGGGTGTGACGTGCATCAGAAATACAAATTTAAAGTGATCGATATATTAAACAGTCTGGGACATTTAGAATGTTACTGTATATTTCCAAAATTTAATGATAAATTAAGATTTATTTTGCTTTGAGAAATTTAAACAGAAAGTTATAACTCTGTTCTGTTATGTTTCAGTGTGAGCCTCTTTTGTCTGTGAATATACTTTGACCCATCGACTGTATAAAACATGGACACTTGTCTGCATACACACAGGTGCATCCTGCCATTCTGACACTATTCTTTGGTAAGTTTTATATTTACAGAAGACATAAAAATGACAGGGCTGAATTATTTTATTGCCGGCCGGGGGGTTGGGTTTGATTATAACCACCACCAAGTGTTATAACAGAACCACGTCAGGACACTAGGGGGCACTAAAGCATTGGGTAAGGGGAGATACAGGAAAAGGAGAGGATACAGAAGTAAAAGGCTGAGTCTGAATGCATCTGTGGTCGTGGTCTGTTGGAAATTCTAAGATTCACAGCAGAATATTATACATGGGGTCAGAAGATCGGCAGCAGGAGCCCGTGAGTAGAAAACCAACATTAGTTTGAAGGTCAGAGGAAATACAGAGGATCTGGCAATACTAGGGCCTGCTACAGTAAGTGAGGGAGCTGGCCAGCTTACAGATGCGTTTCCAAGAGGGGAGCAAAGAAAATAACATGAGAGGTGGAGCAGATATTTTCAGTAGAACCTCCAGGAAGCTTCAGTTTTGACAGGCCAAGCAGCTGGACTTAGTGCCTACGATGCTTTGAGTGATTTCGAGGAACTTCAGGAATATCTGAAAAGACTGAGGAAGACCATTCAACTTGCTGCTGTACATGACTGGGGAGAAAAGCAATGACACGCTGGTTTTGTCTGACGAACAGAAATAGTTTGCAGAGACATTTACATTTACATTTACAGTATTTGGCAGACGCCCTTAGCCAGAGCAACTTACATAAGTGCTTTAAGACGCTGCAATGAATTTTTCCGATACTAGCTCAATAAGGACCCAGGCTATGAATACCATCTATCTGAACACTGTTGAGAAAGTGCAACAATAATTATTATTTTTTTGTACACATACATACACGGAAAAGAGCTGAGTAAGAATACAGAGTACTACTTCAGGTATTTCTGAAAAAGGAAAGCTTTGAGTTGTCGCTTGAAGACAGCCAAGGTTTCTGCTGTTCGGACATCAAGGGGGAGTTCATTCCACCAACTAGGTGCCAGGACAGAGAAGAGCCGAGATGTGTGTCGTCCTTGTGCCTTGAGGGGTGGTGGGACCAGTCTAGCAGTGCTGGAGGATCGGAGAGATGGGGGTGCAGTACGGGGTGTGATGAGGTCTTTTAGGTAGGATGGTGCCAGACCATTTTTGGCTTTGTATGTGAGCATCAGTGTTTTGAATTTGATGCGGGCAGCTACAGGAAGCCAGTGGAGAGAGCGTAGCAAAGGAATGGTGTGGGAACTTTGGAAGGTTGAAAACAAGTCGAGCAGCTGCATTCTGAAGCAGTTGGAGGGGACAGATGGCACGCAGTGGTAAACCCGCTAGAAGCGAGTTGCAGTAGTCCAGGCGTGAGATGACGAGGGACTGGACGAGTATCTGGGTAGCCTGAGTGGAAAGAAATGGACGTATCCAAAACCAAAAGCCCTGGCTGAGTATTTTATTATTAAACACATTATAATATATGAGAGAGCAAATTTTAACAGCCGAAATCAACAGGCAGGTGAATCAGCAGGAAGTTGTATTATAAGACAGAGTTAGCTGAGGTGGCAACACCATATGCACTGTCAGCCCCTGGACATGGAGCTCTGTACACATGGAGGTGAGAGTCAGCTTGGCAGCAAAGGGCAGCCACCTGCAGTGGCACCTATGGAGCTGGGAGTTAAGGGCTCTGCTCAAGGGCCCAGAGACATGTGGCTGTTCTGCCAAAGCCAGGCTTGATCGAGCAACCTTCCAACCTTCCGAGGCTTAGCCCGCTCTGCCACATATTAGGATCTGTGTGGACCTAACAAGACTCAATGGAAGTGTCTGCTGAACGAGGCACATACTCCCAGCTGTGGATGACGCACTTGCCAAACTGGACGGGGCAGGAGCGATCTCCAAACGGGATGCCTGATCGGGATTCTGGCAGAAACCCTCATATAAAGACTCCCAGCCCTTGATGACCTTCATTACACTCCTTCAGCAGGTACTGTTTAAACAGACTGCCTTTTGGGATCTCCTCGGCACTCGAGCACTTCCAGCTGAGAATCTCTCAGATTGTTTCAGGCACACCTAGAACAATGTGCTATACTGATGACATTTTGGTAGTTGGCAAAGACCAGAGGGAACATGACGATAGGCTATGCAAAGTTCCCCAGAAGTTTGAGAATGCAGACCTCACTCTAAATGAACACTGTGAGGTCAGAGTGAATGAGTGAAGTTCCTGGGACATAAAATAAGCGCTAAAGGGACTGAGGTGAATCCCGACAACATTAAAGCCGTTATCAACATGCCCAAACCTCAGAGTACTGAAGGAGTGAGACGCATCATGGGGATGGTGAACTACATTGGCAGATTTTCTCCCTGGCTGCCCCCAGCCGGATGGAGAATACAGACCAGTGATGTACATGTCTGTGTAGGAGTCTGACTCCCAGTGAAACCCGATACACACTGATCAAAAGAGAGAAACTCCTGTGTCAGCAGATGCATCGTCATACAGCCTTGGAGGAGGGCTAATGCAGAGGCAGCCGGATGGAGAATACAGACCAGTGATGTACATGTCTGTGTAGGAGTCTGACTCCCAGTGAAACCCGATACACACTGATCAAAAGAGAGAAACTCCTGCGTCAGCAGATGCATCGTCATACAGCCTTGGAGGAGGGCTAATGCAGAGGCAGCCGGATGGAGAATACAGCCCAGTGATGTACATGTCTGTGTAGGAGTCTGACTCCCAGTGAAACCCGATACGCACTGATCAAAAGAGAGAAACTCCTGTGTCAGCAGATGCATCGTCATACAGCCTTGGAGGAGGGCTAATGCAGAGGCAGCCAGATGGAGAATACAGACCAGTGATGTACATGTCTGTGTAGGAGTCTGACTCCCAGTGAAACCCGATACGCACTGATCAAAAGAGAGAAACTCCTGTGTCAGCAGATGCATCATCATACAGCCTTGGAGGAGGGCTAATGCAGAGGCAGCCAGATGGAGAATACAGACCAGTGATGTACATGTCTGTGTAGGAGTCTGACTCCCAGTGAAACCAGATACACACTGATCAAAAGAGAGAAACTCCTGTGTCAGCAGATGCATCATCATACAGCCTTGGAGGAGGGCTAATGCAGAGGCAGCCGGATGGAGAATACAGCCCAGTGATGTACATGTCTGTGTAGGAGTCTGACTCCCAGTGAAACCCGATACGCACTGATCAAAAGAGAGAAACTCCTGTGTCAGCAGATGCATCGTCATACAGCCTTGGAGGAGGGCTAATGCAGAGGCAGCCGGATGGAGAATACAGACCAGTGATGTATATGTCTGTGTAGGAGTCTGACTCCCAGTGAAACCCGATACACACTGATCAAAAGAGAGAAACTCCTGTGTCAGCAGATGCATCGTCATACAGCCTTGGAGGAGGGCTAATGCAGAGGCAGCCAGATGGAGAATACAGCCCAGTGATGTACATGTCTGTGTAGGAGTCTGACTCCCAGTGAAACCCGATACGCACTGATCAAAAGAGAGAAACTCCTGTGTCAGCAGATGCATCATCATACAGCCTTGGGGGAGGGCTAATGCAGAGGCAGCCAGATGGAGAATACAGACCAGTGATGTACATGTCTGTGTAGGAGTCTGACTCCCAGTGAAACCCGATACACACTGATCAAAAGAGAGAAACTCCTGTGTCAGCAGATGCATCGTCATACAGCCTTGGAGGAGGGCTAATGCAGAGGCAGCCAGATGGAGAATACAGACCAGTGATGTACATGTCTGTGTAGGAGTCTGACTCCCAGTGAAACCCAATATGCACTGATCAAAAGAGAGAAACTCCTGTGTCAGCAGATGCATCATCATACAGCCTTGGAGGAGGGCTAATGCAGAGGCAGCCAGATGGAGAATACAGCCCAGTGATGTACATGTCTGTGTAGGAGTCTGACTCCCAGTGAAACCCGATACGCACTGATCAAAAGAGAGAAACTCCTGTGTCAGCAGATGCATCATCATACAGCCTTGGAGGAGGGCTAATGCAGAGGCAGCCAGATGGAGAATACAGCCCAGTGATGTACATGTCTGTGTAGGAGTCTGACTCCCAGTGAAACCCGATACGCACTGATCACTGATCACACTTGGTGTGACACGGGCCTGTAAGTGAATGATCATATGTCTCTTGGGATTCGACGTCACGGTGCATACAGACCACAAGCTCCTGATCTCCTTCATAGGTTCTTGACCACTTGATGACTTTCCTCGAGGAACTCAGACTCAGATTGAGGACGAAGAGATTCAAATACAGAATCATTCATGTTGCAGGATAACAACAGGTGGCAGCTGGTGTGTGACCACAAGCTCCACTCGGATCCGAAAACACAAGGGAGAGTGACACACTGGAAAGGGAGAGTGACACACTGGGAAGGGAGAGTGACACACTGGAAAGGGAGAGTGACACACTGGAAAGGGAGAGTGACACACTGGGAAGGGAGAGTGACACACTGGAAAGGGAGAGTGACACACTGGAAAGGGAGAGTGACACACTGGAAAGGGAGAGTGACACACTGGAAAGGGAGTGTGGAGTCTATATCGATTATGTCATGGAGCACATTCCTGTGACAAAGACTAAACTGGGTCAGATTAGAGACGTGCTGAATGAAGACAGAACCACCAGGCCACTAAGACAGTTCGCAGACAGAGTTTAGCCTGTACACAGGAAAGCCGTCCCAGGGAATCTCTCACCTTACTGGTCGTTCAGATTGGACACACATGTAGCAGAGGATGTCCTGCTAAAGGGAGAACAAATCCTTATTCTGACCAGAGACATCAGAGAAATGGTGGAACAGTGTGACATAATCTGCCAGCATTCTGGCCAAGTAACAGAACCTCTCCTCACAGCACCTTTGCCTGCAGGACCATGGTAGAGAGCAGCTGCAGATATTTCCCAGTGGGAAAAAGATCACTACTTAGCTGCAGTGATCACTTCTCCAGATACATAGAAGTAGCCAATCTGCCGACTCTCACAACCTGAACATGTCAGTAGTAGCCCCTGAATTTTCCCAGTGCAGCAGAGAGTCAGAGAGCTGTTAGAGCAGTCAAACAGATACTGAATAAAGATTAGGATCAGAAAGCTCTCCTGGCTTACAGAACAACTCCATTAGGACATGGAGTCTCACCAGCAGAACTGTGATGGAGAGAAAGTTAAGGTCTACAGTTCCAGTCCCTCCTCAAACACTCAGATCGGAGTGACCAGACCTCTAGGTCATTAAAATGAAGGACATGAAGATAAAATGAATCAAAGAAAGCTTATGGAGAAAGAGGCAGAGCAGGAAAGCAAAAAAATCAGGCAATTTACCTTTTCCCTCAGTTTATAAACCCTGATCGTGGACTCCATGCTGGGAATAAATGCTCCTTTTCTGAAGGCGTCTTTGCTGTTAACATGTCTTTGCTGTCCAGGTGTAGATGTGACAAGACTATCATGTGGTCTGCTTGAGGTGTGTTTGGTTCTTTTTGGTTTGACAGTGGCAGGAATGTGGCGATCACTGCATGTTTCAGTCACTGTACCCACAGCTCAGTAAAGCTGTCCTCTTTGCTATGTTCTCCAAAGGTCTTTCTGAGGGTGTCAGTGAGGTCGGCTACTTTGCTAAGATCAGCCTTAGGTGACTGGAGCACGTCTGGCAGAAACTTTGCTTGACCGAGCACCTTTCTGAACACTACAAGGAGCCCTACAAAACTCAAGTCAATCTGAGACTGCAGTCCTCTAGCCTCTGCAGCTCTCTGGGGATCGGCATCATCTAAAATCTCTCCCGGCAGCCTTAGTACAGCACTCAGCCTCTCCGTAAGGTTTCTACATGCAGCACGGCAGCAGGCCCATCTAGTCTCACTGAGCCTTTGCAGTTCCCCCGGGCCCCACTGAACATTTATTTCTGAACATCCAGCCATTTCTTGTGAACATATGAGCCTGACATGAACACATACAGTCTTTCCAGCAAAGAGGAGAAAACATGCAGCTACAGGGACATTTTTCACACAGTCAACAATGACAAATGCAAACAGTGTGGGCTGCAGTGAACATAAAATGCATATCTGGCAACCTCTCTAACTCCTGTTTGGACCCCAGAGCATCTGCCACTCATGACCTTCACTGCTTTGGCCACCAGCTTCTCTCTGTATTCCAGCCCATACTTATCCAGACATAGAAAAGAATAGAATAGAATAGAATAGAATAGAATAGAATAGCTACTTCATTGTCATTCAGAACATAAACTGGCTGGTTAGTGCACATCAGAGCAAAATTACGTTGCATTGACTCATCATCGGCCCAGTAGAGTGTATAAAAAAAATATAAAAAGCGGAATTAACATAGAATATGCATAAAAATATATTAACAGCACTATAGCAGCAAACACCAGTGTACATCGCCGTTTCAGACATATTGCAGTAGACATCCATCCATCCATCCATTTTCCAAACCGCTTATCCTATTGGGTCGCGGGGGGTCCGGAGCCTATCCCGGAAGCAATGGGCACGAGGCTGGGAACAACCCAGGATGGGGGGCCAGCCCATCACAGGGCACACTCACACACCATTCACTCTCACATGCATTCCTACGGGCAATTTAGCAACTCCAATTAGCCTCAGCATGTTTTTGGACTGTGGGGGGAAACCAGAGTACCCGGAGGAAACCCCACGACGACATGGGGAGAACATGCAAACTCCACACACATGTGACCCAGGCGGAGACTCGAACCTGGGTCCCAGAGGTGTGAGGCAACAGTGCTAACCACTGCACCACCATGCCGCCCTTGCAGTAGACAATTAAAAAAAAAGCAATTCTTGAAAGTGACGTGTGGATGGATGGAGAGAGACGGAGTGTCTAGGGGGGGGGGGGGGGGGGGCTGCCATGAGGTATTGAGAGTTCAGGAGTCTAATGGCTTGAGGAATGAAACTATTACAGAATCTGACTGTCCTGGTCCTGATGCTGCAAAGCCTCTTCCCAGAGGGCAGCAGGGCGAACAGTCGATGGTGGGGGTGGGCGGAGTCTCTGATGATGTCACAGGTTCTGCTGAGACAGTGTTTGTGCGCGATGTCCTGGATGGATGGAAGAGAAGTCCCGATGATCCTCTCTGCTGTCCTCACTACTCTCTGCAGCCATTTCCTGTCTGAGGCTTTCGAGCTGCCAAACCAGATGGAGATACAGCTGGTCAGCACGCTCTCTATGGTGCCTCCGTAGAAGGTGCTGAGGATGGGAGAGGAAAGCTCTCTTCATCCGGAGGAGGAAGTGCAAACGCTGCTGAGCCCGTTTAACCGGTGATGTTGTGTTTGGTGACCAGTCCAGACTGTCAGTTATCTGCACCCTCAGGAATCTGACGCTGCTGAGCACCTCCACAGCACTGTTGTCAATGACCAGTGCTGAATGACTGGGCTGTTTCCATGATCATCTCCTTGGTCTTCTCCACATTCAGGATCAGGCTGTTGTCACTGCACCATCCCACCATTCTCTTCACCTCCTCTCTATAGGGCAGGTCGTCGCTGTTCCTAATGAAACCCACTAATCTACTTTGGATTAAGCCTGAACACCACCTCTCACCCCCCCATCACAGACGCCCCACCATAACACTGCCTTAATATATTACCTGCACTGAAGCCCGTTTGGAGTGAGGTGTTTCAGTGCTGCTCCGGTCTCCTCCCACAGTCCAAAGGTGTGCAGGGTTGGCTGATCAGCGTCTCTAAATTGGCTCTGTACTTGTGTGAGTGTGGCTGTGTGAGTGTGTGTGCCCTGTGGTGTGTTGGTTCCCGCCCAGGGTTGGTTCCCGCCTGCGCCTGTTGTTCCTGGGATAGACAATTCTATATTATTCTACTATAAATTTATATTTAGTTACATCAAAGGCGTTTGGGTAGCTTGCAAACCCTATAGACTATTTACAAGGTAATAAAACTGTTACATAAATGTAAATGCGTGTGCAGATTTGTCTCAAATTGAAAATGTCACAGCAGCCAGGAGACCAAAGCTGGCAGCCCTGTGAACCTCTGAAATATATGTAAATAAGCGGGAAACCTTTTCCTGCCACTGAATTAGCTTTCATTAGTGTGGCATTCAGGCCACACACTGGTTTGTGTTAAATTTGCCAGACAAAAAATAAAGATCAGGCTAAATAAAGATGCGACTCAGAAATGCCTGAGTGATTCGGTGTCCAAGGCCTGTGAGATACTGGCACCATATCCAAGGGGCCCCATCGCAGGGACGCAGATAAACAGCTTTTGGAAATGGATTCATGCATTTCATCTAACTCAGGACAGAAAATCACCTCCAGACATCCAGACAGGACATCAAGGGCCGTGCTGCACTTAATCGTAAGCTTGTTAAGGTATAGAGGCCTTCATAAATGTCGAGTTTTGCAGTAACAATGAGGTCAATCCTCTTTGAAAGCTGCCAGCTGGGAAGTATGTTGGATTATTGAACAAGACATTCAGTAATAGCTGCTTAAACAAGCTGATTTATCAGTCTGTTTTATAATAATACACTCGTCCTTCCTGAATAACCCCTCACGCTGTTGAATACAGTGATCTGATGCCCATTGCTAATGCAGCACTTGATACTCACAGGATGCTAATTCATTGCATGGAGATTTCGGTTCACTAACATTTTCTTCATATTGTGTGCGGTAAGTGCAATAACCAGAGGAAACCTGGTAATCTACTCACACACGTCTAGGTCTGATTTACAGTCAAGATAAAATGTTATTTACTGATTTTCAAAGTGTTCTCTCATCGGTAACACTTTATAAGCACAAATAATGTAGTATTATGCTGTTACTTATGTGTTAATTAACCGCAAACTAAGTCTTAGTCAGCAGCTTGATTTTGTCCGTAAATATGGTCGCTGCACACGCTGCATCTAACCGCTGCTGTCGTGGATTTTTAAAGGTCGCCGACAGGAAAAGGCAACATCACGTTCATCTAAAACGGGAAAAGTGCTGAATTTCAGCGGCGCGATGTCTTTTCCTGCAAAATACATTGATAATTTATGGCTAATAAAATTGTTTTTATTATGAAAGAACGCAAATGACTGCTAATGACAAACTTGAATAAAAAGAAGTTTTCCGTTAAAATGGAGTAATCATGGTATTTTATATCGCGCATAGATCCGCTTTCTTATAATTTAATTCTGATCCTATTTTATTTAGTTATCTGTGTTTTGTCTCCACCTAGTGGCGTCCCTGAAAAGTACACATTGTTTCCGGAATGATCGCTTTTCTGTGAATTGACGTGTCCAGTGGATGTAAGAAATATGGCAGCAGCTTGATAGAGAGACATTATAACTGACTACAGTCACTTTATAGAATGTGCAATAGGTGGATGAATCCAATGGTGGATTGTCAATGGATGTCTGTGTATATTTTTACACGTTTATTAATGAGATAAATGCATGCAGATAAATTTAGTGGCTTTTGCCAGCCGGGCGTGGGAGGGGTTCAGTATCCATCTATGTATCAATTTATCTGAGTCAGACAGATAAGTGGGGGCAGAGGAGTAAGGGTGCATGGGCACATGCCCCCTCTGTCTGACGGAGGAGCATCCAGACCTTTTACAGTGGGCTGGGGGTGGCAAGGGTGCATGGGCACCTGCCCGTTCTGTCTGACGGGGGCATAACCAGACCTTTTACAGTGGGGTGGGGGTGGCAAGGCTGCCTGGGCACCTGTCCGTTCTGTCTGACGGGGGCATAACCAGACCTTTTACAGCGGGGTGGGGGGGGGGGGGTGGTAAGGCTGCTTGGGCACCTGCCCGTTCTGTCTGACGGGGGAGCAACCAGACCCATTACTGGGGGGTGGGGGTGGCAAGGGTGTTAATTATTTAACAAAACAAATTTCTTTATTTATTGATGTCACGGGACGCGTTCGGCGAAGCGGCGATCGTGAGGGGAAGCGGGGAATCAGGAAGCAGGCAGGATTCGGGGCAAACGGGGATTTAATCAAGGGAATCGGGGCAAGGGACATCAGACACAGACTGACATCAATGACAGACAAAGGGTTAGTGCACACCAGAGACTTAAATACACTGAACTAAACAGCAGAGAACAAGACACGACTGGGCACGATCAGGAAACCACACGTGGGTAATTAGGGGGCGTGGCACACACGAGGAGCGGACGGAGCGGGCGTCACAGAACCCCCCCCCCAAAGGCGCGCTGCACCGGGCGCGCCCGGGAGGAGGCGACGGACGGGACGAGACAGGGGAACCAGGACCTGAAAGACAAGAGCAAAAAAATCAACGGGGAACAGGGAACAAGACGGACAGGCAAAACAGACAAAGAGACAGGAGCCAAGACAGGACACCACACAAGACAGGAAAGGCCGACAGACCAGGAAGGGAGAAACAGAGGGAACAGGCGGAACAAAAGGAGCGGGAGTGACGGGAGGGAACGACGGGAAACCAGGAACAGAGTGGGGCAGAACAAAGGGACCAGGAACAGAGGACGGCGGGACAAAGACAGGAGGGACAAAGGCAGGGGCACAGGGTGAGAAGGAGGGGGTACCAAGGGGAGCCTGAGGGAGCCTAAGCGGGCGACGGGAGGCAGCTGGAGGGGCCGCAGGCGGCCGGGAGGCCGTAGCCGGAGGGGACCCCGGAGGGGCAGAGGAGACAGGGCGAGGAACCGTGGAGGGGCCAGGGAGGGAGCAGGAGGGAGCACCAGGGAAGGGGACGAGGGAGCTGGAAGGGGCCAGGGCGAAGGTAAGGCGAGGGGGGGAGCCGCCGCAGGCGGCGACGTCCTCCGACGGGCCGCAGGTGGGGGCCCCGCAGGCGACCGAGGAGCCGCCGTCGGGGAGCCCCCAGGCGACCGACCAGGCACCGGAGGGGGGAGCGAGGCAGGGCGACGAGGCACCGGAGAGGGACCCGCAGGCGCCAACCGAGCCCCAGCGCAGGCGAGGCAGGGCGAGCCAGGGGGCAGGGCGGGCGGGACCCCAGCCCTGCGTCTGTGTCCCCGCCCCTTACGGGACACGGACATTACGACCCTCGGTCGGGGTCGAGTTCGCCGGAGCGAGGGACAAGGGGTCACAGGAGCGGGGCCAGGGACAGGGACCCGAACAGGGTCAACTGGCAGAGGGAGCGCCTCTGGAGCTGCAGCAGGGAGCACCGGGTCAGGAACAGGAGCGCGGTCAGGACCCGCAGGCGCCAACCGAGCCCCAGCGCAGGCGAGGCAAGGCGAGCCAGGGGGCAGGGTGGGTGGGACCCCAGCCCTGCGTCTGTGTCCCCGCCCCTTACGGGACACGGACATTACGACCCTCGGTCGGGGTCGAGTTCGCCGGAGCGAGGGACAAGGGGTCACAGGAGCGGGGCCAGGGACAGGGACCCGAACAGGGTCAACTGGCAGAGGGAGCGCCTCTGGAGCTGCAGCAGGGAGCACCGGGTCAGGAACAGGAGCGCGGTCCGGCTGTGGGGGCGCCGGCCCGGGAGCTGCAGGTGGCGAAGGGGGCAGCGAAGGCGGCTGCGCAGGCGGCGGCGGCTGCACGGGAGCGGGGTCCGCCGGCAATGGCGGCTGCACGGGAGCGGGGACCGCAGCCCTCTGGAGCTGGAGGAGCTGCCGAACCTCCTCTGCCATTTTCTCCAGATCCCCCCGGTCGGAGGCGGGAGTAAACGCGGCAAAGTCCTTCTGGAGCCGCGTTATAAGGTCCTCCGCCTCCGGACTCACTGGAGTGCCCAGTCCCTCCCAGATCCTCCAGAATAGCCCCTGGAGGGCGAAGAACTGGGAGATGCAGTCGGCCGTCTTCCCTGGGTGAGGCGCGGACGGCGCCTCCGGGGTGGCTGCTGCAGGGGGGATGAGCAGTGGGTCCGGGTATGTGATGGACTCCTCCTCCTTGCTCTCAGTCGGGAGCCAAAGCCTGGCGAGAGAGCAAGCCCCCAGGCGGATCGTAGGCTCCTCAGGTCTCCTTCTCCTCTGCCTTTTCTTTTTTGTTGGGTCTGTCATTCTGTCACGGGACGCGTTCGGCGAAGCGGCGATCGTGAGGGGAAGCGGGGAATCAGGAAGCAGGCAGGCAGGATTCGGGGCAAACGGGGATTTAATCAAGGGAATCGGGGCAAGGGACATCAGACACAGACTGACATCAATGACAGACAAAGGGTTAGTGCACACCAGAGACTTAAATACACTGAACTAAACAGCAGAGAACAAGACACGACTGGGCACGATCAGGAAACCACACGTGGGTAATTAGGGGGCGTGGCACACACGAGGAGCGGACGGAGCGGGCGTCACAATTGAAATATATTAATAATAATTTTATTTACTTTAATCCACTGAAGCAGGACAGTAACAGGACATAATTATATTTTCCAGTTTTTTTTCAGTCTGTTATGTCTCCAGTTAAATGATTATTATACACATTGATTGAGTGTCATTGTGTCAGTTATGTTCAGCTGCAGTAATACAGTGAATTTAACTTAATCCAGCAGACTGTTGTTTCATTATGTTACTCAGTTATGCTTTGGGTGATGCTGAAGCAGGACATTAATAGGACAGAACAGAAAGCCTTTACTGTCATTGTACAGGGAGGGAATACAGTAAATGGACATAAATATATAAAATGTACATATACAGGGGAGAGGGAAAGCCCCCCCTCAATCAGGATTACATTTAGTTACATTTTAGTCAGAGAAAAAAACGTATAAAACTATATTTTTCATGTTATTCAGCTCACTGAACACAGGCATTTATCTTTTGTCAAACATACAGTCCTGTGTAAAAGTCTTAGTCAGTCCAAAGAAATGTTTAAAGCTGTTTATCTGGGTAGCAAGTGTACTTTGGCTTAGAACAAAAAACACAATTTAATATTAGAACGTGTGCAAATTAAGAGTAACACAATAAAAACTAGTAGTAATTTCTTCTGTTTTCTAAAAAGTTACTGATATCTAGTTGGATGGCTAGATGAACACCGCTTCAGTTCCCAAACTTCTCCTCAGGGGAACCTCAGCCGTTCCATGATTTTGTTAAATTTCACCAACAACTGAATGAAATAATGAAATATAAGAACATAAGAACTATATGAATGAGAGGAGGCCATTCGGCCCATCAAGCTCGCTTGGGGAGAACTAAACTAATAGCTCAGAGTAGTTAAAATCTTATCTAGCTCTGATTTAAAGGAACCCAAGGATTCAGCTTGCACTACGTTATCAGGAAGACTATTCCATACTCTGACTACGCGCTGTGTAAAGAAGTGCTTCCTTAAATCCAGCTTGAAATGTTCTCCCGCTAATTTCCACCTATGGCCACGAGTTCGTGTATTTAAACTAATGCTGAAGTAACTATTTGGTTGAACAGCATCCAAACCTGTTAGAATCTTATATACCTGGATCATGTCCCCCCTCAGTCTCCTTTGCTTGAGACTGAACAGATTTAGCTCAAGTAAACGTTCCTCGTATGACATTCCTCAAAGACCAGGAATCATTTTTGTGGTCCTACGCTGCACCTTTTCTAAGACCACAATGTCCTTTTTAAGATATGGTGACCAAACCTGCACACAATATTCTAGGTGAGGTCTCACCAAGGAATTGTATAATCTTAGCATTACCTCCCTTGACTTAAACTCCACACACCTGGAGATATACCCCAACATCCTATTGGCCTTTTTTATTGCTTCCCCACACTGGCGAGAATGGGACATGGAAGCATCAACATACACACCAAGGTCTTTCTCATGATCGGCTACCTTTATTTCAGTGACACCCATGAAATACCTGTACTTTATATTTCTGCTCCCTAGATGGAGTACCTTACATTTATCAACGTTAAATTTCATCTGCCAGGTATGGGCCCAGTCACTAATTAAATCAAGATCCCGCTGTAGCTGCTGAGCCGCTAATTCAGTATCTGCTACACCACCCACCTTGGTGTCATCATATATTGGTTTAAAAGGTCAGTGAGAGATTGACTAGCTGTATGAGGTGTGTTAGTGGCCAAGTCAAAAAATACATGGCTGCACTGGACGGTCACTGCAAATACTAGGATGATTTTAGCAGAGGTTCTGAAATGGCGAAGCTGACATACTTTGACAGGCATCATATTATAGTTTTACACCAACACGAGGATAATCTAAACATCATTTTCTTTGCCTGCCTAAGACTTTTGCACAGTACTGTACATTATACTTTACATATAAAAATGATTATAAAGGTTAAAAAGCAGAGATTTTACCTTTTTGCCAGGAGAACCAGCAACACGTCACAGTGACACAGAGGAGTTTCTATAAACCCCAGACCCTGGATAGAGGGACTCAGTGAATGAGGAGGTGAGTCTGTGCAGGGGGGTCAGTCCATCAGAGGAGACTCTGTAGAAGGACAGAGCACCAGCCCCCCAGTCCAGATACACTCCTACTCTGCGGGAGCCTGAGGGCCGTATGGGTATGAGAGTCTGTTTCTTATTGTGCCGGACAGAGTAACTGTCAGTATAACAGTACAGACACCATGACTTGTCATTGGCTCCAAGCCCACAGTCACTCCCTCCTTTCCTCCTGATCCCTTTGTAAGTCACTCCTATCCAGGCTGCATCTCCATCCCACTCAGCCTCCCAGTAACAGCGGCCAGTCAGACTCTCTCTGCACAGAACTTGGGGGCGGCTGTCAAATCTCTCTGGATGATCAGGATATGGCTGCTCTGCCCCCCACTCTTGTGTCACCGTCCTGTTCCCCCCTGACAGAGACAGGCGTCTGTTTGCCGTGTTGGGGTCCAGCGTCAGCTGGCAGGAGTCTGTAGGCAGGAGGAAGAATTATTAATCCCATCAGGCTGCCTGTACTTTATGTTTCTGTACGATATAAAAACAGCACAGCTTCCCCTAACGAAGCGGGAACTGAAGTTTATGAAACATAAAGTGGGCGCGCAATGGCGGCGGGAAGAGCCGCCAAAATGGGGCGCGAGCTAAACTAACAGCTTAATTAATTTAATAAAAAAATGACAAAGCAGCGACATTCATCAGACATATTCATCACAAGCATATTTACCACAAAACGGCACCAGAGATCAATACTAAAGTCAGTGTCCTTCCTTCAAACCGCTAATTCCGGCGCATGTGGCTCGGAAATGGCCATCAATAACAGAATATTTAAGTAATATTATTACATGTTTAAAGTGATATTTAATAAACATTTGGACCTGGATTCTGATATAAACGATGATTCCGGCACAAATCGTGCATCATAAAAAACAGGAAGGTTCTCATTAATTCAGAAAAAAATTGCACCGAAAAACTGGATTATTATCTCATTAATTCGGAAAAACAGAATTAATTTCCCCCAGATGAATGCAATACGCTTCCATAGAGAACCGCTTACCGCGCGCGTGACTGTAGACGCTGCGCCGCTGCCGCGAGGCGTGAGCCCCGCATCTCGCGCACGCACGCGGCCGCTCTAATCTGTTAACATGGGCGCCGAAATGAAATTTGATATTTTCCACCGCACATCCAGTGTGTCCCGGGCATTAATTTCTTTTAGCACCGTGGATCAGCAGAACGTTTTAATATTCATGAGTGAAGCCCTACATGATTGGCTAGCTGATTAATATTTATGAGAGGGGCACTACCTCATTGGCCAGTTAACATCGACTTGTGCTGCCTGTTTCTTCTACCTAAAGCAGGGGTGTCCAAATACAGTCCTGGGGGGCCCTGTGCAGCAAAGTTCTTTCCCTGTTCCACCATAAATAATTCAGCTCAAAAGCTGTGTGGTTATTAGCACAAGGAGATGAATCAGGTGTGTTAAATGAGGGGAAACCCAAAAATGTGCAGGACTCTGGCCCTCCAGGACTGGATTTGGGCTCCCCTGGTTTAAGGGATTCAGTGACCAATCAGTAATATTCTCTCATGAATATTAAGGATGTTCCAGAACCACCCTGTAAAAATGCAAATTCACATTTTGCACTTGAGGAGAGAGTCCGGTCTCACTGCCTACAGGTGCCTCCTTAGGACAATACTAACGAATCTCACACAGAAAACACATACACTCATGGCATCCGCAAAAAGAACAAATGCAAAGGATTCTTTTTTTTGTGAAATTAAAGATGTATAACTAATTCAGAATAAATTTTAACCATCCTACACTCCCACACAAACACGAAGATAATACAAGCAGCTATAAAGTATTTGTAAAAAATATTTTTAAGAACAATTAAATGAATTGATAGTGTTTTTGGTGATGATTTTGATTTTTTGTTTCGCGTTTGGATGTTGTCTAAAATGACATGAAACTCACCTAAACACAAACATGGAAATCCATCTACACACAATGCAAAAAGCCACACTCATCACAACAATTGTGTGAATACACCCATAACATAGTATTAATGGTATTATTAATAAAAAACATGCAAAGACACTTACATTTCTGTAAGCCTGGTCTGGTCCTGCACTCTCCACTGTGATCCACACTATAGGAGCAGCAGAATGACATAGTACTGCTGTATCCATTTATTTATTGGTGCCTCTTCTTCACATACATGCATAAGTATCTGTAGCGTGTCAGACACACACTCTGTACTCACTTCAGCTTCTCCAGTTTACAGCTGGGATCCTCCAGTACAGCAGAGAGCAGCTTCACTCCTGAGTCTCCTGGGTGATTGTAGCTCAGGTCCAGCTCTCTCAGGTGTGAGGGGTTTGATCTCAGAGCTGAAGCCAGGGAAGAACAGCCTTCTTCTGTGACTCTACAGCCTGACAGCCTGCAGAAAGATGGAAAAAAAATCCACAATAAATAAGTTCACCTGAAAATTACAAGCATTACTTTTAAGCAAAAGTTACTCCTCTAATAAATATTTCAATAATCACGCAAAATTAACATCTTTTGAACATTTTATAAGAACCTATACTTCTCAGAACAAGAACCAGATCCAGTTGATATAGAATCATTTAAAAATAATCTAGACTTACCCATATTAACCAATGAAACAGCAGATGACCTTGATGCCAGAGGTGGAGATTTCAGGTCCAGAGAGTACAAATCCAGACCAAGATTTTGTTTCAACCAACCAGATGAATATAAAGAGTCACAGTCACAGAGACTCAACTGGTTTGTTGAAACAAAATCTTGGTCTGGATTTGTACTCCCTACAAATGAAATCTCCACCTCTACTTGATGATGATGATGATGATGATGATGAAAACCCTTTATTGCTGTTGCAATATACCATGTCACTAGTCACGAGTACCAGCGAAAAAGAGGCCATCAACCGACCATACATATACACAAACATCACAGTAGGGGGTAGACAGGTCGGGAGACAGGGGAAGAGAGAAGAAAAGAAACAGAATAACATGAGGAGAGAGGAGGAGAATAAAAAAACAGCCCCCAGACTGTACTCCAGTGGGGAGGACATTGTGGGAACCGAAAAAAACACCTCAGCAACATAAGCACATGGTCACTACGCCTTACAACATAAAAATGACACGACTTCCAACGGGTGGGGGAAAGGGGTGGTGGAGGTAGTCCAGCAGAGACAGACAGCCATCCGGTCCTGCAGCCATGGAGGCGCTGGTCAACAGACCCGCCTGTTCACGCTGGGGGTATGAAGCGGCGAAGGTGTTGGATGGGGGGGAGGGTGCGGTAAGTCCTTGGGATCGGGGGAGAGGAATGCAAGAGAGTCTCACTGCCTTGTTCTCCTGGGGGGGTTGTTAGTTCAGCAGCGGCCTTGGCCGAGGCCAGTGCTGATTGGGGGGAGCCAAAACCTGATAGAATAGGGTTGTTTGGGTTTCCGTGCGAGAAGCTGTAATTTCCAGCTCCACTAATGTCCACGCTGGTCTCCGCCATCCAATAAGTTTTGCAAAGCTGTGAGCTTCTCCATGATGTTATCCAGTTTCACAGTCTGAGTGCTAACAGCTCTGCCCACTCCATCAATCATTCCGGCCAGCCTAGTGGGGCTTTGAGCGGCTGTCACCGTCTTCTTCAATCTTTGATAAACCAGGGCAATGCCTAATCCAATCAGCATAATACCTGTAATCATGGTTCCGAATAGGTAGATGTCTTCAATGTCCTCCACGGAAAGAGCTGCCAGGCACACGACCCTCCACCGCTCCCATCAGTCCATCGTGTAGCCAGCAGCATACGTTCCTGCCGGACAGTTAGGTTCCCCCGAACCTAGGCTTCTCGTCGAGAAGATGGTGTCAATTGCGTTGAGAGACCAGCTGATCAAATCCATCGTTTTACATAGTTTGGAGAGCAGGGCTGAGAGATCTCTCAAGTATAAGACATTAGACTAGACGAGACAAGAGGAGCGTAGCAGGGAAGATAAGGGGAGGGAGAGGGAGAGAAGTGCGACCGCCTCCGCTGAGAGCCAAACGAGAAACGGTGCACCATTAACATCAGAAGAACTCCATAAGGTCCTCAACCAAATGCCTAACAACCAATCGCCAGACCGGATGGTTACCCTGCAGAAATCTATACACATTTTTGGGACATATTATCTCCACTCTTCAATAGACTGGTAAGGGAAATTAAACATGCATCACAAATCCCATCAAACATGAGCGCAACAACCATTACAGTGTTATTGAAACCTGATAAAGACCCAACACAACCCTCCAGTTACCGGCCATTACAGTGTTATTGAAACTTGATAAAGACCAAACACAACCCTCCAGTTACGGCCATTACAGTGTTATTGAAACCTGATAAAGACCAAACACAACCCTCCAGTTACGGCCATTACAGTGTTATTGAAACCTGATAAAGACCCAACACAACCCTCCAGTTACCGGCCATTACAGTGTTATTGAAACTTGATAAAGACCAAACACAACCCTCCAGTTACGGCCATTACAGTGTTATTGAAACCTGATAAAGACCAAACACAACCCTCCAGTTACGGCCATTACAGTGTTATTGAAACCTGATAAAGACCAAACACAACCCTCCAGTTACCCGCCACTCTCATTAATGAATAACTTGAAAATCATTACAAAAGCTCTCGCCACTCAGTTACAGACAGTCATTCCTACTATAATCCATCCTGATCAGACAGATTTCATCAAGACAAGACAATTATTATTTAATTTAGTCTTGACTGCTCAGCATTCCCATACTAAAACCATGATTACATCATTAGATGCAGAAACGGCATCTGACAGTCAGTTGGACATTCCTCTTTAATACACTGCATAGATTTGGCTTCGGAGAGTCGTTCACCCACTGGGTTAAAATACTGGACACCTCAGCCAAAGCTACAGTGTCACAGATGGGATGACAGCACCTGCATTCACACTCCGACGGGGAAGACGGCCTGCATGCCCACTCTCTCCTTCACTGTTTGCCATCTTCATAGAAACAATTGTGGCAGCAATACGACAGAACAGTGAAATAAATGGAATTCATACTAATAAGTCAACCCAAAATTAATCTCTATGCAGATGATATCTTGCTGTTTTTATGAAACCCTGAATATATGAAATTTTAATTTTATTAATACCTTTTCAAAATATATAAAACTATACAATAAACTGGAAAAAAAAACCATAATATTCTCACTGTCTGAAGATGCCTGGGATTCAGCTGATCAGGATGGTCCATTTCACACTGGAAATATCCGGTACTTGGGTATCTACATCTCCCACAGGCTGTCTGACTTGGTTACCATCAACTACACCCCCTTATTCAAAACAATAGATGAGTCTCCCACTTAAATCAACAAAAATAAAATTACTCGTCCAGAATAATTTCAGAAAAATTCTTTCAAACTCTTAACTCATTAATGTCACATTTTTGCTGGAAAAACAAAACCACAAAATCAAACATTCCACATTACAGAAAAATAAATCTCAAGGTGGATTACAAGCTCATTTTTCTTAATTATTACTTAGCAAATCAACTGCAAGACTTAACTAAATGGTCACACTACAGCAGTAACAGCAGCTCATGGTTACAGCAGGAGCAGCTGTACTGTAAAAATCTCAGACATGCAGACTTACTCAAAATGTCATTAAAGAAACAAAACTGCTTTAACAACACAGTGCTGCCATTTCCACAGCACTGACAGCCCAGTGGAAAGACATTAAAATCACTAACTGTACTCTCAGAGCCTGTAAATACACGCCAATCTGGAATAATCTGGACTTCCTACTTCACAATATCACTATTCATTATCACTCACGGGAACAGAAAGGGATTACACATCTCCACCTCCTTTTCAGTAACAGTCATTTCATGATATTCGAAGACTTAATCCATAAATACGAGTTGAGAATATGCAATTTTTCTAATATTTACTAACTGAATCCAGCATCAAAACCAAAATGGACCTCACACATAATACACTGAATCCTCCTCAGATGAGACAACATTCTACAACTTAAAAATAAAAAGAAACCTCTAGAATATATAATCCTCCATCTGCGACAGACACATTGATATTTGTACCAAAAATTAATTGGAATAAGGACCTTATCTTTTCCCCCAGCTCTGATTTCTGGATGGACGTCTGCAACAACATATTCACAGTGACAAATACTGGCCTTCAGTTCAGTACAAAGTAATTCACATAAAACATGTGACGCAATATAAAAAGTAGTCAGTACTGATACCTGCTCACAGTGTACAAGGGGTGTCACAGATAATTATCTGCATGCTCTGTGGGCCTGTATACCTGTTCACAGTGTACAATGGGTGTCACAGATAATTATCTGCATGCTCTGTGGGCCTGTATACCTGTTCACAGTGTACAGTGGGTGTCACAGATAATTATCTGCATGCTCTGTTGGCCTGTATACCTGCTCACAGTGTACAAGGGGTGTCACAGATAATTATCTGCATGCTCTGTGGGCCTGTATACCTGCTCACATTGTACAATGGGTGTCACAGATAATTATCTGCATGCTCTGTGGGCCTGTATACCTGTCCACAGTGTACAATGGGTGTCACAGATAATTATCTGCATGCTCTGTTGGCCTGTATACCTGCTCACAGTGTACAAGGGGTGTCACAGATAATTATCTGCATGCTCTGTGGGCCTGTATACCTGCTCACAGTGTACAATGGGAGTCACAGATAATTATCTGCATGCTCTGTGGGCCTGTATACCTGCTCACAGTGTACAATGGGTGTCACAGATAATTATCTGCATGCTCTGTTGGCCTGTATACCTGCTCACAGTGCACCATGGGTGTCACAGATAATTATCTGCATGCTCTGTGGGCCTGTATACCTGTTCACAGTGTACAGTGGGTGTCACAGATAATTATCTGTATGCTCTGTGGACCTGTATACCTGCTCACAGTGTACAAGGGGTGTCACAGATAATTATCTGCATGCTCTGTTGGCCTGTATACCTGCTCACAGTGCACCATGGGTGTCACAGATAATTATCTGCATGCTCTGTGGGCCTGTATACCTGTTCACAGTGTACAGTGGGTGTCACAGATAATTATCTGCATGCTCTGTGGGCCTGTATACCTGCTCACAGTGTACAGTGGGTGTCACAGATAATTATCTGTATGCTTTGTGGGCCTGTATACCTGCTCACAGTGTACAATGGGTGTCACAGATAATTATCTGCATGCTCTGTGGGCCTGTATACCTGCTCACAGTGTACAATGGGTGTCACAGATAATTATCTGCATGCTCTGTGGGCCTGTATACCTGCTCACAGTGTACAGTGGGTGTCACAGATAATTATCTGCATGCTCTGTGGGCCTGTATACCTGCTCACAGTGCACCATGGGTGTCACAGATAATTATCTGCATGCTCTGTGGGCCTGTATACCTGCTCACAGTGTACAATGGGTGTCACAGATAATTATCTGCATGCTCTGTGGGCCTGTATACCTGTTCACAGTGTACAGTGGGTGTCACAGATAATTATCTGCATGCTCTGTGGGCCTGTATACCTGCTCACAGTGTACAATGGGTGTCACAGATAATTATCTGCATGCTTTGTGGGCCTGTATACCTGTTCACAGTGTACAGTGGGTGTCACAGATAATTATCTGCATGCTCTGTGGGCCTGTATACCTGCTCACAGTGTACAGTGGGTGTCACAGATAATTATCTGCATGCTCTGTGGGCCTGTATACCTGCTCACAGTGCACCATGGGTGTCACAGTGTGATGGCTGCCTCTACAGCCACACAGTTAAGTTGAAGGGAGGTATCATTCCATGGTTTTTATGTTTGTTTAGTTGTAGCATATTGATAATTAATATTTGATTTAATTAATATTTAATTAATTAAATTAAATATTTAATTATTTTGTTTCCTTATTTAACACATTTACCCAGTTTGCTGGATGAAGCGCGCACATTTAGTTAACTGTGAAATAATGTGTCTTGAGTTTAATTGTGTTTCTTTTTGATTTACCGTGCGGAGTACTGAAGGGATTCCCGGCTGTTCCAGGCAAAGAGGTGGCCAATATGGAAGCTGGGCTAAAAGACAGGAAATTGGACAACTCCAACTGGTTGTTTGTTGGGGGTGGAATAGTTTGGTATTTAGTTTTATTTTATTGTTTAGGTATGTTTTGGTGTTAATTTGATTTTTGTTTATTTTGATTGAAGCATTAGTTGATTGTTCTGTTTTGATTTATTTGTGGTATTTGTTATTGTTACTTTTTTCTTTTGTATCTTGTGGGTTGGCCAACCAGTATATATAGTCCTTATGGTGTCTTGTTTGAGAAGTCAGCTTGTTGGTTTAGTTGTATTGTTAGCTGTGGTGTGATAAGTTGATTTTCTTTGTGGGCCCAGGTTTATTTCTTTTGTTAAATTGTTTTCTTTTTGTAAATTAAAAAGGATTTTTTTCTAATTTAGCTGTGTGCCTCATGCCTGCCATCTCGGTCCCTCACGTATGGTGGCAGCGGTGGGATCGTTGGGTAGAGGACACAGTTTTTTTGGTTAAGTTTTTGAATGATGCTCCGTGGAGGCGAAGGATTGAAAGTGAGCTGGGCTGGGACAGAGATACAGGCTGGGCTAGAGGCCCAGACTGGTGGGGCTGAGGTAGAAGAAGCTGGAGCCTCTGAAGGCCCTATAGGCACCGACGGGGAAACCATGGGAGAACAGTCCTTAGCAGAACTGCCAGCAATCTTTCGGGCATTTATGGGGCAGCAAGAGGCACGAGAAGCACGGATGAGTGAAGAAGCGGCACGACAGGAGCAGCGCTTTAAAGCTTTACAACATCAATTTCAACTTTTGCAGCTGGAGGTGCAGGCTCGCACTTCTGTTCCAGAGCTATTGGTGACAGGACCAGAGTCACAGGAGGTTTCTGATGGACTCTACCCACCCCCACAAGCCCCAGGTATGCTTGTACCAGGCCGTGAGCGAGTCAGTACTTTCACGGGGCAGCCCCTCTCCTTTAGTGACCCTAAATTGGAAAAGTTAATGGATGACGATGATGTGGAGCATTTTTTGTTAACATTTGAAAGAATTGCTGCAGCATGCCGGTGGCCCAAGCTGGACTGGGTTTTTCGCCTCCTCCCCCTGTTAACTGGTAAGGCCAGGAGTGCGTATGTTCAGATGGATTTGGATGAGTCTAATGATTATGATTGTGTAAAAGCAGCAATTTTAAGGAAATATGACATCAACCCTGAGGCTTACAGACAGAGGTTTCGCTCTTCAGAAGTTGGATGTGGAGAAACCCCTAAAGAGTTGTATGTGAGGCTGAAGGAGCTGTATAACAAATGGACTCAGCCCCATGGTAAGACAGTCTGTGAGATTGGGGAAGTAATTATTCTGGAACAGTATCTCAGGATGTTGTCTCCAGAATTGCAGGTCTGGATTAGGGAACATGATCCAGTATCCGCTGCTGAGGTGGCCAATCTGGCTAATGTGTTTGTAGCTGTTCGCAGGAAGGGGGAACCATGGAGTTATGCAGCATGGAAAACTGCCAGAGTCTCCCATAGGCAAACACCCGCTCAGTACCCTCAAAATCCAACATCGGGGGGGAGTAAGCTCCTTATGAGAGAGAATCAGTCAGCATCAAAGCAAGGTAAAATACCTGTGTGTTCTGTGTGGACAAGATGGTCATATCAAGTCTAGGTGCCCTAGGAATCCAGCTAAGCTCACCCAAATGTGTTTGGTGCCATGTTCGGAAGTAAAACCCATGTTGGGTGCACATCAAACCAGGTCTGTTAAAATAAACGGGAGACCTCTTAAAGCTTTAATTGATTCAGGTAGTGACCAGACCCTGGTTCAGAGACAGTTTGTACCCACCAATGCAATCAGTTTACTGGAGACTCTTCCCATTTGCTGTATACATGGGGATGAGAAGTTTTACCCTACAGTGGATGTTTACATTGAGGTCGGTGGTCAAGTCTATTTATTAACGGTTGGCGTTGCTGATCGTTTGCCGTTTCCAGTGGTCTTGGGCCGGGACATGCCAGTCCTTTTTGACCTGTTATCTCCAATCCAGAACTGTAATATTGTGGTTACCCGGGCCCAAGGTAAACAGGTAGAAGAACCTCCTTCAACCCTCAGTGGACTGCCTTTTTTTGGTGTTGACCTGGAGACGCGGCCTGGGAAGTCTAGGAAGCCACGGACCCAAAGGCGGCGTGAGAAATTTCGGCATACTGTTGTGAATCCGTCAGAGGGTGTAGCTCCTGACATGCTCTTGGGTTATGAGATCCCGGTTAACATGGTGGAAATGCAGCACAACGATTCAAGCTTGGCTCCCTTTTTCCCGGGGGTAAGGGAGGGGGAGGCAAGAACTGAGGCTGGTGGACAGAAGGAAAAGTATTTCCTGCAGAAAGGTGTGTTGTATCGACGGCAGGGGTCAGTAGTACAGTTGATGGTCCCTAATATGGTTCGGCAACTTGTACTTACCTTGGGTCATTCCATTCCTTGGGCTGGTCATCTGGGGAGACACAAGACTACAGCTCGTATTAAACGGCATTTCTATTGGCCTGGCTTGCAGTCTGATGTGGCTAAATTCTGTAGAAGCTGCCCTCAGTGTCAGTTGACATCAGCCAAAGGCCCTTCTAAAGCTCCACTTCAGCCTTTGCCTATTATTGCTACTCCATTTGAGCGATTGGGTATGGATGTTGTTGGTCCCGTGGAGAGGAGCAAGATGGGTAATCGGTATATGTTGGTTGTTACAGACTATGCAACAAAATACCCTGAAGTTTTCCCCTTAAAGTCTGTTAAGGCAAAGGCTGTGGCATTTTCCTTGGTGCAATTATTTTCAAGGGTTGGGTTTCCTTTGGCGATTTTAACGGACCAGGGAACTAATTTTATGTCATCACTGCTTCAACAGGTATACAAGCTACTTGGTATTAAAAGCATGCGGACTACACCTTACCATCCACAGACAGATGGGTTGACGGAACTGTTTAATCAAACTCTTAAGCAGATGCTCCGGCGATTTGTAAATGATACGGGTTCAGACTGGGACCAATGGCTCCCCTATTTGCTCTTTGCGTACAGGGAAGTACCACAGGCCTCTACAGGGTTTTCCCCCTTCGAGTTGCTTTATGGGCATGAGGTTAGAGGGCCACTCTCCTTGTTGAGACAAACTTGGGAAGAGGACCAGGGGAAGACCAAGTCTGTTAATGTTATTTCGTATGTGGTACAGATGAGAGAGAAACTGAAAGATATGAGTGAGCTGGCTCAAATGCATATGGCAGATGCGCAACATCGTCAGAGGGTTTGGTACGATCGATCAGCTCGGTAGAGGAGTTTTGCCCCCGGGCAGAAGGTTTTGGTGATGTTGCCTACTACTGAAAGTAAGTTGTTGGCAAAATGGCAAGGCCCCTTTGAGGTGCAGAGGAAGTTGGGATCTACTACTTATCAGGTTGCCACTCCAGGGCACCATCGGTCCAGTAGAGTGCTTCATGTGAACCTTTTGAAAGAGTGGGTGCCAGGACCTGAAGAAGGGAGTAAGGTGTTGCTGATCAGGAGTGTGGAAGAAGAGGAAGAGGTAGATGAGTACTTGCCTCTACCCTCGACCCCCGAAGTGGATCTGGGCCATCTCACCGAACAGCAACAGATGCAGGTGAAATCCTTACTTAATCCGGAGGTATTTGAGGAGCATCCGGGTCGTACACATTTGGTGGTGCATGATATTTGTTTGAAAATGGATGCAGCGGTAAAGCGTAGGAGTTATAGGATACCAGAACGTCTTCTTGGAGCTCTAAAGGAGGAAGTGGATTTTATGCAGGCAAGGGGGATTATTGAAGCTTCAAGGAGTGAGTGGTGTAATCCGGTGGTCTTGGTTCCCAAGAAGGATGGAACAATTAGATTTTGTATTGACTTCCGGTATCTTAACTCTGTTTCAAAGTTTGATTCATATCCAACTCCACGGATTGATGATTTGATTGACCGTTTAGGTAAGGCAAAGTATTTGACCACAATGGATTTGTGTAAAGGTTATTGGCAAGTACCCTTGACCAAGCGGTCTCGGGAGTTAACAGCATTTAGGACCCCATGGGGTCTTTACCAGTTTGCGGTTCTTCCTTTTGGCTTGCATGGGGCCCCCGCAACCTTCCAATGGCTGATGGATCGGGTATTGGATGGACTATCAGATTTTACTTGCGCATACTTGGATGACATTGTCATTTTCAGCAACACCTGGCAAGAGCATTTGGATCACTTGCAGAGAGTGCTGGAGTGTCTGCATTCTGCAGGTGTGACCGTCAATCCTGCAAAGTGCGTGTTTGCTAAAATGGAGACTGAATATCTGGGGTTCATTGTAGGTAGTGGAGTGGTAAGGCCCCAGGTTCAGAAGGTCAAGGCTATTGAGGCGTGTCCTCTGCCACAGACAAGGAAGCAGCTGAGGTCCTTCATGGGGATGGCTGGATTTTACCATCGTTTCATACCCAACTTTTCAGCTAGGGCTGCTCTACTGACTGATATGACTGGCTCAAGATCTCCTAATCGGGTGCAGTGGACTGCCGAAGCAACAGCAGCATTTCGTGATGTCCAGCAGGCCTTGAGTAAGGACCCAGTGCTTCACAATCCAGACTTTGATAAATCATTTATTGTACAGACTGATGCTTCCGACAGGGGCATTGGGGCTGTGCTTTTGCAGGGTCTTCCAGAGGACCGACATCCTGTTGCTTTTATAAGCCGTAAGCTTTTTCCCAGGGAGTGTCGTTATTCCACCATTGAGAAGGAGGCTTTGGCTATCAAATGGGCCCTGGATTCCTTTAAATATTATCTGCTGGGTAGGGAATTTATGTTGGAGACCGACCACAAGGCTCTTCAGTGGCTGGAACGTATGAAAGACACTAATGGGAGGATCACAAGATGGTACCTGGCCATGCAGCCTTTCTGGTTTACAATCGTCCATGTTCCGGGCCGAGACAACGTCACAGCAGATTACCTGTCCCGCTGCTGCAGCGAGGTTTCTGAAGGGGGGATGTGTGTGATGGCTGCCTCTACAGCCACACAGTTAAGTTGAAGGGAGGTATCATTTCATGGTTTATGTTTGTTTAGTTTAAGTTGTAGCATATTGATAATTAATATTTGATTTAATTAATATTTAATTAATTAAATTAAATATTTAATTCTTTTGTTTCCTTATTTAACACATTTACCCAGTTTGCTGGATGAAGCGCGCACATTTAGTTGACTGTGGAATAATGTGTTTTGAGTTTAATTGTGTGTTTCTTTTGATCTACCGTGTGGAGTACTGAAGGGATTCCCAGCTGTTCCAGGCAAAGAGGTGGCCAATATGGGAGCTGGGCTAAATACAGGAAATTGGACAACTCCAACTGGTTGTTTGTTGGGGGTAGTATAGTTTGGTATTTAGTTTTATTTTATTGTTTAGGTATGTTTTTGGAGTTAATTTGATTTTGTTTATTTTGATTGAAGCATTAGTTGATTGTTCTGTTTTGATTTATTTGTGGTATTTGTCATTGTTACAAAAGAAAAAAGTATCTTGTGGTTTGGCCAACCAGTATATATAGTTCTTATGGTGTCTTGTTTGGGAAAAGTCGGCTTGTTTAGCTTGTATTGTTAGCTGTGGTGTGATAAGTTGATTTTTTTTTTTTGTGGGCCCAGGTTTATTTCTTTTGTTAAATCGTTTCTTTTTGTAAATTAAAAAGGATTTTCTTTCTAATTTAGCTGTGTGCCTCATGCCTGCCATCTCGGTCCCTCACAGACGGGCTGACGTCCGAGTCCTCTATAGGCCCGTGTGAGGGGCTGACGTCCGAGTCCTCTATTAGGCCCGTGTGAGGGGCTGACGTCCGAGTCCTCTATAGGCCCGTGTGAGGGGCTGACGTCCGAGTCCTCTATAGGCCTGTGTATACATCAAATATCATATATATCCATCCATCCATTTTCCAAATCGCTTATCCTACTGGGTTGCGGGGGGTCCGGAGCCTATCCCGGAAGCAATGGGCACGAGGCAGGGAACAACCCAGGATGGGGGGCCAGCCCATCGCAGGGCACATTCACACATCATTCAAATATCATATGATTTATTAAATTTAGATTTAAGTTTTCAGTCAATTCAATTTCCACGTTTCTCAATTTTCTCGTTGCCTTTTTAAACGCAATTATGTGAATTTGAAGTAAAAATGTAGAATAAAATTATATCGTGATGATTATCAATCATTTCCTATGAAAAAAACTTTACTATTGTACAATATTGCCCAGCCCTAGGCTGATTTCAAAATTGATTTACATATTGTCTGCCTGTCATTATACCTTGCAGAATTAATCAGGATAAAACGATAAACAATAAAAACTATATGATTAGGAAGCAATCAGTCCCGTGTACATGATCAGCCAGAAAATACTTGCATTCATCTAAACTTTTATAAACTTTAAACTGCCTTTGCTTGCTGGCCCGTGGGCTGATGGACAAACTTGAATGCCTTACAGGATAGGATAGGATGCACATTCTTTATTGTCCATTTAATCCCTCTATCAAGTGTCAATAGGCTCCATACAACCAAATGTAATTAAAGAAAATTAAAAAAAGGGAAAAACATACAGAAATAACCCAAAATAAAAAAATAATAGACTAACCAAAGAAACTTAACTGTCCCCCTCAGTTATCAGTCATCAGTCAGTCATCACCCTGACTAAACTGTATAATGAGCAGATAGGACTGTCAGTACATGGTTAGATCGTGTTTAATACAACAACTGGAATATGGCATACAAGGCACAAAAGCACTGTGGGGAATAGAGCATTATGGGAACAGTAGTCCTATTATTACACCTCCTCCTTTTAGCTTAAGTCAAATGTGCTGTGTACCTTTTGACATTAATTTCTATTACTGCTATCAACAACCTCCTTCTCTCTTTTTCTCTCTCTTCTACTGAACTTCCCTCTTTGTTCACAAGTCCATTCTGTCAGGTGGTTTTCCAGTCAACTTGACCTAGTAACAGTCCCTGTAGGCCAAAGATGACCTTTATCAGTCTCTACCACATATGGTCTAGGAGTATCTGCAGGTCTGACGACTCCCAGCAGTCCCTTCTGTGCTAATCCAAACTGTCTGACCAGATGTCAGTTCTGCGAGAGGTCTGGAGCGGAGTCTGCGGTTGTAGTGTTTTGCCTGCTGACGCCTTCTCTCCTCATCCTGCTTGCGAAAAACTTGCAGATCTGGCCATTTAGGACTCAGCTGTCCACCATCTGGCTAATCTGTGCTGTGATACCGGGCCACCATACTGACAGTGTAGCTCTGGCTCGGCATTTTGTAATTCCCTGATAGCCTTCATGCAGACGCTGAAGAACATCCGCTCTCAAGGGGGGAGGTATCACAAGTCCTTCTCCCTTCATGAGAAGGTCGTGAGCAAGGTGAAAATCCATTCTGCGCTGCCAGTATGGTTTAATGTCTGGATCTAACTTACATCTCTCTGGCCATTCTGTGAAACAGTGGTTTGTCACTTGTCTGCATACGTCGTCTTCTTTCTGCGCTGTCTTTATCTCCTCCAGCCTTTTGTCTCCATGTCTTTCTCTAGCTGAAGATGCCGTTCAATCAAAATGAATATTTTACTCACTTATCTTTTGGTCTTTTATGATTCCATGTGTACCACCTCCAAATTATTTTGAAGATTTGAATTCCATTGTATCCAAATTAATTTGGAACGGCAGACAACCCAGGAAACGCTTCTCAGTTTTACAGCGCACCAAATCAGACGGTGGCCTCGCCCTCCCTGATTTTAAGCTCTAGCATTGGGCATTTCAAATTAGGGCTATGCGCACTTGGACAGACGCAGGCAGTGTAGTGTCGTGGAGAGGTATTGAATCGGCTATAGTGCATCCCCACGGACTCCAGGACTTACCTTTCCCAGGGGTAGGTCTTCGTAAATCACGACACAAACTTGGTTGTATCTTTTCTTCCACCTTAGCTGCATGGTACAACGCCGAAAAAGTAATAGGTCAACAATCTCCTTTATGGAACAATTTCCACTTTCTGTCAGACTATAAAGCTTTTGTTTGTCCCCCCTGGTCATCCAAGGGGGTTTTCACATTTTCTAATACGTTTGATGCGAATGTTGTGCGCACATTCCAGGACATTCAAAAAGAATACAGTCTGCCTGGCTTCTCCTTTTTCTTCGACCTCAGGCTACGATCCACAATGAAGACCTATGCTGTGCCATGGAATTCTGTCTTAGATGATCACCCAATGTTTAGCTGGATCGATCCTGTCGAGGCATCTAAAGGCACAGTCACAAACATTTACAACAATTTACTCCTTAACGTTCATAAGCCTTTGAAGATTCTGTCAAAATGGGATTTAGAACTTTCTAGGTTAGGATTCCACCCGGTTTGGGAAACAGTGCGGTCGAATCTTTGCCTTACTTCCAAAAACCTTAGTCATGTACGTATTCACTTTAAAACTATCCATCGTTTCTATTGTAACCCTACAAACGGTATCTCATCAAACCTGCTCCCCATCCATGTGCATTTGCAACACTGACACTACCGGTACGTTTCTACATGTTCTGGGACTGTCCAGTGACCCAACATTTATGGAAGCTTGTCACTCGTGTGTAATGTGATCTTACTGGACTATACTTTGACATGGAGCCTTGCTTACTATTGCTTAACGATGACTTGATGTACCAGTTCTCATTACGTGATAAAAAACTGTTAAAGGCAGGCTTTACAGCTGCTAAGAAAACCACACTACAGCGATGGATACACCCTGATACAAACCTGAAGCAATTCTGGATTGTCTCATTCCATTACATTGTCTATTTAGAGTATACCACTGCAAAGATTAACAAGGTAAAGCAATCACTGTAAATACCTGGAGGAATATGGCTGCTGCTCTTAAAGAGCTTCTTTGAATGGTCTAGTTTATATGAGTTTGCTGCCAACATGTCAAGTGTGAAAAGTTGTTCTGTGTTTCCTTTTCTTTTATTCTTTTCTTTTTTCTCCTTTCTCTTGCTGCTTTTTTTGTCATTTATTCTTGTGGTATCTCTGTCCTGTATGTGCCTTCTGATAAATTGACGGAATGATAAAATTATAATCACAAAAAAACAGCCTCAACTACAACATTATACATTTTTGCTGTACACAGTATCTTGTCACGGTTGATCAAAACATGATTCACCCCTGTATTCCCATAAAGTGTCCTGTAGGGCCTGGATTAGGTCCACAGCTCTAGCTAGATCAAGGGAAGGTGCTTGAAGCATGTCTGACAGATATTTGGCTTCCCCAGGAATCTTCCTAAGAACTGCTAGAATTCCAATAAAGGTAAGGTCTACTTGTGAAAGCAGGCCCCGTGCATCCACTGATCTCTCCGCACTGCTCTCTCCATCTATCTCATGTAGTACACGCAATACAGCTGGCAGTCTGTCCATCAGATTTTTACATGCATAGTACTTGCATGCCCATCTGGTATCACTGACTTTCTGTAGCTCTCTTGGTGCATCCTGATACATGTCTTGTTGAACTGACAACCATTTCTGGTGAACATAAGACCCTGACATGTACCAATGAAAAAAAACACGAGTTCCATGTGCGATCTTTTCAGGTATCGTGATTTTGTTGAATTGATAGATTAATTGTTGTGGCCAGCGTGTGTATATAAGATCCGGTTGTAGTTGCGTGTGGGACCACCCTGTAACCGGAGACGTGACTCTCCATGTGCCAGTATCTCCTTTTTGGGTCACCCCGTTCAACAGCAGGGCCATATTTAATCTCCTCCTTAGCTTCTGCTTCTAAATGGTCAAAAAGAAAAAATGCTTGATCAGCAGACGGGCCCGCATACAAACTCGCACCTCTTCCTCCCACTCCTCAAAGCTCACACCAGACCTGCCCCCAAACATTGGACACTTCCGGTCTCTAGAAATAAAAGTAAAACGTTCAGTATAGACACGAGGCTCGACCGAAACAGGTGGAGGTGCAGGGGAGGATTGGGTGGCAGTAGAGGGACCTGGAACTTCTGCTCGTTCCTGGTGCAAACAATCATTATCAGGCTGGAGCTGCCCAAACAAATTCCTGAGCTGCTGCACTTCGTCGTCCATAATGACAATAGGACAATAAAACTAGACGGCACAAACGAAGCCCGGCAAACTAAATTTACTCAAAATAGTAGCGGCTCCTGGGAAACTAATGCTGCTGTTTTACTTTGCCTTTCCACTATGACAAATTAAACACCAAAAAATAAAAAATCTCACCTAACCTCCGCAGGGAGCGATCAGGGAGTCACATCTGCACCATGTACTGGTGAAATCCTGCCGACTACACCCACTCCGATATAAAAGCACACAAATTAATAATCACCGCCCGGGGGACGTGAAGACCATGAACACTGCCTTTATTATTCTGCGTTCAGTTAACACTCCAAAGGAAAATCCAAACAGCAAAGCAATTACTTTAAAAATTACCCACAAATGGTACAAATCAAATCATGTTAGAATAACACTCCAATCACACAAAGAAACCCAAACCCGGCAGCTATTACCTTGGGGTGGGGGGACACACTGTCAGAAGGTACTCCACAGGGTCACCACATCACATGGCGTAGATACACACACCAGGGGGGTGGGCTAAGAAGGCAGAGCGACCACGACCATGACCTACCCCCCCCCCCCCCCCCAAACCAGATCCTCACCACCCAACACCAAGCCTCCCCAACGGCGCCCCACGGTTTACGTACAACAAACTAAACAAAACACATAAATACTTAATACTAATTAAACAGGAAACCCGAAAACAAAATAAAAAACTAAACAAAAGCAGAAAACACAGCAGGACAAAACAGCAGCAATTGTAGTGGCTCAGTATCCGGCCGGCTGCCTGGCTCACGCCGGTCCGGAACACTCCACCAAATCGCCATCCACTGACTGATTACAAGCGGTATTAAAAGGGAACCTTAAAACGGGAAACAACTGCAAGTGGCTAGATTACCAAGCCCTCGCAAACTGCAGTGATGGAGATGCCCACAACTAGGCTAATTTAGTGAGGAACCTCCCTCAAAGGTACAACGGCGAACACCCGCCTGCTTCAGATCACAAGCCCATGTTCTGAATCACTATTCTACCAACACACAGGTAGAAGATGAAGAACTCTCCTCAAAGTAGTGCTGCCAGTTGGACCTTGTAACATGAATAATCGTAGTGGAGAGTTACAATTATTATTTTAATGGGAAGATGTGAGATTTTTATTGGGGGGGGGGGGGGTCCCACCTTCAGAAACAGCCAGTGAGACTCGTTTACCTCAAACCTTCTGACCATGTGAGTCTCATTAATGAAACCGTATCTTAAGCCCAGCCGGAGCCCACCTCCCCAAGGGTACACTCTACTTTCCCAGAAAATGCCAAGATGTATTCAAATTCAACTCCCAAACCTACTGTCAGTTTTTAGAAGACACTTTCTTCAAGCAGCAGTACAGGATAAAGTCAGTATCTTTCAGGAGGACCATGATTTTTATGCAGGACAATGCTCCATCGCATGCATTGAAGTACTCCACTGTATGGCTAGCCAGTAAAGGCCTTAAGGATGACAGAATAATGACATGCCTCCTTTCCTCACCTGACATAATCCCTATTGAGAACTTGTGGGCCCTGCTTAAACGGGAGATTTACAGTGAAGGAAAGCAGTACAGCTCTCTGAACAGTGTCTGGGAGGCTGTGGTTGCTGCTGCACAAAAAGTTTATTGTTAACAGATCAAGAAAATACCAGATTCCATGAATGGAAGACTTATTGCTGTTCAGCAGCCGGACTGCTTGGGGGAAGAAGCTATTGCACAGTCGTGCAGACCTGCTCCTGATGCTGCAGAATCTTCTTCCGGATGGAAGAGGGGTAGTAGACAGTTGGTGGGTGGGATGGTACCGGTCAGTCACAATGCTGGTGGCCTTACGGATGCAGCGGGAAGTGTAAGTGTCCTGCAGGCTGGGGAGAGAGCTGCCGATGATGCACTCAGCGGTCTGCAGTCTTCTGAAGGGTCCGGACCGCTGAGCGCGTCATCAGCAGCTCTCTCTCCAGCCTGCAGGACACTCACACTTCCTGCTGCGTCCGTAAGGAGGTGGCTATATTGCTCACTAATTGATATTTCATGTCAGAAATGTTTATTTGGAAATTATGTGATGTTTGATTATTATTCGCACTTTGAAAGATGATAATAAACAAGGGAGATGGGAAAATGTAGGTTTTTCATTTAGTTGCATAATAATTGTGCACACTAATAGTTGTGTAATAATTGTGCACACTAACAGTTGTGTAATAATTGTGCACACTAATAGTTGTGTAATAATTGTGCACACTAACAGTTGTGTAATAATTCTGCACACTAATAGTTGTGTAATAATTCTGCACACTAATAGTTCTGTAATAATTCTGCACACTAATAGTTGTGCACACACGTGTTTTCCCCTGATAATGTTCACACTCACATTTCCTTTGCATAACATTCAGGCTTCATGTTTATTAACATTTTGGACTGACTGATGACACTATATTTGTTTTTTATTTAAATTAATCCCAAAAATACAACTCGCCTAATAATTGTGAACACAGTGTATTACATTGTGGGAAGCAAATATCCCCCACAATGAGATAAAAACCTTTTGCCATATAAGGACATTTTCACTCCCCACACCCCACAAACATAACCTCAATTTCATAAAAAAATCTGTGAATAGAATCACAAAACTGGAAATACCTAAAATCTTGTATTTTGTTTGCTTACTTGTGGTTAAGGTTGGGGCTGGGTAGACTGTCATTGTTGGGATTAGAGTTTTCACCATAGAAACAAATGGAGAGTCCCCACAAAGATATAATTACAAACCAGTGTGTGTGTGCATGTGTGTCTGTGTGTGAGTGTGTGTACGTGTGTGTGTGTGCGCGTGTTAGCGTGCATGTGTGCGCCTCTGTGTGTGTGTGCGTGTGTATACCTGGCTACAGAAGATGGATGGATGGACAGATGGAATTTGCAACCTTACTAAAGAGTAGCAGAAGCACTTCTGACATTTGAACCCTGATGATAAGTACAATTATTTATGTAAAAGTGCATCAGTTTTGTACTTAGTGGCATTTGCCAAACATGCTTGTAAAGGTGAATTCTGCCAGAGGTCAGTGCTGTGGGTTGGCGTTTGGCTCAGTGGCTTATATCACTATGCTCGTGTGACTAAGGCCCTTAACCCCAAACGAACCAGTGACTGCCTGCGTCTGCCTTCTCAAAGAAACAATTTTAAATAGTTTTACTGTGGAATTTGAGCTTCGTGGGTCCAAACCTGCTTAGTCACACCGCCTTAAGTTTGCTGCTCAACTCGCCGCTTTCTCAATTGTAAGTCGCTTTGCAAAAAAATATCTCCAAAATAAAAGTAAACGCATTTTTGCAGGAGAAAAAATGACCAACATGTGTTTTAAACGGTACAAAAGTGGGTCTGACCTTCATGCAGTTTCAACAAAACGTTGGTGGGGACAAGGGACGTCGCGATATAATGTGATCATACGATTACCTTTGCAGCAAAATAAAAGGACAGCGATAATGGTTCCCAGCAGCACAAACCAAAGACAATCGGATGAAAGCAGAGTGGAATATGGGAGTATGGTAGACGATCCTTTCATAGCATCCAGATTTCTTAATGTTTGCGAGGCTGAGTTTGTTTATATGGCGAGGAGCCCAGCACCAAGTTACACAAGAAAATAAGCTGGAGGAAAGCAGCAGGCAAAAGCCTGACCCAGACGCAGCCCCGGTGCACGCCGGTTGGCGGCTGGGGAAACTTGCCGCGCATCGCCCCTACGGCGGCTGTTTCAGCTCACGGTAGGAAGCCGCCATCTAGTGGTGCGCTTTGGGAATTGCATGTAGCGCCAAAGTTCCTCGAAATTGTTACAGTATCATGGACCTAAAGACTCATTGAGGTTTCACTCAAAACACAATATTGTGCAGTTTGGGGATTTGCGTTGGTGTTTTTGGGCTCATCATCACAGGTCCTGAGGGCCCATACATGCTGGTGCTGAGCTCTGTTACTGATATTCTTAAGTATTATTTTTAATAATTGATGCACTTGCACTCGATCTTTTATACAATGTTTTGTCGCTTTTAATCTTTCCAAGCACTTTGCATACCGGGGCGACGCCCAGCACCGTACAGTGTCAATCTGCTTCCTCATTTGTATGTCGTTTTGATAAAAGCTTCTGATAAATAAGTAAAATGTAAGTCAGTATAAATGTATATACAACAGTAACTATGGTAGATTTCTCTCTGGTAGGTCTCTCTGACCTTACTGCCCTGGGAGAAAAGCCCAGTGTAACATGGGCTAAAATGTAAATGTGTAGTTTTTTAGATCTTAATCTGAAAATCCGTTCTTCGTTTTCCCAGAAGGTGGCAGCACATGAACACTGCAAAACTGCAAGCTTGGCTTGTCGCTTTGTATACAATAGTGCGCTATCCGTATATTAAAAATACTACATAATTACATACATAAATCAATATCAAGAACAGAAAGATGCCCACACAATATACCAACATCTTAAAATCCCCCTTGGCTGCATGTTACGCTGTAGTTTGGTTTGTCTAAGCTCCACACTTTCCCAGAATTACCCTGGACTGCTTCCAGTACGGAAGCCCAAAGAATCAGACACGAAGCTCACATAACTTGGCAAGAGGCCCCTGAATTACCTAAAGTGGATGGAGTTTTCACCTCGGCGCATGGGGATTCAGAGCAGACACAAGTGAGCGTGAACCCATGTGTGATTTACAGTAAAAGGTGACTGAACACAATACACAGCCTCTGTAGTGTCTCCACTGTCCAGCAGGGGGTGCCACATGAAAGCTGCCCAGCAGGAGTAAACAGGTTTCCGGAGATGATGCATTGCAGTCCCACAGTCCTCTAGTCTTAAGTGCTCAAATTTTGTGGTCCCTCTATACCTTAGTCTCATAGTCCATAGTGCCCAATTCCCCTTTGCCCCACTTCCATGATCCACAAGTCCCTAGTCTCCTTGTTTCTTAGTCCCATAGTCCCTAACACTGTAGCCCCTTTTCCCCTGGTCCCCTATTCCCTTAGTCCCATAGTCTCCTAGTCCTGTGGCCCCTAATCCCATAGTCCACTACTCCTTAGTCCCCCAGTTCCTACTCCCTATTCACCTTGTATTAAGCAGGGACCAGGATTCTGAGGCCATCTGATATGCTTTACAATGAAGCTGTGCTAAAACCAGTATATGCATGAGGGTGTTTGCGCTGCCCTGCACTAGACTGGCTGTTCCTGTAAATCACTTATATGGAAGTGCCTGTGGAACACAGATAAAATCCACATGTCTGAGGTGGCTGGCATCTGGTCTTTCTCATGTGTCAGGCCTGCGATGCAGCATTCAAACACATGGTCTCCTTTTACAGCCAGCAGGTTACGCAAACGTACCGCTCAATCGGGGCCATGTGGACAGCTGTCTGCCATCTCTGATTGGCCGTCGAGTCCACGGACCCCAAAGGTTAAACTGGACACTGGCAGGCGTGTCTGATTCATCAGATTCCCGTCTGCTGGGTTGGGCAGCATCACATTGAGGAAGAACCTCATTGTGTTTTCAGCTACCTGGCATTAGGAGCTGATTACTTCAAGTCATTAGGACTTTTTTCATAGAGATTCTCTAGCTGAACAAGTAGCGTGTTGCATTTATGATGCATTGGTCATGGGTTCAAATCCCCCAAGAATATGCATAAAACATAACCCTTCCCACTGCTGTAAGTCACTTTGGGTAAACAAGTCTGGTAAATGCAAAAGTGTTTCTACAAGTGGTACAACAGCATGCCCTACTGGTCAGATTAAAATGCTGTTTGGATATATTCCATTTCATAATGTGGCTTCTGATTATAACATCAATGTGTAATAGGAATTGATTGGAAACGTATTCACTACTTCTTTTACAAATGTATTTATCTGGACGAATTGGTCCAATTGGGCTCTCTGACCTTAGACCCCTGGGAGAAAAGCCTAATGTCCATGGGGTTAAATGTAAATGGATATTCTATGTGATGAGTAATATAATCTGGGTTAAGGACGACTCAGATGCAGTAGCTCTGGGAAAGACACAGGTTTTATTAAGGGAATACAGCAAACAACACTTGGAAGAATGATGACGGAGCCGAGGAACCATGAGAGCAGGAACATTTATACACAGTAATCACAGACGGGAGACAGGTGTAGGAGGCTAACAGACCAGGGTGGAGAACGTCAACGATGGGATACAGCTGGGGAGGGTTAGGAGAGTTACGGAGGGCCATTAGTGACCTCTGCTGGCTCAATTGGGAGGAGACGGGACAGATCGTCACAAGTACTAAGATGTGATGCATCCATCTTCCAAACACTTATCACAAGGGTATCCCAGAGCCAATTACAGGAAACGCAGGGCACAAAGCTGGGGTCCACCATGGATAGAATGCCATTTAATCACAAGGAACACTCACAGTTATGGAGTCCGGACAATTTACAGATGCCTGTCAGAGTCACTGCAGGAAGAAACCCATGTGGGATAAAGAGAGCAAACAAACGCCACACAGACAGCATAGGAGAAGGATGGAAACATTCGACACTGCAGCTGCAAGGCAGCCCTGTTACCCACTGAGCCGCCCCTCACTGGATTCTCATGGTTAAAACGGGCTCAAAACATGATGCCCAGTACATTCAAAATGCACATGTGGAGGATTTCAGCCATATGGTTTTGAGTAACTTCTACACCCGCGTACCATGTGTGAGATGGAGCCGGCCAGTTCCTCTTATGGTCCATTTCTGCTCATGCGTTACTAAGATTATGGTACTTAGGTCCTCCATCCATCAGATCCTCTTCTCACTGTGGTCATGCTCATCCACTCTGGACACTGTACGCTTGGTAAAAGACTCTCATCTCTGCAACCTTGGTAGCGAAACAAAAAGGGGGTTTGCTGAACTAGATGGGCTGAGACTGGAAACAAAGAGGATTGTGGGGGATCATAAATGGGAGGACTGGCAACCGGGAAGGTCACAGGCAGCAGGAAGGTTTAACATCAATGACCGGACTGGGGCTGACGAGACAAATAGATAATTAAATCCAAAGACTAACGAGGGGCAACAAGCAACAGGCATGAATCATGAGGGTCACGCTAGTGAGGAGACAGGAGGGTCAGGCAGGTGTGATGGGTAGGACATGACAGTGGTCATGTGACACGGGCTGTTACTGTCACCATGAGGAAGCGCAGGAATGTAAACAGCTTGGAAAAGGCAGCTGATGTTTTTCTCCTTTATTTCTGTGTGAGCCTATAGTGGGTCCCGTGTTGGATGGGATCCTGTCTCTACTGCATGTCAGTCATAAGCGGATCACACTTCTTACCGTTAGGGTGATGCCTGTGGTTTATAGTGGCTTGCAAAAGTATTCGGCCCCCTTGAACTTTTCCACATTTTGTCACATTACAGCCACAAACATGAATCAATTTTATTGGAATTCCACCTTTTGCTGCAACTACAGCTGCCAGTCTTTTAGGGTATGTCTTTACCAGCTTTGCACATCTAGAGACTGAAATCCTTGCCCATTCTTCTTTGCAAAACAGCTCCAGCTCAGTCAGATTAGGTGGACAGCGTTTGTGAACAGCAGTTTTCAGATCTTGCCACAGATTCTCGATTGGATTTAGATCTGGACTTTGACTGGGCTATTCTAACACATGGATGGTTTTGTTTTAAACCATTCCATGGTTGCCCTGGCTTTATGTTTAGGGTCGTTTTCCTGCTGGAAGGTGAACCTGCGCCCCAGTCTCAAGTCTTTTGCAGACTCCAAGAGGTTTTCTTCCAAGATTGCCCTGTATCTGGCTCCATCCATCTTCCCATCAGCTCTGACCAGCTTCCCTGTCCCTGCTGAAGAGAAGCACCCCCAGAGCATGATGCTGCCACCACCATATTTGACAGTGGGGATGGTGTGTTCAGAGTGATGTGCAGTGTTACTTTTCCGCCACTCATCACTTTAGTTCACTGTCTTTCACACGTTGTTCTGTTCATCATGTCCCCAAGAGGGAAGCCAGACTTTCGCAGAATGGCAGCTGCTCACTGTAACATGCATTAAGAGACTGAAAAGTGCTGGTGAACATCCTGCCTGGACGCTGGCCACTGCGATGGTGCACATGAATAGGGTGAATGGAATGATATATGTGGACTTTCATGGAATATAAACTGTGAATCATCCATCTATCCAGCAAACCCCACTATAACAGTAATACCACCCAGTCCACCTGCCTGCATCCTGAAATATCACCTGAAATATCAGGCGAAACATCAACACAAGCAGATAGCTTCCATATTAATGCAATGGGAGCAGAAACAGCTGTGGGCTGGCAATATATATATATATATATATATAACTGCACACATAATATATATATAGGAAGAAGGAACATGAGAAGCTCGAGAAATACCAAGGGCTAAGAGAAGAGCTAGAAAAGATGTGGAAGGTGAAGGTAACAGTGGTCCCAGTGGTAATTGGAACACTCGGGGCAGTAACGCCCAAACTGGGAGAGTGGCTCCAACAGATTCCAGGAATGACATCTGAGATCTCTGTCCAGAAGAGCGCAATCCTAGGAACAGCTAAGATACTGCGCAGGACCCTCAAGCTCCCAGGCCTCTGGTAGAGGACCCGAGCTTGAAGGACAAAGATCGCCCACAGGAGGGCGAGTGGGGAATTTTTTATATATATATATATATATATATATATATATATATATTAGGCAGTCACATAAACTTTTAAAATGATCTCCATGTTGATTTAAACCTATGATATTATGTCTGTCAAACTGTTTGCCCTTAACCGTTTCAAAATCTCTCCTAAAGTCATCCCAGTATTGGCAGTATTTTCAATATACTCATGTATTTTTTGACATGACCACTAGCTCACCTCATATAGCTAATCAGTACCTCAGTGACTTTATAAAACTAGTTTCATTAATTAATTAAGTGAGCTGGTCGTGAAATTTAACAAATACATGAAATGGCCGAGGTGAACCTGAGGAGAGGTTTAGGAACCATATTGGTGTTCATCTAGCCATCCAACAAGATATCAGTAACTTTTTGGAGAACATAAGAAATTCCTTTTAGTTTTTTTTGTTTTACTCATAATTTGCACATGTTCTAATATTAAATTTTCTTTTTCATACTGAGAAAATATAAATTTACTACCCAGATAAATAGCTTTAAACATTTCCTATGACTCCCTAAGACTTTTGCACAGTACTGTATATATCTCAGGATTCCTAATGAAACAGGATTTATGTGATTTTTTTCTGGTAATTGGTAATCACCTACACTACTTCATTGATGATCAGGTGCCTTTCTGTTGTTGTTGTACTAACATGCCTTATTAAGATTTTATGTTATTTATGTTTACTTAGTTAATATATGATTAATTTGATTATGTTATTATCTTTACTAAGTTACCTCAGGACCGCTGTAGGTTTTGAGTTAATAAACTGTCTGCCGTCTGCCGCCCCCTGCTGGCCAAAGCGTCGCCGCTGCGATATCAGGCTGCTGCGCTCAGTGAGCAGAGAGCGCGGATTAAGTCTGTTACTCAGTTACGTTCTGGGCAGCGCGGAACCGGGACATTAATGGGATAGAATAGGAAGCCTTTATTGTCAGTGTACAGGTAGCAAATACAATATATAGACCGAAATATAAAATATACATATAGAGGGGAGGGGAAAAGCTCCCCCCACTCATCAGGCTTAGATTTCATTACATTTTATTTTATTCAGAATCAGAATTCACTCCATTGGTACAACTGCATGTACTATGAATTTGTTTAGGCAGTTTTGGTGCATTAACAGCCAACATAGAACATAAGTCAGAGAAAAACAGTCATTTTGTATGTTTGTTCAGCTTACAGAACCCAATTATTAACATACGTCACACTTCAGACAGAGTAAAAAGGGTTATACTGGTTATAAAGCAGAGATTTTACCTTTTTGCCGTGGAGAAGCAGCGACATGTGAGACTCTGATACGGTAAAAATGATTCCTCCAGCACACAGTGAGCTATCCCAGCATGCACAGCGACACGGGGGAGTTTGGATAAACCCCAAACCCTGGATTGAGGGGTTCAGTGAATGAGGAGGTGAATCTGTGCAGGGGGGTCAGTCCATCAGAGGAGACTCTGTAGAAGGACAGAGCACCAGCCCCCCAGTCCAGATACACTCCTACTCTGCGGGAGCCTGTGGGCTTTATGGGTATGAGAGTCTCTTTATTATTGTGCAGGACAGAGTGTCTGTGAGGAGAGCAGATAAGCATCCATGACTTGTTATTATCTCCAAGCCCACAGTCCCTCCCTCCTTTCCTCCTGATCCCTTTATAAGTCACTCCTATCCAGGCTCCATCTCCATCCCACTCAGCCTCCCAGTAACAGCGGCCAGTCAGACTCTCTCTGCACAGAACTTGGCTCCAGCAGTCAAATCTCTCTGGATGATCAGGATATGGCTGCTCTGCCCCCCCTGTCACCTTCCTGTCCCCCCCTGACAGAGACACTTCTCTGTTTGCTGTTGGGGTCCAGCGTCAGCTGGCAGGAGTCTGTAGGCAGGAGGAAGAGCGATTGATCCCATGACGAAGCCCAGCATCTCCATCATTATCACTGTCACACCTCACACACTCACTCACACAGAACTCGCTCCAATACACACATTTTATTCCCAATATACTCATGTAGCCGCCCGAGTCTGCGGCGCTCCGGCTGCCCCCTGCGCTGTGAGACACGCCGCGCTGAGAGACTCGCTGGGGCCGAACTGCACTTTAGCCTGCGCTCTATTATTCTGTACGATACATAAAACATAAAAAGTCAAATATGTGAATTACCTCAGGAAATGTTGGTCGCCCGCGCGACGCCGGCGGGAAGACGCGCCGAAATGACGCGCGTGTTAAACTAATAGGCTTAATTACAGGTAAATAAAATTACAAACAGCATTCATCAAACATATTAACCATAAAAGTACACAACAAAGATTACCACTAAAAGTGAGTTTGTCTTTAGGTCACAATATGAACGTCTTTTAATCCACTTTGGACACACACCTCTCTCCAGCAGCGCGCCGACGCGACGCTCCCAACGCGGACGCATCTAGGCTGGTTCTCCGCAAAGCGCAGCACTCGCGTATTACACCGCGTATGCGTACATGGAAACGTTCATATTTCTCTGGTCAAGCTGTGTACTTTACACATGCGCACGTGTCCTATTTAAGTATTAGTAGTAATTCTGATATTCCCTGCACACGTACCACAGCCGCGAGGTCTGTGTATGTTTCCCTACGTTTTACAAATTCAGAGCGGCAGTTCACGGGGCTGCCAACTTTGATCAACTGGCTGGCGTGAGATTTTCAATTTGGGACAAGTCTGCACACATATGCATACGCATTTATATGTATGTAACAGTTTTATTACCTTGCAAATTGGCTGTAGGGTTTGCAAACTACCCCAATCCTCATCAAAATCATCTATGTTGGCGTTTAAAGACAAATTTGGAGTGCGGCAGGCGGTCGTCCGCGGAGGAGTAAAATGCATCATAAAAGTCTATACAAACACGTCCGCTTATACGCGCGCGGAGAGGTACTAGTCTGGCCGCCATGTGTTTTCTGTGTTGATTCCGGCTTCGTCTGCGCACTTACATGAGGATAACAAGACGCATGCGCGACGTGCAGTGCTACCAGAAATTGGCGTGGCAGTATGGTCACGTTTTGTCACGGAACATTGTCTTTACTAGCGGTACAGATCGTATTAAAGTAGCATCTGATTTTTTTAAGAATGAGTGTCCAGAAGAGCTGTATATTTTCACAGACAAGAAACAAATATTCCGAACACTATTGTGTCCTTCTTTGTACAGTGTCTTCAAAATTTAATGGCAGTATAAGTTTCTTAGAAAGCAGTGTCATGCGTACAAGGTACAATAAAATTCTAACCTGAAATTCTTACTTGCCTACTTTCATAAGCAGCATTATTTTTCATGCAGTTCCATCCATCCATCGATTTTTCTGTCACTTATCTAATATATAACATATATTCTATTTGTGTGTGTGTATATATATATATATATCCATCCATTCATTTTCCAAACCGCTTATCCTACTGGGTCGCGGGGAGTCTGGAGCCTATCCCAGAAGCAATGGGCACGAGGCAGGGAACAACCCAGGATGGGGGGCCAGCCCATCACAGGGCACACTCACATGCACACCTACTGAATGGGCAATTTAGTAACTCCAATTAGCTTCAGCATGTCTTTGGACTGGAGGGGGGGGAAACCGGAGTACCCAGAGGAAACCCCACGACGACATGGGGAGAACATGCAAACTCCACACACATGTAACCCAGGCGGAGACTCGAACCCAGGTCCCAGCGGTGTGAGGCAACAGTGCTAACCACTGCACCACCATGCCGCAGTCCAAAGACATGCTGAGGCTAATTAGAGTTGCTAAATTGCCCATAGGTGTGCATGTGTGAGTGAATGGTGTGTGAGTGTGCCCTGCGATGGGCTGGCCCCCCATCCTGGGTTGTTCCCTGCCTCGTGCCCATCACTTCTGGGATAGGCTCCGGACCCCCCGCGACCCAAGCGGTTTGGAAAATGGATGGATAGATGGATAGACGATGACAATATGGATATATGGATGTCAATGGCTCGGTGGTCAGAAAATGGTGAAGCTATAATGTTTGTTTAAATATTTCCTAATTCATTAGAAATAAGCCAAAAATCAGTCTGTGACTGATTTGAAAAGGTCCAACACATTTGGTTGGAAAATCTCTTGTTTAATCTCTTCCATCATTTTTTCTTTTTTCAGAGCCTGTCATCATGACTATGTATAGTTATTGCCGTCACTGGATGATAAATCCAGACAGTAGTAAAACTGCATATAGTTCACAGTACATGGTAAACAAAACAAGTCGGCTTGCAGCTCTAACCAAAGCGTGTTCTTCAGAGCGCCATCTTGACTCCCTCCTCCTTCTACATTTAATGCAACAACCACATGCTCACAAGTGAGACTGGAAACGAAGGAACCGACCAAGATGGTTTTCTCGCACTGCCCCCTGGTGGACATGACCTTCAATCCTCCAGATAGATGTAAACTACGCACGCAAGTGTAGTCGTGTCGTGTGAAGTCATGGCCCTAAAGCACAGACTTAGGAGATGTTCAGTGTCACAGCCAGATTGGGTAAGACTGCAGGTGCCGTCTTAGGACAATATTAATGAATCTGAAAAAAAGTACAGTCAGCGAATGCACAAAAAGGGCAAATGTGAGGGAAGGACTTCAGGGGGAACAAAGTGCATCAAAGCCCACAGCTACTCTCTCTCTCATCTGACTCCAGTTGTGTGTCACCTACACACTGGGTCAGACAATGTGTTTTATACATTAAACTGATCTTTACTGAATATCAAGCCTTTGGTTGGAAAATCTTTATTAATGACTGATTGTATTATCAGGATAAACCTTGATTTTTATGCGTTAAACTGAAATGGGGTCACATGAAAACTATGCAGCAGCCCTGATCAAACCAGCTACTCCTACCTGCCCTTTATCAGTGAGACTAGAGCACTTAGGGAAGGAGGTGGAGCCGCCGCCTTATTTAATGGGTTTGAATTATTTTTACAAGTCAGGCACTACTTTCTGTCAGAAGGGTAATTATGAATCTGAATGAACAGAAATTACATGTGGAGTTCCTCAAGGGTCCGTTATTGGCAGTGGGCAGTGGTGGCTTAATGGTTGTTGGATTGAATCCTCGACCAGCAAGGCACCGCTGAGGGACCCTAAGCAAAACACTGCTCTCAGGGTGCTGAATTAGCTGCCCCTTGCTATGTCACAATGTCACATATGGGTTAAAAGCAGAGGACACATTTCGGTGTTGTACACTGTGTGCTGTGGTGTGTCAACACTGATCACCAATTAGAATTATAATCCTCACTGAGCCTCTTTGTTCAACATCTACATGCTTCCATTTGCTCAGATTACGGAACACTATAAAATCTCTGGAACACTTAAGGCCATGTTGTTAGTAATTAAAAAAAAAATTACAACAAATAATAATCCATTGTTATGCATTATAATCATGGCTTTAAATATTTATCAAAAGGCATAACACATTATAGGCATGCTTATTATGCATAATGAATGATGTATGAAGCTCTCTTTAGTGCACTATAAATACCTTCATAATGCATTATAATGATCGGTATAAGCATTAAGGATGCTTTGTACTGCATTATGAAGGTATCTATAGTGCCTTATAGTTGAGTGTGTCATAAAGCATTCATAAAGCGTTATAATGGTGGATATAATGTGTTATGCTTTTTTATAAATATTTATAACTGTGTTTATAATGCTTTATGAGTGCAGTATAATTAAGCAATAACATAATGTATAAGAAGATACTCCGGTATATCATGGCTGTGATTCGGTCAAAGGCACAAGGCTATAGGCCACCACAAAAAAAAAATAGTTCTCATAACATCAGTGCAAGTGGGAGGGGCCATCGTGTCCAAACCATCCGCATATCTGGATAATTCAGTCAATCACCAATATAGTTTTGTCTAATATTTCCGGTGCCAGCAGTAAAACAACTAGCCAGCTTATTATCGGAGTAACTTTGCATTGTAAATGAAAACCATGCCACAGGTCTGATAAATAAAATATTATGGCACTAGAGTGGCGAAGAGATCATGAGGCAGATTGCAAAGTTCAGTTATTGGCATCTTTAATAGTGCGACTGTTAAAAGGACAGTTGGCAGCTTATAAAACTTATTCTGGAACAGAAAAGAATAAATCCAACAAAACGGAATACATATGTGTGATGCCTGGCCCGTCCGCTCCTCGTGTGTGCTACGCCCCCTGATTACCCACGTGTTCTTTCATGATTGTACCCAGCTGTGTCCGATTATTTTCAATCAGTCCTGTGTATTTCAGTCCGTGTCTTACCTGAGTCCTTTGTCTGTCATTGATGTTAGTTGGCGTTTCATGTCTCCTGCTCCCTGTTTATTTATTAAATCCCTGGTTTACCCCGACTTCCGCCTGTCCGCCTGCTTCCTGCCCGTTCGCCTCGCACGATCGCCGTTCCGTCCGGCTTTGAACGTGACAATATGAACCTTTACTGTCACTGTCACCTATGTTCATTTTCTAAACTGGTGGAAACACAGGCAGGTTCTGAAAAGGTATCAAGTGACAACCAGCCAGTATTGTGTATGAACGAGTTCAAAAGAACGCGTTCATTGAACACGTTCATATTTCAGTGAACTTTGAACTGAACGCAACTTATTAGTAAATCAAGAACTTGAACGTGAATTTTATGTGTGATGAACGGCGTAGACGTCGTTCACTGTTGGAATGCAATTAAACATCGGGATTTATTTTCACCTGATGAGTCGAGTGACAAGGTCGGCTCACACATTTAAACAGCATGTTGTGTTGTCACTCAAGCACTAGCGAAGGGCTCCTCCGCTCGAAAAATAAAATGCTCAGCCTGACTCTCGCTCAGTGCTTGTGTGCAGTGCATCTTGGGTAACGTAGTGTAAAGCCAAGGACAGTCGAATCTAATGTCTTTAGCTTCACACTACGTTTCCCATAATGCACACACACACTTCTCAAAGGGCACAGCCTTGGCAACGCATGAGCGCGAAGCGAACTGCTGCAGCAGTAACCATGGCAAGCGCAGAGGAGGAAAGCTCAACCACCAGTGGAGCTGGCACAGAAAAAACGGATGATGCTGGCTGTAACTTTGACAATTTACGGGCATTTTACACACTGTTTCACAGAGACTCTGACGGTAAAAACCTAACCTTTCTGTGCAAGCTTTGTCCACCTGCGCTGAAAAAACAAGTTAGAACATCAATGACCTCATTTTCCAATTTGAAAAGACACGTTGAGTTGAAGCATTCGTCCAGCGTGAAAGCATATATGCAAGCCCTTCAAGGTCATAGAGGGAAGGGCAAAACCCCCAGCCAAAGTCCCCAAACGACTCAAGTCACACTGCCTGCTGCCTTCAGGGGTATAATCTCCCAGCAACAGGTAGACAGATTAATAATAGACTACATTGTTGAAGATTTACAGCCACTGAGTAAGGTTGAAAAACCCTCCTTCATAAAACTAGTAACTGGTTTGCAACCAGGCAGACATGTGCCCTCAAGAAGACAGGTGCAGGGACTAAGGAATAAGGAATTCATTGAGGTTATCAGTAATTTAAAAGCTGAACTTGCTGAGCTTGACTTTGTATGCACAACAGCTGACTGCTGGTCAGCTGTCAACAAAGGATTCATGGGCATCACAATTCATTGGCTTGATAAAAATGATGTGTCACTCAGGAGATCAGCAGCCCTTGCATGTCGTCGTGTCAGAGGGTCACACACATATGATGTCCTGGCTAAAGTGCTGACGGATGTGTACAAGGAATTTAAAATTCAAAACAAAATTGTGTGCACAGTGACTGACAATGCTTCCAATTTCGTCAAAGCATTCAGCTGTTTTGGAGACAGTGTTGTTATTAGAGCAGCTGATGAGGTGACTGAAGGCAGTGACACAGGATCTACCCCTGCTGAGAGCTCCGATGATGAGGACGATGGTCTTGAGCCTGCACCTCTGTCAGAGTTAGAGGATCCCTGCCTCCCACCTCATAGAAGGTGCATGGCCCATACTTTAAATCTTGTTGCCACAGATGCAAAGAATGTAACGGATAGGCTGTACAACAAATTAGCGAGGCCTGTATTTTCCAAGGCATCTGCTCTGTGGAATAGGGTGAAAAGGAGTGCGAAAGCCTCAGATTTTGTTGAGTAAAAGCTAAAGATTGGCTTTGTCACTCCGAACGACACACGTTGGAATTCTATGTTCCTCTCAATGCAGCGCCTGGCTCACATAGCCACCTTGACTCCCCAGACCAGCAATCTAACAGTGCCATTGGATGCCACTCCTGAGTATGACAGACTCCTTCTGCACACCATCTGTGATGAGTTTGGGCTTCGTCGATTCACTCCAGAGGAAATAGACTTCATCAACAAGTTTGTGAGTGTGATGGGTCCCTTGGCATGTGCTCTGAACATCCTTCAGGGGGAAAAAAACACATTCCTCGGCTACCTGGCTCCTACCATTGTGCAATTGAAAAATGATTTGGATGGTCTGTTGGATGAGAGTTCAAAGCCTACAGCTACACCAGGTCTGACGGCATGCCGCCCCCTCATCCAAACCTTTATTTTAACCCCCTGATGACCTAGAGGGGAAAAAGAGTGCTTCATCCTTTTTTAAGTTCAAGCAAAGCCCATCAGCTGTCAGTAAGTCTGAGGTGGACATCTATCTGGACGCCCCAACCACTGACGAGTTTACTGAATACATGCTGCTGCCCAAACTGAAGAAGCTCTTCATCAAATATAACACAGCAATCCCATCAAGTGCTCCAGTGGAGAGACTCTTCAATACTGGTGGCCAGATATTTAGGCCCAGGAGAAACCGATTGGGAGATGCCAACTTTGAAAAGCAACTGCTGTTAAACGTGAACAAAAAACAGTTTGGACTGAAGCCGTAGGCATGGTCTGTGGAGTGTTCATTACTTACTACAACAATGGCTTCTGTATGTGAAAGTTTTTATTTTTAATAGTTCAGTGAGATGGTGCCACACACCTTCAAGTAGCGTGAGAGTTTTTTTTTTTTTTTTTAAATAAAACTAAAGAGATATTTTGCTGAATAATAAATATTCTGTTCTGTCTAGTTTTCATTTGAGATGGATATGATGCCGATATGTGTTTACAGTACTTTTCTTTTCCTTCCCTTGTCTAGTATTGGGGCAAGAGATAAATAAACCATAAATAAGAATCATATTTTGTGTCCTTTGTCTATACATGTCCATATATGCAAGAATGTAGGTAGGTTATAGATGTATGTTAAAACAAAATAAATTTTGATTTAGACTATATATTGCACCTAAAAATAAAATGAACTGAACTTTGAACTAGTTCAAAAATTTAAATTGTGAGCTATGAATGTGAACAGTTCACTTTGAGCATGTATGAACTGAACTTTGAACTAGATCATGAAAAGTGTGAACTTGCACAACACTGCTCCATTCTGAGAGCACAGTGATATCCACAAGCATCACAAACCAGCCAATCACAGGTTGGAGAATTTAGCCAACTGGTCCTGTGTGTATATTAAATGTTTAATGTACATGACAATAAAACGTCATGCTTTTTAAAGCCATTTAAGGCGTTGTTAGTCAATTAAACCATTTTTAATGCTATGTAAGACCAAATTGGTTTAATTACTTCTAATCCTAATAATGTCCCACGGAAACCCAGTCTTAGAGCTGTCCAGAAAAAAAATATTTTGATGATATTTCAAGGAAATTACTTTGTAACGGTGCTTAATAGGTTGTGTGATGTCCTGGAGGCAAACCTCAAGTGCTTCTGTTCTTTCTACAAGAAACCACAAACATTTCAGGTATGTAGCCATTTGAAACATTGTTCAAAATTAAGTTCAGTTCACTCCACACAAGCAATAGCTTCCATTATTTCCAGTCCACATTTAATATTTCAGAATTAGGTTAAATGACTGATATTTTAAACTGTATTTGTCAAACACTGCGCCCACTAACAGGTGAATAATATTGATTACCTGGTAATAGTGGCACCTGCTAGTAGGTGGGACCTATTAGGCAGCAAATAAACAATGTGTAGGATATACTGGGATGCAGAAAAGTGGACAAGCCTAAAGATTTGAGTGACAAGGGCCAAGTTGTGATGGCTTGATGATTCGGTCACAGCATCTCCAAAACTGTAGGGAAATATGTGAACGGGTGACGGAGGCTCATTACATGTCAGATAGTACAGCAAACCTTCAGAGGTCTAGAGGAATCCACGCCCTGATGAGTCATGGCTATTTTGGCGGCAAAGGTGAGCCTGGGCCCCACCATGAACCTGCTGACCACTGCAGGACCATCTCACAAGAGCTGGGGGTTATGATCCAGCTCTCTAGCCATCACCAAATGGCCCATATCAAAGTCACTCCCATCCTTACACTTGCACATTGTTTCTGCTTCCAACACATCAGCTTCAAGGACAAAGCATCCACCTGCTGCCTAATATAACCCCCCCACAGTCAGAAGCCACTGTAACCAAATAATCAATGTTATTCGCTTCACATGTTATGGCTGATCAGTGTATAACCTCTGTATCTCAGTTACGTTTCAGACTGTTTTGCTACATTGTGCAGATTAATATACTGTGTTTATAATACATTTCAAAATTTCCCAAAATTCAGCACATTGTCAGTTTCACTGGCCAACACACTGATCATCGTAACATCATCAAGTTCTTTAGCCAAATTAGGTGTGCTGAGCAATGGGAAACCTGACACTGCAGTACAGTGAATCATGCAGCAGGACTGGGAAAATGTAAAAACACATTTTACCTCCAAGGGCCACTGTTCTCCCACCTTTTTTCATTAGTCTTACACGTCTGTAAACACATAAAATATGTTTGCACATATACTGTACTGATCCTGAGAGGATTAAGATGGCAAAAAAATCAATTGGGCTGGTGATTGCACAATATTTTAGAAGCTAAATTATGAAATGTATGACTATATATATTACACAATGATAAGGTATAAATACAGAAAAGCTACATACCGTTGGAGTGAAGCTGAAGTCCTTCTCTCTTCTAGACAATGGAATCAGTAGAAATGAAGTTTTGCCACGACATGAGAAGCCAGGAAAGTGAAGCAGAACATGAACAGGAACATTATTCAGCCCTGGCTGACTAGGTCTGTATTCCGGACATTACATTCATGATTTAATTTGACTGCAGGGGGCTTGAATAATTTTAACTTGCTTGCAGGTTCCCTATGTACTGTATGTATTACCTTTCCTGACCTTCGGAGGTCCTCCCTCCTGTTTCGGAGCATTTTTAAGGCTTTTTTCAGAATTTCCTGCTCTTTGCCGACGAGGCTACAGGGCAACTCTGCTGTGACCTTGAAATTACATGAAATATTCTGTTAAAACACTTTATTTGGTGTTTTACCTTGTGAATTGAAATTTTAAGCCCTAATTGTTCTTTATGTGGTAAAAAGGTAAAATAGAAAAATTAAACTATTTGATTAGAAATATTGATTTTAAACAATTTTATGAGGTACAGCTTTTGCTTATGACAGGGTTCCAGTCAATTTCCGCTCCCTTGCAGGCAGTGGTCCACATTTTTGATGCACCCAGGGATGATCTTACAGCAGCCTGGTGGAGACGTGTAGAGAAAAGAAAGATATCAGTTTTGCACCAAAAACGTTAGAATAGACAGGAGTGCAGGTGGACATAGAATGAGCAGAATGAATGGTAGCAGTATTTCTGATGTCATAACCACTTATTCTGCTGATTCTACTTCCACCTGCACTGTCTGTGTTCTAACAGCTCTGTCCACTTTAGTTTCTATTTCCAGGACTGTGTGATACTTACACTGAATCTCTTTTGTTCAGGTGTTGCCGCTGATTTCCCTGCTTATTTTTTAGGAAGTCTTCTGCTTCCACTCCAGACTGATTGAGGGAAAGATCATGAAACTAAATATGATATATTCAGTAAGCATGACTTGACAGCAGTATGTCTGTGAAACCACAAAAAACACAGAGCTTGCTAACAAACAGACAGTTTACTTGCCTTTAGTTTTAAAATGGAAATTAGGGATTTCCCCAGTCTGAAGTTTTTGGGGAACAAAAGGTAAACATCTTGCTCCCCAATGTCCACAAAATCATCCCCTGTCACACCTTGTTCTTCATGGTAAAACACAGAGAAAATAGATTAATCCACATGACTGTAACTATAAAACCCAAAATATTATGGCCACACAGAGGTTGAAAAAATAACAATGATTATGAATAAATTAATAATAAAACCCCATGATATAATTAAGGCACGCAGAGTGATCACATAGCAGGCATAGCAACAGTAAGTAAGGCGGATAAAGGGGCAACTGAGAAGACTGCATCAGCAAATTTTGCATATTTCCCATAAACACAACACTGATAGGAGTTATCAATTTAGCATTACCATATACAGTACAGTACTGTGCAAAAGTCTTAGGCAGTCCAAGGAAATGTTTAAAGCTGTTTATCTGGGTAGCAAGTGTACTTTGGCTTAGAACAAAAAAATACAATTTAACATTAGAATGTGTGCAAATTAAGAGTAACACAATAAAAACTAGTAATAATTTCTTCTGTTTTCTAAAAAGTTACTGATATCTAGTTGGATGGCTAGATGAACACAACTTCAGTTCCCAAACTTCTCCTCAGGGGCACCTCAGCCATTCCACGATTTTGTTAAATTTCACCAACAGCTCAATTAAATAATTAAATATATTGGTTTAAAAAGTCAGTGAGAGACTGACTAGCTGTATGAGGTGCCTGCCTTCTTTGCCTGCCTAAGACTTTTGCACAGTACTGTATATATATATTTAGGTCCTCAATCATGGCCTTACAATGGCTGAGGCTGGTTGGCCGAATGATGGGAGAACAACCATGTCCTCAACCATTCAAACATTTCATAGAGCCAACAGGTATGTAATCCAACAATGTGCCCTGTACTGTAATATTGTCCTCTTACTGCAATGCTTCATATTACAGTATCCATTTACATTTTATATTACACAGTGAGTTTTACTTTATACAGTTACATACTGGATGTATACTGTAGCACACATGTCGCGTCACTCACGGTCACACACACAGATTAACCTCCCCTCAAACCACAGGCAATATGCCAGGACAAGCAGTGTAGTACAATCTTTTATTAAACACGCAAGAGCAAACCCAGTACTTAACACACGGGGGGGGGGAAACAGAATATCTAATACCACGAAGGGGGGGGGGGGGGACATGCCCTACATACACACCTTTCCCACTGAATACACCCCCATAGAATTAGCACTTCAACCTCCCAAATTCCTGTGAAAATATTACTGCGATTGAGCATGTACATGAGCGATTGACTACACACTAATACAATCCAAATCCAAAACACACATGATAAATGTGCTTTTCTACTTTTATGAGAACTGAAAGCGCTTTACAATTCATGCCTCACATTCACCCATCCACACACCGGTGGCGGAGGCTGCCATGCAAGGCGCCAACCTGCATGCCGGGAGCAATTTGGGGTTCAGTGTCTTGCTCAAGGACACTTTGATGGGGTCACGAGAAACCAGGGCTCGAACCTGCAACTCTCTGGTTGCTAAACGATAGCACTACCTCCTGCGCCACCATCTTCCCCAAATGTAAGGAGAAGGAGGTTCCTCGGAGCTCCGAGATGTGTTTGGCTGTAATAAATCTGGAATATAGTTATATGACATAGTTTTTGATAACACCAGCATTTACTTTTTAGCCTTTTCAGCTTTTATTGAAAGACAAAACAAAATAAAAAAATGCAGAAGTTTGAATGACTGTGTGTTTATTTCAGTTATTTTATATTGGACTCAAGGATTGGTTTCATCATACAAATACAGCACAGATAATGTTTACTTGAAAATACTGAAAAGTAAGTGATACCAGAATCAGGGGGTCAATAAGCTTTTAAGTAATAATGTGGATTGTGCTTGGGATAGAAGCTGCACTATTGTCTTGAAGAAAAGTATAGATTTTCAAAATATGCAAATTAATTGTAATAAAAGTATTAGTGACGTTCATTTTTAGATTACATTAATTACATAACTAATAATACATTGAGAAGAAATGGTTTGTCATTATGTGGTTGGAAAGACATGAAAGTGATGTGGAAAATCGCCTCTTACCACTGAAACACATGGGAATGCGTGGTGCTAATAATGGTACTGCAGCTAGCCAGTAGGGGGCGCTTGACATGCAGTGTTTTCACCTTTTAGAGACGTAATGGTCTACGTGTTTTTTGAAGTCAGTGCTTTGATCACAGATTTGAAAGCAGTATGCATAATGCATCAGGGCTCACGCTGAAATTCCCTATATTTGGATATATTATGTAACATGGTTCTGTAGGAATGTTGGTACCTTGGAAACAGACATATACAAATATACCTTATATGTGAGTTTGGATATGGGTGTGGCTGCAACTGGAGAGGCTTGTAGTACATATTCTGCAAAAATTTCATAATGGTTGTTGCAAATATTATGTACAAACCATGACAGAGACTTGAATGCATGCATGGGTTTTGTTGGGGAAGTATCAGTTCATGAAATACATTACTGAGGAAACTGTAGTTGTTTAAACTCTTATTTAATACTATTAAGCACAGACACGTCACAAGGAAAATAAACTATTATTTATAATTATGGAGCACAGAATAACTAAACATAAAAAATATATATATAGCATAGAAAAATCCAATAATACTATCGGACAAAATGGCCATGGAAATGTAAGAGAGAGCGGTGAGCTGGAGACCAGAGTCTTGACCCTGAGGAGTGAAATAAAATATTTAATTTCTCTGTTGTGTCACAAACCTGACAGATACACTACTTGTCAAAAAGAAAAGAACTTACTTCCTCACGCATTTCTAAAAGGATGTTTTTGTCAAATCCCTGCAACTCACTGAAAAACAACAGATCAAATTCACATATTATGACTTAAAATAAAAATATAATATAGACAGTTCATGGTGCATTTTGTAATACTCAAGACACACCAAGGCCATGCAGAGTGCATACTGATAAAAGGGAGGGGAGGGGGGAATACTTCAATACATTCTCTGTATTACAAGTCCAACAATTCAAGGTGGTCTGTCTTACAATTGTCATGCGCCGCTTGTCCGCTCCTCCCGTGTGCCACGCCCCCTCGTTAACCTCGTGTGGAACCCCGATGTCATTCGCTGTTTCCAGTTGTTTTCATTAGTCCTATGTATTTAACTCCGCTTCAAAATATGTTTCCCCAATCATGTCATTTAAGTCGCTACTTCTATTGTTCCGTGTTCCTAGCTGGTTTCCCCAATAAATCCTTTGTTTCCCGATTCTCCGTCTTCCTGCTCCTGCTTCCCCGATCCGTGACAACAATCAACATGAACGCACCACAGTCCACAGAACCAATCTGTCAAGGAACATCCTGCGAAATACAATATAGTACTAACGAAGACATTTGTTACAATTCTAATACAAATGTGACGACAGAAAATGCTGAAATCCACTTTACCATGTTTTTCAAGTATTTTCCAGTATCCTGGACTTATTCTGTTTGTCAGTTTGCTGCAAAAAGAAATTTGGAATTGTCAGGGACACAAAAAGTACAGCTTTTCATGTAAACGGGATTAAAACTCTATGTAGGAATAAATGGACAAACAGAAGACCTTTTGTCACATTTCTAAATGTTTTACTGTTAGGCCGCGTCTGGCTGTGAGTGTTACCCAGAGCATATGACAGTCTCTGCCCCAACTGTCGGCAGGAATGAACGAAGAAAATTATGATTAAAAAAGATCCAACAATACAACTTAAATGTCATAGCATTTATTGTACAATATACTATACATATGATCAGGATCACATAACTGCATGGTGCGCAAGTACGCATTCCCTGTACACTCGCGGCAACTCCTTGTTGTAGCAGCGCAAATGCGTACCATTTATTTTATGTGCATTCACGCTGTTATGAAAAGAAATTACCCTGCATCTTAACATTTATGTGGCTAATTTGTACTTCGTCTGCGGCATGAAGGCTAAAATGCACAATGATTTCTTGTCATAACATTGCGAATGTACATAAAATAAACACGTATTTGCGCTGCTACAAGACATTACCGCGCGTATCGGTTTAAACGGCGAATAAGTACTTTCACACCAGGTATGTGCCCCCTGCATATGATCATGTTTGCATATAAAATAAAGGGCCGACTTACGCAGGGTTGCCAACTTTGGTCAGCTGGTTGGCGTGAGATTTTCATTTCAAGACAAGTCTACACACGTATTCACATTTATATAACCGTTTTATTACCTTGTAAATAATCTTTAGGATTTGCAAACTGCCCAAACACTTTTGATCTAGCCAGTTTTAGGTTTTAAATGGATTAATAGAGATTCTCCATAAGGATCCTGACTGTAAAAAAACTACCTGCATTTAAATCATACATTAATGACACAAAATACCTTAAAGTTTACTTACTTATTTTGCATAGTAGAAACAAAGAACCCCCTTTAAGGGGGGGGGGGCGCTTGACATTTGGTGTTTTCACCTTTTATAGATGTTATGGTCTCCTTGTTTTTTGCAGTCAATGCTTTGATCACAGAATAAATGTTAAAGAAGTGAGCACTTCTGTCATGCTTTAGTAAGATTAGTAACACACTGCTTCAGATTTCAGTGACCTGATCTCTGCTTGCAAAGAGCCTGAGATGGACCTCAAAGGTTTAAATATACATTTGCAGATAAATTAAATGCTATGTGGCCCAGTGGGTGGCGCTGTCTGGGGATTTGAACCCCCATTACTGCATGTTTGTACCTTGTTTGTGCTGGTTTGCCTGCTGTTTCTGCCGCAGGTGAAAAAGCATACAGGCAGCTGAACCGGTGTCTCTAAACAAGCCATTGTGGGTGCAGGTCATAAGGCGATTTCCTACTGCACGAACTTGGCCCAATTGAAGGTCTTAGGAGGTAGTTCCTGAACCATTTTTTAGTTCCAAAAAGAACATACTTTTTTCTCGACCAAGACTTACTGGGTGGGGCTTATAGTGATAAACTTTTCCTATTGGTTGACCACAAGCCCCAGCGCCAACTTGAAAGTTTCATGGAAATGCAGGAAAAGAGAAGTGGAGCAAAAATTGAGCAGATGTAATTTTTTGTAGCTCAGTTATACTAAAGGCATCAATGAGTAACTTTTTTGCTTCTGTCCCCATAGTTCTGCATCTGAAAATGCGATTGATAACGATTAGCGTAAAGAAGAAGTGTATATTATGGACACTGGACTGGAGCATTATCAGATAACCTCTCAGTTATCCTTGTGTGAGAAATATACACAGTCACATATTGAGATTATATTAGATGATGTGGTCTTGAGAGTGGGGCGGCATGGTGGTGCAGTGTTGCCTCACACCTTTGGAACCCGGGTTCGAGTCTCCGCCTGGGTCACATGTGTGCAGAGTTTGCATGTTCTCCCCATGTCGTCATGGGGATTCCTCCGGGTACTCCGGTTTCCCCCCACAGTCCAAATACATGCTGAGCCTAATTGGACTTGCTAAATTGCCTGTAGGTGTGCATGTGTGAATGCATGGTGTGTGAGTGTGCCCTGCGATGGGCTGGTCCCACATCCTGGGTTGTTCCCTGCCTCGTGCCCATTGCTTCCGGGATAGGCTCCGGACCCCCCACGACCCAGTAGGATAAGCGGTTTGGAAAATGGATGGATAATAATAATAACAAATAATGATGATAATAATAATTGCACTATGTCCAATGACTGCCAGTTACTGTAAACAGTAAAGTACACGTAACTGGACATGACGTGTTAAAACGTCCGAACGGCTTGACACGTAAATAATGTACATGTCAAGTACATCATTTGCTGACAATTACTTTGACAGCTGGGAGGAAGACACAGAGTAGATGAATTGATCATATTGAGGGGTTGTGCCATTGCCTTTCTCTGTCCATGTCCTTGTGTTCTACACCACATGATTGTTTCCTGTAAACCTGCGTTAGGCTCTTTCTGTACCTTTCCGACACAGAAACCTTTTCTTAACATGGATTTATAACTGTCTTCTCACTTGAGTATGAATGATGCTTAGATATAATCTATATAATATAAATTTGATATATACTGTATATGTGCACCCCACAGAAATCTCCACAATTGTAGAGATACATACGGTCTCTATGCTTTTCCTAGAGAGCCCAGGCATGAGACACAAAATAATCAGTTTTCCATAGCATTTTCCTCCAAGCCTTCTCTAGTTAAACCATAGAGACTATACCATCTCGCGTAGTCACTGGATAGCATGCAAAGAGCCATTTCTGTGGTTTTTGTTCTCTTGCCCCATTCATCACAATCGCAGTGGATTTAAAGAAAAAGTCAAAAACAGTACTGTGTCATGCTATGTGTAATAGGATTGCAGATTAGCTTAATGGACAGTCACCCCCGTTTAATTTTTTTACAGTTTTTCTGAATACTTAAACACTAACAATGATTCTTATAAAACTATTAATAGTTATAGCAAAATTACTCACTGTTTTGCACTCAGTTTGCACTTTTGTAACACACAATTTGTAAATGTGTAAATACAATCCACTGCACAGCACTCTTTTTGCGGAACTGTAAACACAACTCACTGTTTTACACACAATTTCTAAATGATCAACACACTCCTAGTAAAACTATACACATTTATAGCTATTGATTACACTACTTTGCCAGCTGTCTGGCCACACTGTCACATGTGAAAACGGTTTTAGATAATTAGTTCACTTTGCAATCAGCATGAGCGCTATAAATAAGCCACAGGTACAGTAAGCTTTCAGTGTGGAGAACAATGGAGGGAGGAGGAAGACTGAGAAGAGTGAGAATTAGAGAAGGGCGAGGAAGAGGATGAAGACTAGGAGGTGAATTTAGAGGATGAGGAGGTGAAGAGGAAGGAGGAAGGGTAAGAAGAAATAGAATAACTGATGTCATCAGAGCTACAACAGTGGATCATGTGATCAACCATGGAATGACCCTGAGGGAAGCTGGCCAATGGGTTCAGTCTGACCTGAGCCGCTACGCTGTAGCAGGCATCATAAGGACGGTTCCAAATGAGAATCGGTTAGTACAGTTACTTCACAGTACGTTTTGTAATAGTACTATACTCTAATGAGAAACACAACAATGCTGTACAGGTAAAAACTGAAAAGGGTACTCTACAGACCTGCTAGACATCCAGAATCTGGGGGCAGAGGAAGAATGTTCACTGAAGAACGAGAGACCCATATAGTTAATATGGTGATCACAAATAATTCCATTAGGCTACGAGAAATACAGCAGCGTATAACAGAGGATGACACCATCTCCCAAAACATGAACAATATGAGCATCTCTGCATTATCTCGTGTACTGGCATGCAACAGAATCAGGATGAAGCACATTTACAGAGTCCCTTTTGAAAGAAACAGTGAACGCGTTAGCATGGCAGGAACATTATTGTACACGGTGCCATAATCAATGTCCCAGGACAGCGTGGTGGTAACATAACTATGTGCGCAGCTATAAGTCAGAACGGTGCTGTTCACCATCATGCAACCCTGGGCCCATGTAACACTGCACACATTATTACATTCCTGGACAGCCTACATCATATGCTCACTAATGTTCACAGACCAGTTATGTCATCATCCATCCATCCATTTTCCAAACCGCTTATCCTACTGGGTCGCGGGGGGTCCGGAGCCTATCCCGGAAGCAATGGGCATGAGGCAGGGAACAAACCAGGATGGGGGGCCAGCCCATTGCAGGGCACACTCACACACCATTCACTCTCACACACACACCTACGGGCAATTTAGCAACTCCAATTAGCCTCACCATGTTTTTGGACTGTGGGGGGAAACCAGAGTACCCGGAGGAAACCTCACGACGACATGGGGAGAACATGCAAACTCCACACACGTGACCCAGGCAGAGTCTCAAACCCGGGTCCCAGAGGTGTGAGGCAACAGTGCTAACCACTGCACCATCATGCCGCCCCCCATAAATTCATTTTTCCATTTTTATTTTCAATAATATTGATGTTAACTCAGCATCTTATTTTCAATGTTGAAAAAGTCACTTTATATCAAGGTTTCGCCACCATTAATTTTTCAATATTGAAAAAATGACCAAAAATCAATTCAGTTTCAATGCTGATAATTTAACACTGACCATAATTCAATGCATTTAACTATACTTCAACGCTGAAACAATAATATGATGCTATCTGGGCTATGAATAATTATTTCAATTGATATACAGATTCCAAGCCCATATAGGTGATACACAGGTACGTAATGGGCGTCTTATGTCTGAGGTAGCCAGCTACTGTGTTTGATAACCCACCATCATAATAATAGTTTCCTTGCACCAGTATAAAAGTAAACCAATTGATCCCTCTTGCAATAACCTGTGGTATGAAACTGAATAAAATGTATCGTACCAGTCTTGGGGAAAACCAGTGAGAATCCACTGTGAAACAGCACTGCGCAAATTCTCATGTGTTCCTAATGACAAGAGCAAGACTGGTAATCAAACTAGCCTCTCAGCAGGAGTGTTAGTGTAAAAGTAGGGCTTATTGACACAGATAATAAAGCTTGTTAGAATGCGTAACATAATTATTTAGCTGGGCCCAGAAGAGGTGAGAGCTCCCCTAGTGGCTACAGGAGTGCATTTTCCCCAAAGCAGGTATAATGGATGGTGGTCTTATTGCTTTTAGACCACAACTTGGGATAGAAGAACAAATCAAATTATTTTCCTCATTTAATATTCAGATTTTAATTGGGCTTAAATTTTAGAGCACAGTGTGTTCTAGGATGGTACATTATGGATATTAGTCTCTACCACATTCTAACGCTATAAATCCGGACCTTTTCCTATGTTTGATTTGGTGGCTGCCAGGCGTTCTGAGTAGTATAGTGACTATGGTAGGCGTGTGATTCCCTAAGGAATTTTTTGTTCTGTTCTGTGTGGCAAATACATATAATGCTGACATTTTTCCTGGAAGATTTGGGATTTTTCATCCCGTGCCTTAAGGTATTTCTCTCCAGCTCTAGGGAGTCTCCCCCGAAAACACCAGTCACTCATTAGCCTTAGAATTATGCTTGCTGACTTATTCAACACCATGAAGGATTAACAGAAAAACAGAAACCTATTAAAAGGCTGCACCATATCATGATATGCAAATAAACATCCAGCATCATTGTTTCACAGGGAAGTACATTATTTATTGATAATTATAACACTAACCCTTACTTCTCAGCTTGACAAACATAAGGTGCGGTTTGTGAACATGTGAACTGGTTGAAATGCAAGTGTCTCACAGTCAATGCATAAGACTTGAGAGCCCTGACTTTACTTATATAGCCCACAACATGTTTATGATTCATAAATAAATCTGGCCAGCAAATCGGTCTTTCATTTTCCACAGAATAAAAAAAACGATAATGTTATCCCGCTGATAATTGCAGGTGCGTTTCACCCCCGGCACTGGCTGGAGACACAGGCAAAAGGCATACAATCTTATTGAGGTACAAAAATTATTCCATCTACTCTGCACTTCTGCATAACTTCCATCATAGTGCCAGTTTTTGCGGTCAGCAAGTTTATTACTGTAAGCGCCTCCATAGCAGTGCCTCTGAGGAACTGAACCGGACTTCCGATGGTGTCTCTCACATGCACATCATACATATATATATATATACACTCACTCTCTCCGGGTCTTTCACATGATATGTGGTCAGCCACTATATGGGAGGGATATTCAGGAATAAATTAAGGGCATATTTACAAGCCACACTAGTGTACCTATGTAACCGGTCATTCCCTGCCTATACTCTGCATTGTGTTTTGGGGTGTTATCAGGTGTGTGTCGGGTGCAGGAGGAAGGGATATTACAGACGCCGTTGTCGTTCCTGGATTTTATTGAAACTGTTGGGAACAATAAGGAAAGGGGTAAACTTCATATGCTCTGGCCCTCTCGCTCTCTCTGCACAAAGTAAAACAATGTATATACTTATGTATAGACGTGTTTTCTATCCCCTGCTTATGATGAATAATAAATCAAATATAATATATATGGGTCATAATTATACAATTGATTTACTAACTCGGGGGACCCTGCCACTAGATCCTCACCTCTTCCCACGTGTGCAATACACCAAAGGGAAGAGGAAATGAGGTCGGGACCCTTATGAAGGGGAAAAGACAGAGGGAGGGGCGATGCAGGACAAAAGCATCATGGGAAAGTTTAAAGGATATTGTACCCATCAGGTTAGACAGAAGAAGGAAAACAGAATCTTGTATAATTATAAATTAAAAGTAAAATAACAACCTGTTACACGTCACCTACACTTCAGACTTCATCCTCAAAATCAAAGCAGTATTAACACAAGCAACATGTTCCATCTCTTAAATCCAATCTAACATTTAAAAATAAAGTCTGTTTCAACTGGACTTTTATCTAAGAAAAACAAACATTTTATGTTCGAGTTGTTATAAAACTACTGAAACAAATAATTGGCTATACTGCAGTTCCGCTGTCTTGTTTGGCACCCTAAATTATGTCCTGCATTCTGTGGAAACAAATGAAGGCTGAGGAATGTTACGTAACACAGCTAGAATGCAAAAACTCTATCTGGTGTAATTCAGTGCATAAAACCAATGGTCTTAAGTGTGGTGTCTTCTTCGTAACACTCCCTGACTTTTGTATCCATGACCATGAGACAGGGTGGGCTGCTTTTCTTCCTTCCTTTGACTAGTATTCCTCCCTTTCCTCCCAGCCTTGGTTGGTGGGTCAGGTAGCATCACCTTCTTTTAATAGACCCAGGTGTCATTTATCTTGAAATTAGGTTCAAGTGCAGAAAATGATCTAGTCTTAGACAATCTCTGAATTACAGAGAAATCTGATTTATTCTGAAACTGTGAGAAATTGTTCATCTGTATTTTGCTGCATTGCTAATTGTTGATGTGTGTGCCCTCCTTGTGCAGTAAAGGGGAGATCACATGCAGAGCTGGTTTTCTGTAGTTTCTTAGCCTGAATTAAAATAAAATATTCTCTTCATATAGGAACCAAGTCTCTGGCTGGAAATTTCTACAAAAGGTCCATCTTCTTTTGCCGTATCAACACTTAAATGAGAAAAGCAGACAGGGACAGTATAGGTGACAGCAGTGACTGTCCTTCCATGCCATCCATATGTACAAGGGGTATGACCAGAGTACACATGTACAAAAAATTATATATCAAAAGCAAGTACCTTTGTTGAAACGTGAAGGTAATCGTTTACAGCATAATAATTCCATCCTAAAAAAAAGAATTTGTCTGTGTATTGCCTAGGAACTGCTACAATGTTAAAATGGTAAATCCCAACCAAACAGAGCAAAAACTGACACATTATTTAAGAACTGAAAGAAGGAGAAAATTGAAAACTTTCTTCGAGGGATCAATAACATATATGTTTTGTTTCCCACGGTCCTGTTACTAATTCAAATCTTAAATCCTGTACTTTGATATTTTGGGCTGAATGTAATGACAGCAAACGTAACAGCTGCCTCAATGCAGGTGAAGGCAGCCCAGAGGGTCCAAGAGGTCAGTGGTCAATTACTGCACAGGGATCAAATCTGCAATCAGCCAATTACTGCATACATGCCTTTATATTACGGTCAAGCGGAGAGTCAGAGCAGTTTCCATAGAAACAACGTAAACAAACTTTACCGTTTGAAGCACAACAAACTCTGAGTGAAAATGGCGCAGAGGTGAGTAGCTTGGTAGCTCTCCAAAATGTCTTTGAATTCTTCAACTGATGTTGTGCTACTTTGATTATTTAGCCTTTTATACTATAATGACATAGTAAATGTCTATAATACAATAAAAAACATTACATATTTTTTAAATATTACATATTTTTAACGTCATTTAAAGTGCAGTGGTTTTTATTGCTACTGTGGTTGCTAATATTTAAATAATGACAGACTATTTGGTTAGTAAATTCATCTCAAACATGCTAGTTTAGTAGGGCTTCCCAACCTTTCGATGTACGCGGATCGGTTTCCGTCGTAGAAAAGTGTCACGGATGGGTAAGACGGCGGTATAATTTGGGGGTTCCCTCGCCGAGCGGCGGGAGATTGACGGTGTATACGGACATGCGGGGCTAATGGCGTATTTCCGTACATCAATACGGGCAGCTTTCTTTCCAAAACGGCGCGATCCCCTAATAAACGGGACGGCTGGCTCCTCTACCCCCGGTTGTCTGCCGCCCGGTGCAATACTCCGCGCGGACGGTACCGGAACACCGACCGGAAGTTGGGACCCCCTACTGTACAGGGTGGTAGGTAAATTGTAAAAAAAAAATTGGGGCATTACTTTCGGAGTAGGCTAGATGCTTCTAAGTTTATCATTACATCTATTTACATTGTTACACAGGATTAACACTTTCAAATATTCTTAGCTTGGTTAGTGTTAACTCAGTGCTTGGTAGTATTCATCTGGGTATTCATTTGATGTGGAGTACAGTTGTTTCGTATTTGATTCTAGTTATAATTTGGTGACATTACTGTTTAATATGCTATTGCACTTACAGTATCGTGCATTTTACAGTAGATTTTTTTTGCAATCTTGCTCGCTGTTTCTTTTATTCTTTCTTTTTTATATATGTGAACCCTGTAATTATTTATTATAATAATTATAACAATTGTATTTTCTGTATGGTTGAAGAATTTCCAGCTCTTTATTTATTTTATTATCTCTCTTAAGTGCTGGTTAATCTCTCATTTATTCCCCAGAGAGCGAATTGAGAGAGCTGATCGATGGACCAACACCCAACACTGGGAAGCCTGGAACCTGTGGGATGAAGTGATCAACTGGGGAGAAGGTGTGGAGGAGTTCTCACCAGTGACACTCCCCACTGTCCAGGCTGGGGGGGTTAAGGGGGGATTGGGGGGGTCTACCGATTTGGGTAAGGGAGGGGAGAGTGTGGGAAAGGATGGACTGCTAGCCAGCACTAGTATTTCATCTCAAAGTCTTCAGAGTAATTACGGCCTTTCATCTGAAGACTGGGAAATTTATAAAACTTGCTACCTTAACAAAAAAAAGAAAGTCAGGAAGGACCGGACAAGCCGGGGGGAGGGTGAGGTAAGGGGGCAGAGTAGTGAGGAATATGTGGAGGTACCAGAGTGGGGAACATTTGAGGGGAAGGCCTCCAGGGTTGTGATGGAGGGGACAGAGGCTGGTATTAGTATGATGGATATGCTAAATGGAGGTGAGGAGAATGTATGTGAGGTGGGAGTGAATGTGGAGGAGGTTAAGGGAGGAGGAGGGAAAAGTACAGGGAATGCTGTGGAATATGTGGTGTCACAAGTAGGCAGAACTTGGCTAGAACCCATCCAGGAGGAAGACCTTGAGGAAGATGAAGAAAGAGATGAGGAGCTTCAGGAAGCAGAAGACACTGATGCTGCCACAGTGGACAGTTGGCAGTGCATGGCGGCATATGTAGCCAGAATATGGCTGCAGACTTTACAGGAAGATGGACCTGAGGAAAATGAAGAAGCTGATGTGGTATTCCAGCAGGCAGAAGATGCTGATGCTACCACACTGGTCAGGTTTCAGTGTATGGTGGCATCTGAAGACAGATAACAGCTACTGACTTTACCAGAAGAAGGACCTGAAGAAGAGGACGAGACTGAAGTGATGAAGACAGATAAAACAAAAGAAGATGCTGATGCTGCCGAGAAGATCTACAGTGAAGAAGTATCATTCCATGTGAATGCCGAAGATCTTTCTGAAGATGATACTGAGAAGAGCCACAAGAAGAAGAAGAAGAAGATGAAGTGGTGCTTCTTCTGCTGTCCCCTGCCCTTCAGAAGAAGTAGCAAGAGGCAGTAATTATAAGGTTGTGAATTCAGGTTTACAAATGACTTAAAGCAGTAATATAACTGCATTATTGACACCTTCACAATGCACTGTAATGCATCCATAAATATATTATATTGAAGAAAAAAAAGCATAACACATTATAGCCATGTTTATTATGGATTAATGGCCGATATAATGTATTATGAAGATATTTATTGTGTATATATAGATCAGAGCATTCATAATGCATTATCAAGATAGCTATAATGTGTTATGCCTTTGTATAAGTATTTACAGCCGTGTTTTTAATACTTTTATAAATGATTTATAAGGCATTAATTGGGTATGTATAATGCAGTTCTATGACTGCTTTAAGTAAAGTTAAGTAAAGTGTTTATTTTCTTTTTCTTAGAATACCCGTGTTAGAGCCCTGCATTGGGACTGGGATCCCGCGGGACCCAACGGAAAGAGATACTGTTTAAGTGTTAATGTAGCTATAAGATACGATAGGATAAGATATGCTAAGTTAAAATATAAGATAGGCTAAGACGAAATATATTAATATAAGCTAAGTTGAAATATAATAAGATAAGATAGGTTAAGTTATATGATAAGATAGGCTAAGTTAAAATATAATAAGATAGCCTATCATATTTTATCTTAGCCTAAGTTAACATATGATAAGATAGGCTAAGTTAAAATATCATAAGATAGGCTAAGTTAAAATATGATGATAGGCTAAGTTAAAATATAAGATGGGTTAAGTTAACATATGATAAGGTAGGCTATGTTAAGATAAGAGATTTGCAATAAAACATATTTACTTTTCAAACTGTGTCTTTGTCATCTCTTCAGTGTTGTGTCTGTCTTTGTTTGATAATTTTGAATTGTTAATTTATATCTGACACTCTCCTAAATGTCAATAAGCAGAGACGGAGGAATGGGAGGAAGGTACAGTTAAGTATAAATGATAAAGTATCAAAATCACAGTGTTGCCTTATTTTGACGCAGAGAAAGTAATTTCAGTGTTACTACCACATATGAGTTAATGGCTGCAAATGTTGGTGTTAGAAGTGCCGGTAAATAATGCGGAGTAAATTTAACTCTGGTGTGTTTCTGAAAAACGCACCGCCTTCTGCCTGCTGTCATTCGGCGAACGTGTAGGAGGCTATTCTGGTAACAGGTAAAGTTGTCATTTAACGTAATAACGTAACGTGCATTACCAGTTAGTAAGTGTTTTACTATATCACACACCTTACGTCCTTTATAGTTTTAGTCCGGTGCACTCTGTATCCATGCTAACTAGCTAGCTAATGTTAACATGATGCAGTACAGTCTTCCAGCTTGGGGATTCCCACCCCTGTCCGCGGCCAGTATTCCGCAGGGGGGTTTGCGGAGGTGTTGGTTGCAAATGCAAACGATCCCTTCATGTTCATGTGTTGTGTTCTAATGTGTAAATAAAAGATAACTATCAAATTCAATGTTTATGTCCTATTATAATAGATAAGAAAAATAGTTTGCCCTGCATATGGAAGCCATGCAGTCAGAGTATGATCAAGACAGGGTGTGAGTGTGGAAAAAAGACAAATGTAACAGTATTTGAGGGAAGAGTGTGAAGGAGGGAAATGTAGGGAGAAGGAGGTTCCTCGGAGCTCCGAGATGTGTTTGGCTGTAATAAATCTGGAATATAGCGATATGACATAGTTTTTGATAAAACCAGCATTTATTTTTTAGGTTTGTCGAGCTCCGTCAAAACAATTAGAACGAGTCCATTATGTAACTGGAACCCCTCTCACATGTAAACACAGTGACACACTACAGCATTGGTTTGTTGTCTGAGGCTATGATACTGACCACAAACACATTCTCAAATTTCACTGCACCAATCATAGCATATGCAGGCAGAAAAATGATAGCAAAAAACATTCAGCATTAGACTCTAAAACCGTCTGTAATGTCTGTGTTTATCCAGTGGACCATAAATTAAAATAAGCTTTCCTATTTCAGTTTCTTTCAGATGTTATAAAGTAGTAAATAAAGAATCATATTAATTAAACCATGTATTACTGACTATCAGACAACTTCAACAAGTTACCAAATGGATGCAAAATCAAAGATATTCATTTGCGCCTGGCACTAACCATGTATTCCTTCACAGTACTAAGCCATAGAAAGGGCCCCAATGAAACCCCTGCATTCCTGCATCGCAGATACTCTAATCTCAGCATTTATAAGATTATATTTGTACTACCTGCCAATTTTTATATTAGGTGAGACTAAAAATTGAGAAATATCTATATGCAGAAGTAGTTTTTCCTGATAAGAAGGATAATATCAAGACTGTCAGCATTTACAAATCGAATTATGACATATCTGAGTAGCCCAGACTGTCCGGAAAACAAAGCCGTACAGCATATGTGGCTGACTAATGTACATGCAGTGTAATAAGCTGATAATCAAATGGATAGAAAAACGCTCAATAATGGACAGGATTCAAAGTGTAAATTAGGTGCATCATGTGGAAGAGAAGTTAGGTGGCGTTGGGGTGCATTGTGAGTTTCATCTGGTAGCTAGAAGGGAACAAACAGGGCTTGGGGGGGGGGACTTCTCCGGGGGCTACATCGCTCTACCTTTTTTTAAAATTATTTATAAAAAAAAAAAAAATCTTTTCTTCTTACACTATAATGGCAGGTTTAGGACTAATACAGTACAGTCATAACCAGTGTCAGGGATTCTATGCATTGCTACACAGAGACAAGTCCAGATATTGAGCCCAAGGCTAAAATTGTGGTTTACTTACAAGTGCACTTTGCTGGGCAGTGGGGGTGTTTGTCCTTCTCTGCTCACATTTTCCCCTCTTATCCTGTCTTCTCCTCCGCAGCCCTTCCTCCTTCTCTCTGTTGCTCCTATATTCCCTCCCCTCCAGTCATCTATGTTCTCCTTCCTCTGCGGTCTCTCCTCTTCTCCCATTCTTCAGTTATACTGTCTTCTCCGCTCTCCCTGTATCCCTCCTGTCTTCTGGTCCTGTCGTCTTTTCTCCAGTCATCCCCTGCTTCTCAGTCATCTCTGCATCTTTTCTCTCATTTGTTTGCTTATTCTTTGATTGTTTGTGTTATTCGTTAACCCACCACCCCATGCTGGATGAGTCTTGATGTTTTTTGAAGTTTTTTTAAAGTTAGGCTTCTTCCTTTGTTTTTGTGCCATATCTTCTGCCCTCTTCTGGTTGCGGAAGTGCATGACACGGGTGGAAAATAGGGTTTATTACAACACACACATCAAAACCAAAAGGATCCGGATGGATCTAAAATAAACAGCAAATGACCAGGAATGAACTAAATGATGGAATAAACACAACTGGAGAACTATATACATACATACAGCATACAGCTATAATGAACCATGAAACAACAGAAGCAGAACAGGCACTTAAATACACAGCTAACAAGACACAATGCAGGACAGTGAGAATCATAACCAATAACAAGGACTGAGGGCAACCCAGGAACAGGCGTTACAGTTAAACAGCACTGGTGAAATCAAAGTGACCTTTCAGCCACATGGTCAGCTCTGCATCGCCCTCTGCTGTTTGCATTAGAAGCTGCTTGAAATTCCCACTCTCCTTACCAACACCTCGAAAAGCCAGGCCTTGCCGTGCCAAGTACTTAACTTCAGAAGATTTTTCCTCACTTGCTGCTGCTCTTTCCAGCTCATCTGAAGGTTGAATATTAACAGGATTGATCTTCTGAATCCATGTCATCAGTGCTAATCTGTGGCACTGCCTGTCTTTATGTGCACTGAATTTCCCCAGTGCCTTTTCCAGTTTCACATGCCAGTCTTCACAAGAGCTGAATGTGTCTTTCATGCCAGTTTAGACATTTGTGTTACAAATTATTTTGCACAGTAGAAACAAAGAACCCCCCTTAAGACGAGGGGGGGCTGTAAGGGAGCCCAGTGTGATCTTTAAACCATTTCTCCTGAAAGCAGGGTCTCCTGTTTGATAGACGTGACATTTACATTTGGCTGATTTGGTGAAGGTCCAAGCTCCTCCCCCCTCCTCCCTAATACACCTTCATCTTCACCTGCCTGTCTGCTCTCTCTCTCTCTCTCTCTGCTCTCTCTCTCTCTCTCTGTCATTGACTCACACTCAGTCTCCCTGATTAAATGCTGTATCTGAAATACACACCACAGGCCAAACTAAGAAGCATATTAAACTAACATCAGGATCAGGCTGCTGTGACGTCATTATTCACTCTTAACCATCAATATTTGCTCCTTTTCTCACTCCCCTCCATGTCGCCTGCATTCTCTGCCGTCAGCAGCCTCTTGCTGTCTCTCCCACTGTTGCCTCACACCTCTGGGACCCGGGTTCGAGTCTCCGCCTGGGTCACATGTGTGTGGCGTTTGCATGTTCTCCCCATGTTGTCGTGAGGTTTCCTCCGGGTACTCCGGTATCCCCCCACAGTCCAAAAACATGCTGAGGCTAACTGGAGTTGCTAAATTGCCCGTAGGTGTGCATGTGAGAGTGAATGGTGTATGAGTGTGCCCTGCGATGGGCTGGCCCCCCATCCTGGGTTGTTCCCTGCCTCATGCCCATTGCTTCCGGGATAGGCTCCGGACCGCCTGCGACCCAGTAGGATAAGTGGTTTGGGAAATGGATGGATGGATGGGATGATTTTCTGCACACTTGGATTATTTATTTGCCCCCCTTGTCTTTTGTACATCTTACTTTGAAAAAAACCCCCTCCAATGGGCTCACCACCCATGGGAGGGGCCATAGGGGTCGGGTGCGAAGTGATCTGGGCGGCGGCCAAAGGCGGGGACCTTGGCGGTCCGATCCTCGGCTGCAGAAGCTAGCTCTAGGGACATGGAATGTCACCTCTCTGATGGGGAAAGAGCCTGAGCTGGTGCGCGAGGTTGTGAAGTTCCGGCTAGATATAGTCGGACTCACCTCGACGCACGGCTTGGGCTCTGGAACCAGTCTCCTTGAGGGGGGTTGGACCCTTTTCCACTCTGGAGTTGCCCGCGGGGAGAGGCGCCGAGCGGGTGTGGGCATACTTATTGCCCCCAGGCTGGGTGCCTGTACATTGGGGTTTACCGCAGTGGACGAGAGGGTAGCCTCCCTCCGCCTTCGGGTGGGGGGACGGGTCCTGACTGTTGTTTGCGCTTATGCGCCAAACAGCAGTTCGGAATACCCACCCTTTTTGGAGTCCTTGGAAGGGGTGTTGGAGAGCGCTCCTCCTGGGGACTCCCTTGTTCTGCTGGGGGACTTCAATGCTCACGTGGGCAGCGACAGTGAGACCTGGAGGGGCGTGATTGGGAGGAACGGCCCCCCCGATCTGAACCCGAGCGGTGTTTTGTTATTGGACTTCTGTGCTTGTCACGGACTGTCCATAATGAACACCATGTTCAAGCATAAGGGTGTCCATATGTGCACTTGGCACCAGGACACCCTAGGCCGCAGTTCGATGATCGACTTTGTAGTCGTGTCGTCGGACTTGCGGCCGCATGTTTTGGACACTCGGGTGAAGAGAGGGGCGGAGCTGTCAACCGATCACTACCTGGTGGTGGGTTGGCTCCGCTGGTGGGGGAGGAAGCCGGCCAGGCCTGGCAGGCCCAAGCGTATAGTGAGGGTCTGCTGGGAACGTCTGGCGGAATCCCCTGTCAGGGAGAGTTTCAACTCCTACCTCCAGCAGAACTTCTTCCATATCCCGGGGGAGGCGGGGGACATTGAGTCCGAATGGGCCATGTTCCGTGCCTCCATTGTGGAGGCGGCTGACCGGAGCTGCGGCCGCAAGGTGGTCGGTGCCTGTCGCAGCGGTAATCCCCGAACCCGCTGGTGGACACCGGTGGTAAGGGATGCCGTCAAGCTGAAGAAGGAGTCTTATCGGGCCTTTCTGGCCTGTGGGACTCCAGACGCAGCTGACGGCTACCGGCAGGCCAAGCGGAATACGGCTTTGGCGGTCGCTGAGGCAAAAACTCGGGTGTGGGAGGAGTTTGGTGAGGCCATGGAGAACGACTTCCGGACGGCTTCGAGGAGATTCTGGTCCACCATCCGGCGGCTCCGGGCGGGAAAGCGGTGCAGCATCAACACTATTTATGGTGGGGATGGTGCGCTGCTGACCTCAGCTCGGGACGTTTTGGGTCGGTGGAGGGAGTACTTCGAAGACCTCCTCAATCCCACCGACACGCCTTCCAATATGGAAGCAGAGTGTGGGGACTTGGGGGTGGACTCGCCTATCTCGGGGGTGGAGGTCGCTGTGGTGGTCAAAAAGCTCCTCGGTGGCCGGGCCCCGGGGGTGGACGAGATTCGCCCAGAGTTCCTCAAGGCTCTGGATGCTGCGGGGCTGTCCTGGTTGACACGCATCTGCAACATCGCGTGGACATCGGGGGCAGTACCTCTGGACTGGCAGACCGGGGTGGTGGTCCCCCTCTTTAAGAAGGGGGACCGGAGGGTGTGCTCCAACTACAGGGGGATCACACTCCTCAGCCTCCCTGGTAAGGTCTATTCGGGGGTCCTGGAAAGGAGGGTCCGCCGGATTGTCGAACCTCGGATTCAGGAGGAGCAGTGTGGTTTTCGCCCTGGCCGTGGAACAGTGGACCAGCTCTATACTCTCAGCAGGGTTCTGGAGGGTTCATGGGAGTTTGCCCGACCAGTCTACATGTGTTTTGTGGACTTGGAAAAGGCATTCGACTGTGTCCCTCGTGGGGTCCTGTGGGGAGTGCTCCGGGAGTATGGGGTACCGGGCTCCCTTTTAAGGGCGGTTCGGTCCCTGTATGACCGGTGCCAGAGTTTGGTCCGCATGGGCGGCAATAAGTCGGACTCGTTTCCGGTGAGGGTTGGACTCCGTCAGGGCTGCCCTTTGTCACCGATTCTGTTCATAGTTTTTATGGACAGAATTTCTAGGCGCAGCCAGGGCGTTGAGGGCGTCCGGTTCGGTGACCTCAGGATTAGGTCTCTGCTTTTTGCGGATGATGTGGTTCTGTTGGCCTCATCGAGCCGTGACCTTCAGCTCTCGCTGGAGCAGTTCGCAGCCGAGTGCGAAGCGGCTGGGATGAGAATCAGCACCTCCAAATCCGAGACCATGGTTCTCAGCCGGAAAAGGGTAGAGTGCTCTCTCCGGGTTGGGGATGGGGTTCTCCCCCAAGTGAAGGAGTTTAAGTATCTCGGGATCTTGTTCACGAGTGGGGGAACGATGGAGCGGGAGATCGACAGGCGGATCAGTGCGGCGTCGGCAGTCATGCGGGCGCTGCATCGGTCTGTCATGGTGAAGAGAGAGCTGAGCCAAAAGGCGAAGCTCTCGATTTACCAGTCGATCTACGTTCCTACCCTCACCTATGGTCATGAGCTTTGGGTAGTGACCGAAAGAACGAGATCGCGGGTACAAGCGGCCGAAATGAGTTTCCTCCGCAGGGTGGCTGGGCTCTCCCTTAGAGATAGGGTGAGGAGCTCAGTCATTTGGGAGGGACTCAGAGTAGAGCCGCTGCTCCTCCGCATCGAGAGAAGCCAGATGAGGTGGCTCGGGCATCTGATCAGGATGCCTCCGGGACGCCTCCCTGGGGAGGTATTCCGGGCATGTCCCACTGGGAGGAGGCCCCGGGGAAGACCCAGGACACGCTGGAGAGACTATGTCTCTCGGCTGGCCTGGGAACGCCTCGGGGTCCCCCCAGAGGAGCTAGACGAAGTGGCCGGGGAGAGGGAAGTCTGGGTCTCCCTGCTGAGGCTGCTGCCCCCGCGACCCGACTCCGGATTAAGCGGGAGATGATGGATGGATGGATACTTTAAAAAACTTTCATGTTACGTCTTAAAATATTTGTGTAACTAAAAACTATGGTCAAGTTATATTACCATTCTTTAAAGTTTTTAATGTGTATTTGCATTTAATGTGTAAATGCAGCTTACTGGTTGCTATTAAATGTAATTAAATAATCATGTACACCTTCTTTAAAATAACAAGACTATATCCTAAATTCTTACACCCTTGCCTGATTCCACAGTTCCTACCCCCCACTTATGTGGCCCCCCTCCCACCCTTCCATGGCTTGTGAGATAAGGAAAGCACACTTCCCAACCTTTGGTTGTGCGCATGCTTGGGGTTTTGCTGTGTGTGTGTGTGTGTGTGTGTGTGTGTGTGTGTGTGTAGGTTGTTCATCTTGCGTCCAAAGTTAAGGTTATATTTTATACTACTTTAAAATAACACATTTTTGTTTGACTGTTTAACAAACACATCTAAAGTTTTTATACATTTAAACATTAACAAAAGCTGTTAATGTCTTTTCTTTAAAATTTACAAGTCTATTTTGTGTGGTTTTTCACAATAAGACTCATGAACGACTAAGTTAGTATGTTTTGGGGTCTGTATACACATCGCAGTCCTATACTTTCACAGACCTAAAGTTAAACTCTAAAGCCCCTGACCACTGGTGTGTGTGTGTGTGTGTGTGTGTGCTTGTGCACGTGCACATGAGCATGAATATACATTTACTGAAAAAACATATTTATTAAAATAACTAAGACCTTATTCTTTAAAGTTTTTAATGTGTATTTGCAGCATGGTGCTAAATGCAGCTTACTGGTTCCTATTAAATATAATTAAATAATCATGTACACCTTCTTTAAAATAACAAGACTATATCCTAAATTCTTACACCCCTGCCTGATTCCACAGTTCCTACCCCACACTTATGTGGCCCCCTCCCACTCTTCCATGACTTGTGAGATAAGAAAAGCAGACTTCTGCCTGCCTGGTCGATCATTTCTAGCCGTTCAAATACTCAAATCCTGTTGCCTAAATGACTTATATCCCACTCATATTAATTTAAAATTTCGCTATAACAAAACAATCCTTATACATTTTAATAAAAAACGTGAACTATATATGTTTGGTGTTTTTTTGATTGAGCAAACTCTTTTGTGTTTTTGTGTGCGTGTCCGATACAACTGTAGTTTGTATCAACTTTTTTTTTTAGTTTGACCTCCGGGGTGTGTGTTTCTCCACATGCGCGTGAATAAACATTTACTGAAAAACGTATCTATTAAAATAACTAAGACTTTATTCTGTCAAAGTTTTTAAAAATGTGTTTTGATGCATGTCACTAAATGCTGCTTAATAGTACCTAACCGGGGGTGCTCCCCCAGAGACAGTTGCTAGTCCATTTATTCTTTTAAAGACTACTGATTCCAATTTGGTGCCATATGCTTTTATCTTGTAGGCCGTAGGATAGCTCCATTTCTACCAGCTATAGGCCATGGTACGTCTGGGCTATTATGCTTAAATTCTTTATTAATTAGCGTTGGCTATGTGCTTTATAACACTGCTGATTCAGGTCTCTTGTAGATTTTCTCTTGACCGGTCAGCGCAGTCTCTCTCTTGTACATAGAAAAAAAACAGAGAATACCTATTATTAGAATGTTATTTTTAATTTAATTTAATTAATTAGCGTTTTTATCACACGAATAAAAGAAATAATATACTCACCGGGTAAGGCCTGGATGAACCTCTTTGGCTGGCAGGAAGGGTAAGACCTCGAAGATGCTTGTGCCTCTACCCTAGTAGGAAAAGGCACCCCCGCTCGCCGTAATATCAACCAGGTGCAGTCATATCGTTTCTCTATTAACCCATATCTGTACTGTCATGTATGAAAAACAGGATTTACCCAACTTGATGTATGGCCCGAGTCATTAGAGATGACCTTCAAAAGTATGGCTCCATACGCTGATGTAATACAACGCTTGCGTGTCTTTACTAGATTATTTAATTGCTATTAACCAGGTGCACTCATATCGTGTCTCTATTAACCCATATCTGTACTTGTGCGAGGTCATATATGAAAAACAAAACTTCAAACAGATTTTATATATGGCCCAAGTTGTTAGAGACGGCCTTCAAAAGTGTGGCCCCATACGCTGATGTAATACAAACGCTTGCGTGAAGAAGAAACACACATACACTGTCAAAACTACCACCAAGCGTTTTTATTGGACGACAGACCCTCCGCCTCCTCCTCTCATTCTTTGCTCCAACTTTATCATTTTCTCCCAGAGTCTCAGGCTCTCAGAGTTTCTCTCAGACTCGCGCAGCGGCACGGCTCTCAGCTCTCCGGCATCAGACTCGCGCAATGGCACGGCTCTCAGCTCTCCGGCATCGCTCTCTCCGAGGATTATCCAAAACCGTGGGGACCTTAGCGCAGTACCGCACCAGACACAGCGTTCTAAGTCCTTTGGTGATTCTCCAAAGCCTGGGACCTTACCACGGTTCCGCAACACCAGACACGCCGTACGCTCACGCTCCATCAGGTAACCCACCCCCGCTCAGCCCCGGCGGTGCCCGACAAAATAATTACTTATTAAAATAACACACACACTCATAAGCACTCTCCTCAATATAGCACTCTCCTCAATATAATTTAAAAATAAAATAATAATTAATAATTTAAAATAAATAAATAATGTATAATAATAATAAATAATAATTTAAAATAATAAATAAATAAATAAATAAATAAATCCAACTCCCGTGACGTCACATCGTACCACCACAACCAAGCCCCGCCTACACAAGCCCCGCCCACAAGTGACCTTTTGACCCGACCTGTCAATTTGATGGAAGCGGTATTACTCCTCTCTCTTCTGCGGCCTGTGTTTTCTATTTTTCATCAAAGTTCACCATAGCTCAAAATGTGTTTTGATGAATGAGAATGTGTTTCAAGTTTTGCAAAAAGGGTGACTGAGATCTGCAAATTGTATCTAATTAGGTGAGCATGGTTTAAAGTTTTGCCAAAGTGATTGTTTCAATACATGGCTTTTGGCAATTGGCATGCAGTTTTGTTCCCAAAATGATTTCTAATATTTCAGCAATTCAGAAAAACTGTAAAATATTTCACTTATCTAAACAATATTTATCCCAAAGTGCTACAAAGGCTTTTATTCAGCACAAACACAGCATCAATAATCTGAGATAATTTTGAATGTGATTATTCTATTTTTTTGTTAAAATCAACTTTAAACATACACTTTTCGAAACCTATTTTCAGTGGTGCTGACAAATTGTAAAACATCACATTATAAACATTTCTAGCCAAGACGTTTGAGCTCTGAAGCTTATAGACATTGGGGCTGGCTACACAAAGGTGAATGAGATATTCAAAGAATTGTGTGAGGTTTGATTACTAAAGTGTTACAACTTTGAAGTGACTTTGGAGTCACCAGACCTTTGCATACTGTCAATGGCCCATCAGTCTGGAATGTCTGTCACTGCTCCTCACACCAATCAGTTTGGAAAGGCAGTGGGAATTTTACAGTTTTTTTCAATTGCTAAGACAGATACTGCAATACTGAAGTTGCTTTCTCAAAACTCTTCACCACAACATTAGCTCATGTGAGCTAAACTGTTAAGCATTTTGCTTTGCTGTCATACAAAATGCAATCAATAAAGTCTTCAAAATTTATTCTTCAATTAATTTATCAGAGGCCATTTTGCACATAAGTACATACTGACCCTAAAACTGCTAGTAAAACAGTCAAAACTGAAATATATCATTTTACTAAATTACTATCAAGACCCTTTCTAAAATAGATTGTAAAAAACACATAAAATAAACAAATTATGTAAATTCACACAAGATCAAACAATGAATGCTGTATGCCAAGATATTTCTCCAGAGCAATGCCAAGGATGGATCATGTATGTGAAGAGACAGAGTAGAATCTATGGTACTGTCTTAGCAAATGAAAAAAAACTGTAAGAAAACACACAATACTAGCCTTTTCACAGTTTATAACATGTAACAGATTAAACTTTGAAGTATAAAATGTGCAATCACATTATATTACAGGAATAATACAATACAATAAATGAATATTAGAACAACAAATTAGTTAGCTATTAGTTGCTGAGCTATTACAATTCTCCTCAAATGAGCTTGATGGGCTGAATGGCCTCCTCTCGTTTATACATTTCTTATGTTTTTATGTTTTTATATAAATTGTCACTCCTGATCAGGATGCCAAGCTTCAAAACAGTTGTGGGTTATGCTGAAAAGCCAGGTCTGTGCCTGGAACCCAACTAGTTTAAATGAACTAGAAATTCTGCAAAGAAGAATGGTCAAATATTCAGCCAGAATTATGCCAGAGGCTTGCTAATGGCTACCAAAAGATTCTGGTTGATACCTGTTGTATGTAAACTTGTGACCACAACTAAAATGTGTTTTTGTAAAGAAAGCGCTATCTCATGGTAACAAGTGCAAGTGAATAGATGGGCGGGTTTAGACGAGAATTTAGGCTCACCCCCAGAAGGAGGGGGGTCAGTCCCTTTGGCTGGCTTTTGGCAGGCAACCGGCAGGCAGCCGGCTGGGAGGGGAAAATTCAAGCGGCTACATCTGTACCTGCGAGATGCCCAACGGGGATAAACTGATCTGGCTCTTTGACTACGATGAGGAGGAACTGCACATGTTTCAGATCGCCGTAGACGGCGCAGACCCCGCGAAAGACGACCCGCATCTACTGAGTTCCTCTGAAGATGAACGGGGAAACTTGAAGTCTATCAGCGTCCCGATGATGAAAGCGACCACCAACCCTGACAATCGGGGGAACATCTACAATTTGGCCATGCAGTTTAAAAATCCTGACGAAGGTAATGATCGGAGGACCTTTATAAAGTGGGACGCGACCGGGGAGCTGGGGGACAGAATGCTGAATATATGTCAGCGGCCTAAATGCGACTGTTTTGGGCTGAGAATACCGTTTGTGATTTGGATGCGGATGTTTGAAGAAAAGGGGGATTTCTTCCACTCGCTGTTCAAGGATAGTCGGGGGCGTAAGGAGATGCAAGCGTTGAAAAAACTTGTAATGTAATATCCATGTCTGGGGTGAGCAAAAGATCGGAATGCTAGCAATGGGGAAGAACGGACAACCATTATCAAGTAGTGTAACATTTTACAGATGTTATACCAAATGTATGCATTTATCAAATGTGTTGTTCTTAATCTAACTTGAACATAGTTGTACATTGTTTATTTTTCAAACATGTTGCACAAATTATATAAATTTATCAAATGAAGTTTTTTTGGTAATATAACTTGACCATAATTTTTTAGTTACACAAATGTTTTAAGACGTAACATCAAAGTTTTTCAAAGTAAGATGTACAGATGTTTTAAAATATAACATGAAAGTTTTTCAAAGTAAGATGTACAAAAGACAAGGGGGGCAAATAAATAATCCAAGTGTGCAAAAAATCATCCCATCCATCCATCCATCCATCCATCCCCCAAACCACTTATCCTACTGGGTCGCAGGGGGTCCGGAGCCTATCCCGGAAGCAATGGGCATGAGGCAGGGAACAACCCAGGATGGGGGGCCAGCCCATCGCAGGGCACACTCATACACCATTCACTCTCACACGCACACCTACGGGCAATTTAGCAACTCCAGTTAGCCTCAGCATGTTTTTGGACTGTGGGGGGATACCGGAGTACCCGGAGGAAACCCCACGACAACATGGGGAGAACATGCAAACTCCACACACATGTGACCCAGGCGGAGACTCGAACCCAGGTCCCAGAGGTGTGAGGCAACAGTGCTAACCACTGCACCACCATGCCGCCCCCGTGCAGAAAATCAATAAAATGAAAATTAGACACAAACTAATTCAACTCAATAAAGAAAATATTATTAAGCTAAGAGAAGTAGAGTTTTTAGGTTTACCATTCATGTAGTACTGGAGACTCACTCAGACCATAGAATCATACAGATTAGCATTAAAGACACAATTTAGTAATTTAAGCATCCAAAATGAGTAAAAGAGGGGCAGGGCGACTGCTCATTTGTACTACTCCCTGTATACTTTCTCATAATGCTACACCATGGGGTTCCTACAACAGGCCTTGAAGAAACCTCTGTCTGGGACAGGTTACTTGTCACACAGGTGGACCACAGTCATCAATGATGAGATAAATACCTATTTCATTAAATGATTTTAAAAATAACACTTGAATATTCTAATGGAACGGTAATTCAACGTGTACCGGCAAGAAACCTTCAGCATACAACACAATGTTTTAAGCAGCAGACATGCTTTAATCACAGGACTTGTTCACCATGTCAGATTAGACAAACAGTCTTGTCCTGACAAACTGCAACTACTGTACAAGAGACGTATCCAAGAAACGGTCATATATAACATCCCTTCAGAAATTCATGACACACTGTCTGATATTACAATACAGTTCATAAAAATGCCCGGGGCGAACCTAAAACAAAAGGAAGATGACACTTCACGATTCTAATACACATGTAACAAGTGCGCTACCAGGGCGCACTTGTCGAAGTTCGCTGCCACCACCTTTTTAATTTAAAGAGGCTGGGAAGGTCCAACCAAATAAGGACACCAAAATATAGGAAGATCTTTATTAAATATTCCCCGGATTACAACCCCTTCCCGAGGGCTAACTTCATCTCACTAGGAATGATACAACCACAGTTCCCCCCACGCCACTCAAAATCCAAATATACAGCACAGCAAACTTAAATCACAACGCCCGTGCAAACCCTTACACACAGCAAACAAATCATTCCCGATGCACCTTCTAACCCCGCCCTCCTACTCACGACCGCAATCCGGGGATAAAATTCATACACAAACATACACTCATTCATTCCAAAATTACACCATTAAAAGCGGTTACTCCCCTGGAAAGAGGCACACCTGCCCCCCCGCTTTCTCCAGGGAAAAGAAGTTGAGGTCTCTCAGTCCACGGGGTTCGTCTCCCCGCTGTACTTCGCTGCCAGCCCTTTAAACCGCTATCTTTCTAAAAGCATTATCCCCCCCCCCATAACTAACTATAACTTCATCCACGGCCAGTCTACCACCGGCGACGGACACACCACGGTTCCTTTTCCCACAGACTGACAGCTACTCCAACTCCCCCAGTTTCCCTACAAGACCAAAGAAAGACCTTTTCTTCCCCCTCCTCCCACATAGGCATCCTCTTTATAACTCTCCCTCCCCCACCCCAATCCTAATCACCGGTGTTCCCCATTAACATGGCAGCGAATGACCACGCCCAGATTCGTTCATTACAATATCATAACATTATTCTAACATTAATGTCATGTTGTTCTTAATAGATTTCTGTCTCAGGTCCTGATTTCAGATTGAGCCTTTAATCTAGAATATGGACAGTTTTAAAAACACTTGACTTTGTTGCAACTCATTTTTGTCATGCCCTGCCCGTCGGCTCCTCCTGTGTGCCACGCCCCCTGCCTACCCACGTGTGTTTCCCGGATTGTACCCAGCTGTGTCTGATTATTTTCAATCAGTCCTGTGTATTTCAGTCCGTGTCTTACCCGAGTCCTGCGTCCGTCATTGATGTTCATTGATGTTTGTTCGCGTGAGATCCCCGTTCTTGATTAAAACCCCGTTTTCCCCTTATCCCGCTTGCCTGCCTGCTCCTTCCGCACGATCGCCGCTCTGCCCGCGATCGCTCACCTCGACCCGTGACAATTTTCATGTTAATGTCATCTTTCCTGTTAATGTGAGTTTGTTCTGTGTGGGTCTCTGTCTCAGGCTGTCATTTTATTCATAGTCTCATTTAAACCACTTAACAATATGCATAGATTGCATAGTTGCTAATGTAAAAAATAAAAATTAACTTCTATTCTACAACAACATACAGTATTGTGAAGTATTAATAGTACTTATTGCCAATTCCAGTTGAAAGGGTAACTTCTGTAATTTGAGTAAAATGCAAGATAAATTTTTAAACCAGATTACAGTAAATTTTTATTTTTCTGTTTAAAAAGATAGTTGCTGTAATTTACATACGACAAAACCTGTAAAAGACATTTTGTAATTATTTTCTAAATGAAATGAAGATACTTTGTTACTCTCCTTGCGGAAATTCTCTTTTCACCTACCCCATCTTGCTCTACTTGACACACGGGCACAGACAAAGGTGACAGCAAGCCTGGCAGCAAAGGGCAGCCACCTGTAGGGACACCCATGGAGCTGGGGGTTTTACAGTGATTAACAGCAATTTTGCAATACCTTTCTGGCAGCTTTTTTTTTTTGCTAGGTATTTACAGTAAATTCCACATTCAATTCTACACCAAAACAGACGTCATTCCTAAGCGCAGCATGGACTGCTTCCAGACACAGTATCATATGCAATTTCCAGAGTCACTTGAGTAAGCTGGAGATGCCTCATCCCCGGGTAAGAGAGCCTGCAGTAGGCAGCCTACCAAAAGAGGGCCTTTCCTGTTCCCTTCGTGAATTATAAAAACCAGTGGAGAGAGCTCTCCTGTTGCAGTTTCAAAGAGAAGACCAACATGGAGAATTTTGGACTGAGGTTTTGCAGTATGAGGGTGCTGAAGGAAAAAGGAGTTTCAAAGACATTGGTCTGCCTGTACTGCCGATTTTGTCTCTGGCAATTTCAGATGTTCATGTAGAACGTGAATTTACTAATGTGACATTCCTTAAATCTGACCACCAAACAGAATGGTTGTAAATTTTCTGTCCAGTTTGGTAGATGTACAATTTGGACTGCAAAGAGATGGACTGATGCAGAGGCAGAGCTATAGATAGGCCTGGGTGAGCTCTGCTGGGCCCACCCATTCAGATTAATGAAATTACATTTTTTATATGTATTACCGGCTTCTAACTCCTGCACATCACTGCTGTTACTGTGGCAAGTACGACAGAATGTGTGAGCTCCCTCTAGTGGTGCTCTTTAGGTAGAACACCACAGTCGTGGGTGTATTATTGTTGCAGTCACCATGTTGTAAATATCTAAGCCTATATAAGAAAATGTAGGGTAATGAGCTTCACTCAGGCCCACCCAAATTTAATACAGGTCCATCCATCAGCCACTTTTCCATATTTAAATGCTGCAGGAGGATGCTCACATGAAAAAAAAGACTAATTCATTTCTTTATCCAAAACTATTTCTTTCCTCATTCATTACAAAGAAAAGAGCTTTAACTTGTGCGTGCATTGCTTAATTTTAAGCAGCATTATGGAGTATTTTTGGAGATAGAAAAGTTTATGAAGGGTCTGATTTTGGGTATCTTTTACTTGTGGTTTGGGCTATAAAATTGGAAGGAGTTGCCAACCTTCACTGTGCAGGGTCTGCGCTGTTCTCATCCGTGGACAGTGTGTGAGTTTGTGGGTCAGTCATAAATATGCGGGGGGGCTGTATTTATTCAAAATAATACAGATAAAATTAATATATCTCATCAATTAATTTAAAGTTATTTTTCACCCCAAGCACACCTACCCTTCCTGAAAATGGTTTAGTCTACAGTCCTGCTCTGGGGTACGTTTCCTGTACCATGATGCATGTTAGCAAAACACAAAAATATGCCAGGAAAATAGCAAGAGATCAAAGAAAAAGATACATTCTGTGGGCCATGGCTGCTGCCGCATGGCAGAGCATGTGAGCGGGAAGTGCAGGGACGATGTCAGCATCACCAAAAGGAGGGCTGCAGCTCTCTGGAGGGAGCAGGAGAAGAGGACTGAGGGAGCACCAGTTTACCTCCTCTCACTCCTGGGGAGGACCGAGTATTGGCCATCCTAGATCTGAGAGGCACTTGAGGGAATCCCGGGGTGCATAAATCTCTGTAGTCTACCCACCTCCAAGACATCTATGCTTTCTACTCCCCAGCCACTTCCTCTTGGCCCACCAACATTTGGCCCCCTGTAGTGTGATCACCAGGGTTCCTCAATATGTGGCACCTCCACACCTGGCTCCTCTACATCAGCCATCCCTTGTCTGGGCCCCTCTACATCAGGCCCCCTCTGACGTGGCCCTCAGTCCCTCAGGGCGACACTGTCCCCTGAGTCCCCAGAATCCCTTTCAGTCTGGGAGATCACCTAACCCACCCATCCTGCTGCCTAATGCCGGTGTCGTGCTGTAAACTGTCCCCCTGCCACGGAATGTAATCTCTCATTTTAAAGGCAATGTCGCTTCGCTTCTCCTGCGCGGCAGCAGCGTCCGCTCGCTGTAACATCAGTTGTCTTGTTTAAGCAGACTAAAAACTCTTATTTCTTGTTTATTATGATATTTTACAGTCAAAGTTAAGATAAACATCCTCCTGTAAAATATCGCAAATGTGACACTTACTACTATTTCATTTAAACACGACAGTAATGCATTTCTTTTTGACGAGGCTCGTTTGTGCAAATACAGGCGCCTATAGTCTCAAGAGGTGATTCATTTTCTTGAATAATATTTTTGATACTTTGTTGAATTAATTCTGCCTCAATATTTTTGCTATTCTGTCTTCTTTTCATACCTATAATGCAGCGATTAGCTTCATACTGGGCACCGACACACATAGAAATGACGTAACATCGAATCAAATTCCAAAAGTAATCAGAAGTCAGCAGCCTGCCCAGAATGCACAGATAACAAGCTACACTGCAAGTCGTCCAGCCACGACGTCACCCAGCCCATCATCTACCATCTAAAATACAGATAAATTACAAGTGCTCCGTATTTCTGCAGATGACATTATTTTGAATTGGGCCATAAAGAAAAAAACATTCTTGGCCTGGAGGGAGGGGGGCTTGAACAGGCTATTCTTATTTAATAACCCAATTTTTAATTCAGAATAATAAGATTAATAGGATGTTGGTGGCTGTCAGTCAATTACAAGTTGTGGTCGAGACTAAGTAAAAGATAAAAAGTAGTGATAATATAGCAAAGCAGTGGCAATACTACATTGCCAAAGCAGGTTATATGCACTAAAATACAACTGCAGCTTCACTAAGCACATCACAGTGCAGTCTGACCAGACACACAGTTCTCAGTCAATTATCTGCATTGTGGGAAGATATGAAAGGATTTACAAACTACCATTACTAGTTACCACACTGCAAAATGCTGCTTTACGTGGAGTTATATTACGAAAGGCCGTCAAGGCCACGATGTCTTAAACTCTTTGCTTAGAGGCGGCATTATTTCATGCCTACAGTTATATTTTTACCTCTATAGACAGCCGTGTAACTGCGCTTACAGGCAGCATTTTGCAACGTGTCTTGATGTCAACAAATTATCTTTCAGAATAAAAGCACCATTAATATTGAATCACAAACACCATAACAAAACCAAATTCTGCACAGTTTGCTTATTATTCTGGGTGCGGGCTGCTAACATCCTGCCTTACGGTTTGGTTTGCGGGCTGCTGGTGGCCTCCTACCGCTCTGCCATGGAGAGCATCCTAACATACGGCCTTACGGTGTGGTATGCGGGCTGCTGGTGGCCTCCTACCGCTCTGCCATAGAGAGCATCCTAACATATGGCCTTAGGGTGTGGTATGCGGGCTGCTGGTGGCCTCCTACCGCTCTGCCATAGAGAGCATCCTAACATACGGCCTTACGGTGTGGTATGCGGGCTGCTGGTGACCTCCTACTGCTCTGCCATAGAGAGCATCCTAACATACGGCCTTACGGTGTGGTATGCGGGCTGCTGGTGGCCTCCTACTGCTCTGCCATAGAGAGCATCCTAACATATGGCCTTACGGTGTGGTATGCGGGCTGCTGGTGGCCTCTATGACTTTTTTGTAGACAGTCCATCTGTGTGGTGCTGTTTGCATGAATTGTTTTGGGAAATGCACTTACAGTTTTGCAGATGTTAAGGGTGATTCCAGAAATCCATCAAAGCAACTGAGGAACTGCAATGTCGCTGTACAGTTCCTTATAATGGATGTAATGTAATGTAATGTGTAGAGTGGCAAATAAACTGATTCACCATTTACTCTCATGTACATCACTTATCAAAATGTTGCTCTAAATGCAAATGTGTGAATGTAAATGTAAGCAGTAAAGCTACAATTTACGTTCGGTTTGCATGGTGGAAAGAACATTTAATCTGCCTTTTAAGTGTGATTAGAAGATCTAATGCCTGTGTGCTTGTAATCAGATGGTCGCTGGTTCAAACCCAGCCACAGCACGTCTCTGGGTCCTTGAGCGAGGCCCTTAACCCCCAGCTCACTGGGCATCACTACAGGTGGCCGCCCTTCGCAGACAACTTACTCTGTTTACTCTAAAAAAAAAGACAGCAATTTGAGGGAGAAATTAAAACAATTTCTCCACAGGGACCAGTAAAGTATCAATTATTATTACTGTATGAGAGACTGTCTAATATCAGATTGATAACAGACTCATACTGTGCTGCGCTTGTCTGAGAGAGATGATTAGCAAATGCTCTCCCAGTGTCTCAGCACTCTGTACAAAGAACTTTATATGCTCAGTATCTGCTCCTGTTTATCTAATTGTTCTCATTTTAACTGGATGTTAAGGAGTAAATTAATAAACGTCATGCAAGTGCACATTAGAATGCTTTTTCACTGTTACTTAAGTTCCCAATCAGATCAGCCTGATGTGTGTCTGTGTTTCCTCTCTGTTCCCTGCCCTTTCATCCCGACCACGACCATGATCTCTCACTTAGCAGCAGAGCAGTTTATTCTAAACAGTGGAACCACGAAGATGTTCAGACTCTTTGGTCTTCTCATTTTCATTAGTAAGGCCCTAAAATATAAATTATTTTTGGATTTTAATATTTTCATTTCTGGTATGATGTTATCATTGGAATTTGGCCATTTAATCTTCATCATAGTTAATAGTTATTTCGATTACTATTATATGTCTTATTTGATTATGATTTTTTTGTTTTTCTGTTTTTGCAGACACTGCACTGACTACAGATGTTGTTCAGCCCAGTCACCTGACGAGGGTTCAGCTTGGAGACAGTGTGAACCTGACATGCTTCTATCCAGAAGAAACAACATCTGTTGCTTGGTTTAAGCAAGCTGCTGGTCAGAAGCCCCAGCCCATGGCGAAAGCACTTCTCTACGTACCTGGTGAATTTTACAAGGAATATAAAAGCATAAAACGTTACTCCTTACTGAATGCAGAGGGGAGTTTTAACCTCACTATTTCTAACGTGGAGCCGTCAGATTCTGCAGTGTATTATTGTGCTGCTGTGTTTCTTCATGAGGTCACCTTTGGGAATGGAACCTTTGTCATAATCACAGGTAAATGAGATTCCAGCTATTTTCATATTTGATTTATTATAATGTCAGTAAGATTATTCCCTGTAAAATATTTTTGACAGTTGAGTTGTTTCTCAATATAAAATTAGCAAAGATACCTTATTGTCTGCTTTGTTCCATAAATGTTTTTCTAAACAAACAAAAATCATTTATTATTATTTTTGTTGTTATTATTATTATTATTATACAATTTGTTGCATTTTGCTTGCTGTCAGTAATCTTCAGCCAAAAGCCTAACCTTCTCTTTATAGAGATGTTAATGTTACACATTGCAGCCTCTTTAAAACAAATAACATAAAAAAATGTATAGGACTGTGCAAATATCTTAAGCAACAAAAGAAAATTATTTTTGACGTTATTTATCTGAGCAGTCAGTGTGTATTCACTCTGAACAAAAAAGACGAACGAAAAAGGGTTTGGATTCAAATTCAAGTTCATATACGTGCTGTAGGTGTAGCTTTTAACTATACAGTCTATTATTTAAATATGAATTATACATAAACACATTAACATTGTTGTCATTTTGTGCACCATGGTGGATCTGCTCATAGGAAGAACTGAGTGTCTCTCCTTAAACGTCAGTGTTGGCTGCAGTGACTGCAGTTTCTAACCTAAGAAACGTCCCAAACACTTTTCCTGCATCAAAAGTCAAACTAGTCCCTATTCCTGCCATGAAAGCTTCACATAATGTCACTGATACCTGAGCCAATGTTTATCAAAGGATGCCAACCCTTTGGCTGCAGCTTTCTCTGCACAGGCTGAGAGAGTCTTCAGTGTAGCAGGAAAATATTTCAGGCCAGATTGCAAATTAAATCCTAAATAAGATATTATTCTGACTAAATGTAATAATAATGAAAAATTGGACGACACACAATGTCGACACAATGAGATTTCATTCCCATTACTGCAACGTATGAAGAGGATTATGACTTATTACTTTAGGTTATCGGACTGAGTGAGTTTTGGAAATTTGCTCTTCGATAACTTAAGCAGTGCTGTGAATGCAGAGGTTATATGCGTCGCATATCAACAGAACTGTATGTTTATCTCTTGTCTTAATTATTTTGATTAAATGTCTGACTATTCCCAATATGTGTGAACATACTTGGCCAAATAAAGCTGATTCTGATTCAGTCATTTTGAAAAACAAATGATTTCTTGCCGAAATTGCAATACCTACTTTTGGCAGCAAGAAAATAGAAAAATTATTTTCCCACGGTCTACTAGCAGCTTTGTGTGGTAATTGTTTGTATTAAAAATACATTGGACCAAGTCAAATTATTAGAATGAAGAATTAACATCTAAAAGCTGCTAGTAGACCGTGGGAAAATAATTTTTCTATTTTCTTGCTGCCATCTCGTGGCCAAAAATAGGTATTGCAATTTCCATCATGTGTAAGAGGGCCTGCCCATCAGAGTAATGTACATCCTGTGACATGTATTGACTATCAAGACAAATTGAAACACGGTGTATTAGGCTGTCAATGAATACTGGACTAGGGCGAAAATCTGTCTGATAATCTACCTATTAACTAGAAGAGTACAAACTGGAGACGGATCCCCTAATACAGAGGGATTAACGTCTGTGCCACATCCAGAACCATTCAGTGTAGGAGTCTGGTGGTTCTACTGGATACTGACAAGTACCCAGCCCCTTTGTTCCCTCTGATAATCATCAGTCCTCCTCTGAATGCCTTCACCACTCTATTCCTGAATAGGTACACATTTAAATATGTTAGCAAGATCAAGGTATTGGGATAACCGTTAGGTTCGCTGTTCAGAGAGTTGCAGTGAAAACCATCATACACAGTGGCCCTTTCTGGATAAGATTACCTCCCTCTGATCTAACGGGTCAAGATCAAAGCAAGGTGCATTGCAATGTCTGACACCCAGCACACTACAGCATATAAAATACAGGTATCCATCGCATTTGGAACCAGGACCACTTGTTGCAAGTCAATTTGGGCGTATCTCAAGTTATACGAGAGAGGCAAGACATTAAGGACAGTATACACAGTACTAAAATAATAATGCACATATTAAACCACAGCACTTAATAAACAGATACTGCAGTTACATTTCACGAAAAAAATAAAGCACAAATTGCACTGTGAAGAAATCAAAAGAGGCATGTGCTAGCAAACAGTGGGAGCTGAGGAAGAAGCAGTGGTGAAATACTTTATTGTACAGTACAGTAAGTTTCTTTTTATACAATGAAATAGCATACAGGGGGCGGCATGGTGGTGCAGTGGTTAGCACTGTTGCCTCACACGTCTGGGACCCGGGTTCGAGTCTCTGCCTGGGTCACATGGGTGTGGAGTTTGCATGTTCTCCCCATGTCGTCGTGGGGTTTCCTCCCGCAGTCCAAGAATATGCTGAGAATATGCTGAGGCTAACTGGAGTTACTAAATTGCCCGTAGGTATGCATGTGTGAGTGAATTTACATTTACAGTATTTGGCAGATGCCCTTAGCCAGAGCGACTTACATAAGTGCTTTGAGACTCTGCGATGAATTTCCGATGCTAGCTCAATAAGGACCCAGGCTATGAATACCATCTGTCTGAAAACTCCGTTAAGAAAGTGCAGAAATTTTATTTTATTTTTTTTTTATTTAAACACACACACCAGAAAAAGAGCCGAGTGTGAATGGTGAATGGTGTGTGAGTGTGCCCTGTGATGGGCTGGCTCCCCATCCTGGGTTGTTCCCTGCCTCGTGCCCATTGCTTCCGGGATAGGCTCCAGACCCCCCGCGACCCAGTAGGATAAGCGGTTAGGACAATGGATGGATGGATACACCTGGGTCTATTAAAAGAAGGTGATGCTGCCTGAACCACCAACCAAGGCTGGGAGGAAAGGGAGGAACACTAGTCAAATGAAGGAAGAAAAGGCCACCCTATCTCATGGTCACGAATACAAAAGTCAGGGAGTGTTATGAAGAAGACACCACACTTAAGACCATTGGTTTTATGCAGTGAATTACACCAGAGAGAGTTTTTGCATTTTAGCTGTGTTATGTAACATTCCTCAGACTTCATTTTAATGTTTTCTTCAACACAAAAAGTCCCATGGTAACAAAAGCGCTGAGGTCTGGATCGTTAATTGCAATGTGGGGAGTGCAGACCAGCTGGGGTGGGGGATCGTGCTCAGTCACGATAAAAGGCAAACGGGTAAATTGTGAATACGCTCTTAATCTAACTACAGCTTCTTGAATTGTGGGAGGCGTGTGTAACATAACGTTGTTCCACATACCAATATCACTACGTATCGGTATCGCAAAACAAAATTTAAAATGTTAAGATTCTGTCATTCTGAAAATCTGAGTATTTAAGACATTATGTTCCATAGCGATTTGTGGAGATAAATACCCTCGGACAGTAGCGTTCATTTCACAATTAAGTCTCTTTAAGTCATTGTTTTATGTTAAGCAGGATGAATGTGTGATTTTTAATTAATAAACGTTTAAGGGATATATGCTTATGCTGTCGCATACTGTTCTCGATATACAACTTAACTTATAAAAGTCTGTTAATCTTATTATAGAATAATATAGAGAATAATTATACAAGAACTATAATTATTATGATGTTATTATTTAATGTGTGTGGGCCGTGTTGCTTGATTACATTTGACTCCTCGGCACGTGGGACGCTGCCGGTTTGAAAGACGCGGCTTCACTTGTTTTCTGCACCAAGGTGGGTTGCCATTCTGCTCCCATTTTATCGGATAATTTATCTTATTATTTAGTATTTGTCAAATTTGCATGTATATTAAAATATGTTTGATGAGTAAAGTCAGTATATTGCTTTTAAATAAAGTGATTTTGTTCCGGGCTACTATGTTAATTATATTTAAATTTTATGCGCAAAGTGTAGTTGACATTTAACTTTTCCGCGTGCGCTTTCCTGCGTTTAAGTACATTATTGCGCTTGCTAGTGAGTAAATTAGTTCATTTCCTTTAAATAAAGTGAACATTGTTGTGGGGTGCTGTGTTGGTTAAATTTAAATTTCATGTGCAAGTCGGCTAGTTTCCTGTGCCGCAAAGTCTAGGTGATATTTCACTTTTCCGCGTGTGCTTTCATGTTGCATTCTACTGCGGATGCGGGTGGTTTCGCTCGGTGCTGCCTACAGCAATGATATTCCACCAGACCAGGAGAGGGCACATGTATTGCAAGAAACACGAATAAAAGTAGTGAAGCAAGTCCTGTAAAGTTTGTTTGGTGACTAAAATCAGTATATTGCCATTTAGTAAAATTTAAAATTGTTCCAGGCTTCTGTTTTGATTATATCTAAATTTTATGTGAAAGTTAACTAGTTTCCTATGCTATAATGCAATTGTTCATTGCGGAGGTGTCAGTGCAGAACTGTATTCCATGTGCCAGGAGTGACTGACAGCTCCATTGTATTGCCTGTATGTTGTTTTTCCTCATTCAGATACAGATGAATTGCAAAAGCTGTCAGCTGGAGCAACGCTGAACAGGAGAAGCGGTTTCAGAAAATGGATGAATATCCCCAGAGGTGTGAGTTAAGTTTTAACCACTGCATCACTGTACCATGCCCATGTATAGGATATGTAGAAGAACCTGTTGCAGTTATCTGATGTGTGTGTTTTTGACTTTCCCTGCCGGCCCCTGGAGGTTTGGGCTTCCCCTTTGAGTCTGGTGCCTCCCAAGGTTTCTTCCTTCTAGGGAGTTTTTCCTTGCCACTGTCGCCTATGGCTTACTCACTGGGGGCTTTGGGTGGGGATGCTGTAAAGCGCTTTCACACAATGTAATGTTGTGATAACGTGCTATACTTTGTTGTGTAATTTTGTATTTACTCACGCAAATAAAAAATTGTTTGATAACAAAAAACACTTGTTTAATTCTTTTTCCCTGCGAACATATCAGTCACTTCCCTCCTGCTCCTGCATTCAAAAATGAAAGTTTGTCCTGCACTGCACTTTATTGCCGTGGGTTCCACAGGAATGCAGACCTCTACTTTGGTGTAATCCTGCTGCTGTTGTAGATGGTCTGCTCGCACGCTTTCACATTGTGCACAAGCAGATTTTTTGTATCTCTGCAGAGAAGCACTCTTTTCTTCTGCCTGGCAAATCCATCATTATAATAGCAATCCACCTAGCGCACCTAGCTCTTAAAGAAAATGTTTGAAAAAATTAGTTTATAGCATGTTTACACCATAAAAACAGCAGTGACTGAGTACACCCTTGTGGACCAGGCGCCTGGCTTTGACTATTTTTCTGCCATTAAACTAGCAAACGTGGGTTGGCCATGACGTAAAATAACTTGTGCCTTTAAATTGTTAAAAAAAAGTCCTGTGTGTTGTAAAGTGAGGTATGAAACAGATACGCTGACCCTCACTGAAGCGGCCTGGTAAGTTTTATTCATGTGATTTTGCGGTTTAAACTGTTTCATTGGAATCAATCCAACCAGCAGCATGAAGACTGCAAGCCAAAGAAGTGGGACGATGCCTGAGAAGAACAACTCAGTCAATCCTCACGTCTCCTCTCTCCTCAGGCGATTGATGGACTCTGAGCATGAGACATGTACAAAAGATGAGGACTCTTCTCCACTATTCAAATGGAAATTGTTCTTAATCTTTTATTTATACCTTTTGCTTATACCGTAAGATTTAGGAACACACTGAAAAAGATCAACTTTAATACATTTGAAGGTTGAAGTTATTGGAATTTGTTACGGCTGATTTGGTGGAATATGATTTTGGACAGAACTGTCAAAAAATGTGGAATGAAAATGCAGTTTAATGGTTGAATCCGTGGCTTGCCTAACTTGTTATAAATTGCACACACATCCAGCATTAAAATGACAGGGAGGTATTAGACCAGAGTTGTTGCATTACATTAACACAGACCAGCAAAAAATATAACATTATTCTAACATTAATGTAATGTTGTTCTGAATAGATTTCTATGTCCAGTCCTGATTTCAAATTGGGCCTTTAAGCCTAGAATATGGTCAGTTTTAAAAATACTTGACTTTGTTGCAACTCTGACTAAGTTGAATTCCATCAAGTGGTTAACGGGTGTGAAGATAAATGTAAGGTACTCCATCTAGGGAGCAGAAATATAAAGTACAGGTATTTCATGGGTGTCACTGAAATAAAGGTAGCTGATCATGAGAAAGACCTTGGTGTGTATGTTGATGCTTCCATGTCCCATTCTCGCCAGTGTGAGGAAGCAATAAAAAAGGCCAATAGGATGTTGGGGTATATCTCCAGGTGTGTGGAGTTTAAGTCAAGGGAGGTAATGCTAAGATTATACAATTCCTTGGTGAGACCTCACCTAGAATATTGTGTGCAGGTTTGGTCACCATATCTTAAAAAGGACATTGTGGCCTTAGAAAAGGTGCAGCGTAGGGCCACAAAAATGATTCCTGGTCTTAGAGGAATGTCATACGAGGAACGGTTACTTGAGCTAAATCTGTTCAGTCTCAAGCAAAGGAGACTGAGGGGGGACATGATCCAGGTATATAAGATTCTAACAGGTTTGGATGCTGTTCAACCAAACAGTTACTTCAGCATTAGTTTAAATACACGAACTCGTGGCCATAGGTGGAAATTAGCGGGAGAACATTTCAAGCTGGATTTAAGGAAGCACTTCTTTACACAGCGTGTAGTCAGAGTATGGAATAGCCTTCCTGATAATGTAGTGCAAGCTGAATCCTTGGGTTCCTTTAAATCAGAGCTAGATAAGATTTTAACAACTCTGAGCTATTAGTTTAGTTCTCCCCAAGCGAGCTTGATGGGCCGAATGGCCTCCTCTCGTTTGTATAGTTCTTATGTTCTTATGTTCTTAAGATTATCCTGAAATTTTCAAGTTAATGTCATTCCAGTTAATGTGAGTTTGCTCTGTGTGGGTCTCTGTCTCAGGCTGTCATTTTCGTCTTAGTCTCATTTAAACCACTTAACAATATGCATAGATTGCATAGCTGCAAATGTAAAATACAAAAATTAACTTGGAAAGCATTCTACAACAACATTCAGTATTGTGGAGTATTAATAGCATTTATTGCCAATTCCAGTTGCTAGGTAACTTCTATATTTTGAATAGAATACAAGATAATATTTTAAACTAGATTACAGTTAATTGTTATTTTTCTGTTTAAAAAAGACAATTGCTGTAATTTACATAGGACAAAACCTGTAAAAGACATTTTGTAATTATTTTCTAAATGAAATGAAGATGCTTTGTTACTCCCCTTGGGGAAATTCTCTTTTCACCTACCCCATCTTGCTCTACTTGACACACGGGCACAGACAAAGGTAACAGCAAACCTGGCAGCAAAGGGCAGCCACCTGTAGGGACACCCATGGAGCTGGGGGTTTTACAGTGATTAACAGCAATTTTGCAATACTTTTCTGGCAGCTTTTTTTTTTGCTAGGAATTTACAGTAAATTCCACAGTCAGTTCTACACTAGAAGAGACATCATTCCTAAGCGCAGCATGGACTGCTTCCGGACACAGTATCTAATGCGACTTCCAGAGTCACTTGAGTAAGCTGGAGATGATTCATCCCCGGGAAAGAGAGCCTGCAGTAGGCAGTCTACCAAAAGAGGGCCTTTCCTGTTCCCTTGGTGAATTAGAACACCAGTGGAGAGAGCTCTCCTGTTGCAGTTTCACAGAGATGAACAACATGGAGAACTTTGGATTGAGGTTTTGCAGTAAGAGGGTGCTGAAGGAAAAAGGAGTTTCAAAGACATTGGACTGCCTGTACTGCCGATTTTGTCTCTGCCCATTTCAGATGTCCAGATGTTTACTAATGTGACATTCCTTAAATACAACCACCGAAACAGAACGGTTCTCAATTTGTTGCCAAGTTTGGTAGATGTACAATTTGGACTGCAAAGAGATGGACTGACGCAGAGGCGGAGCTGAGGATAGGCCTGGGTGGGATTGACAGCTGGACCTACCCAGTCAGATTAATGAAATGACATTTTTTATATATAAATTACCGGCTTCTAACTCTGTTCCTATACATCACTGTTGTTACTGTGGCAAGTACGACAGAATGTGTGAGCTCCCTCTAGTGGTGCTCTAGGTAGAACACCACAGTCGTGGGTGTATTATTGTTGCAGTCACCATGTTGTAAATATATAAGCCAATTTAAGAAAATTTGGGGTAATGAGCTTCATTCAGACCCTCCCAAATTTAATACAAGTCCATCCATCAGCCACTTTACCGTATTTCAATGTTGCAGGAGGATGCTCACATGAAAAAAATAAGACTAATTCATTTCTTTATCCAAAACTATTTCTTTCCTCATTCATTAAAACGAAAAGAGCTTTAACTTGTGCATGCATTGCTTCATTTTAAGCAGCATTATGGAGTGTCGTTGAACATAAATTTTTCTATGAAGGGTCTGATTTTCTGCATCTTTTACTCCTGGTTTGGGCTATAAAATTGGAAGGAGTTGCCAAACCTGACTGTGCAGGGTCTGCGCTGTTCTCATCTGTGGACAGTGTGTGGGTTTGTGGGTCAGGCATAAATTTGGGGGGGGGGAGGGGGGCTCCCTCTAGCATTAAAATAGGGAGATTTCCACTAAAATAATTCTTCATATTCAAAAAAGTACAGATAAAATGAATCAATCTCAACAGTTCATTTAAAGTGTTTTCACCCCAAGCACACCTATCCTTACTGAAAATGGTTTAGTCTAAAGTCCTGCTCTGGGGTACGTTTCCTATACCACAATGCACATTGGCAAAAGACAAATATATGTCAGGAAAATATATAGCAAGAGATCAAAGAAAATTGATACATTCTGTGGGCCATGTCTGCTGCCGCATGGCAGAGGGTGTGAGGGGGAAGTGCAGGGACGATGTCGGCATCACCAAAAGGAGGGCTACAGCTCTTTGGAGGGAGCCGGTGAGGACGGCTGGGGGGAGCCAGTCTGCATCCTCTCACTCCTGGGGAGGACCGAGTATTGGCCATCCTAGATCTGAGAGGCACTTGAGGGAATCCCGGGGTGCATAAATCTCTGTAGTCTACCCACCTCCAAGACATCTATGCTTTCTACTCCCCAGCCACTTCCTCTTGGCCCACCAACATTTGGCCCCCTGTAGTGTGATCACCAGGGTTCCTCAATATGTGGCACCTCCACACCTGGCTCCTCTACATCAGCCATCCCTTGTCTGGGCCCCTCTACATCAGGCCCCCTCTGACGTGGCCCTCAGTCCCTCAGGGCGACACTGTCCCCCGAGTCCCCGGAATCCCTTTCAGTCTGGGAGATCACCTAACCCCACCCATCCTGCTGCCTAATGCCGGTGTCGTGCTGTAAACTGTCCCCCTGCCACGGAATGTAATCTCTCATTTTAAAGGCAATGTCGCTTCGCTTCTCCTGCGCGGCAGCAGCGTCCGCTCGCTGTAACATCGGTAGTCTTGTTTAAGCAGACTAAAAACTCACATTTCTTGTTTATTATGATATTTTACAGTCAAAGTTAAGATTAACATCCTCCTGTAATACGTCGCAAATGTGACACTTACTACTATTTCATTTAAACGCGACAATAATGCATTTCTTTTCGACGCTCGTTCGTGCAAATACAGTCGCCTTCAGTCTCAAGAAGCGATTCATCTACTTGAGTAATATTTTTAATACTTTGTTGAATTAATTCTGCCTCAATTTCTTTGCTATTCTGTCTTCTTTTCATAACTATAATGCGGCGATTAGCTTCATACTGGGCACCGACACACCTGGAAATGACGTAACATCGAACCAAATGGCAAAAGTAATCAGAAGTCAGCAGCCTGTCCAGAACGCACAGATAACAAGCTACACTGCAAGTCATCCAGCCACGACGTCACCCAGCCACTCGTCTACCATCTAAAATACAGATAAATTACATGTGCTCCGTATTTCTGCAGTTGATATTATTTTGAACTGGACCATAAAGAAAATATTCTTGGCCTGGAGGGAGGAGTGCTGGGCTATTTTATAGGAGGCTACTCTTTCTTAATAACCCCATTTTTAATTCTGAACAATAAGCTTAATAGGATGGGGCGACATGCTGGTGCAGTGGTTAGCACTGTTGCCTCACACCTCTGCGACCCGGGTTCAAGTCTCCGCCGGGGTCAGATGTGTGTGGAGTTTGCATGTTCTCCCCATGTTATCGTGCGGTTTCCTCTGGGTTTTCCGGTTCTCCCCCACAGTCTAAAAACATGCTGAGACTAATTGGAGTTGCTAAATTGCCCGTAAGTGTGCATGTGTGAGTGAATGGTGTGTGAGTGTGCCCTGCAATGGGCTTGACCCCATTCAGGGTTGTTCCCTGCCTCGTGCCCATTGCTTCTGGGATGGGCTCCCGACCCCCGTGACCCAGAAGGATAAGAGGTTTGGAAAACGGATAAAACTGAAGAGCGATTTAAAATAGGTGATTGTCCAGTAAGAGGATTTAACTTTAGCTACAGTGTTTTTTGTTATACAGGTATATTTTGTTTTACAAAAACAACATTTACTTCTACACTATACGGTCAATTAAAGTACCTTCTGCATCCTGGAGATGGTCATTACCTTCTGGAGAGTCTATTTCCTCAGCAACTCTCTTGTTGCTACCTTCTGGAGACAGATGAATGCTGAAAAGATCTTCCATCTGGTCAGCAGTAATTGTGATTGGCTCAAAGCAGAACAGGTGGCGCAGAATGTAGACAGTGTTTATAACTCACTTATTAATTATCAATGTGTTACTGGTTACTTTATTAGTTTATATTCAAAGAAATAATAGCAACTTGATCCATGTTGGTCAAAGGATAAAATTCTGATCCTAACTAACGTACATGTAAACAGAACACAGAATACCTCTGAAATGGACCCTGACCCCTGTGGATGACCTGAAACGTGACAATGTCATGTTCCAGCAGATTCCCATCTCTTATTGACCGGATAGGCCTCAGACAACCTGCATTGGCCATGAAGTCAAGCAGAGGTGTCTTTCACTTCTCAAGGTCCTCCAGAGTTGTACTTTCAGGTACCTGCCATCAAAATGGACTGTTATTGAGGCTACTTGAATTATAACTTTTTAGTAAGAACCCACACACCCATATCATGTTTGAAGCCTTTCAATTGCAGCATTAAAATTAGGCAGCATTCGGCAGGTAAAGGAGCAATATTTGCTGGCAGGCACATGGGACGATTAATCTGCGCAGTAGGGACAACATGAAGAGAGGAAAATTTGCTGTAAAAAAACTCAATTTGTTCGCCATAATATCTTGCTGACCTCCTTCCCAGGGCTTAAACTGCCCACAATGCTTTTCCACCCTCTATGCATATTTAGTATTTCCCTGATATATCAGACGCTGATATGGGCAGTACGGTATGCGCTCCGTCTGGTTAGATGTGGGCCTGCACTTTCTTAGGGGCCTGCCCCTCCTGACACAGACTCTTCCAGAATCTCATACTCCTCTCCATTTCCCATTCTTCACACTGTTTATTAGTGTATGGGAACGGGACAACCCTAACTGAAGGGTCAGGACTTGCACACAACACACACCCCTCCTGCCCTAATGAAGTGGCGGTATACTTAGCCCATTTATACCACCAATTTCCAAGTGTACGTTTTGCTAACCCATCCAGGTCTACTTCATCCTGGGCATCCTTCTAAAATTTGCTCACTCTCCTCACTCCCATATCTCCCCCCATTTCTCTCCGCTTTCGCTCACTGTAATCTGAGAGGTTATTCAGCATCAAAGGACCAGGCTGAGTCAGTGAAGTCAGTTGTCCTGTGCTCACCTGACCTGTGGTCCTGCTGTGCACCCAGACCTGAAGGGCCTGATAAATCATTAGCATCACTAACATCGTTGCTGTCAGCCGTACCAGAACCCACAGCTTCGTGTCCTGTCTGGAGTGGCTGGTCTGCTTGCGATGCTCCCTCTTGGCCCTCACTCTGCTCTGATCCTGAAACTGACTCCACCCCAAGCTGTGGAGCTCCTCTGGGAGCTCCATCAGGGCCATCTGAGTCAAGGGCAGCTGCATCCTCTGTGTAGTTTTCAGTGACTCTGTCTTTCGTGCGGTACTCTAGTGCAGTGGTTCAAATGGTACCACGTATTACTCCCTTCTACCTGCACCGCTGTTGCTGTGGCTCGTGTCACCTTGAAGGGTCCCTTTCGTCGGGGCTCGTGCCACTTTCACCGGAACACTCGCAGGTAGACTTTATCTCCGGGAAAGATGACTGGCTCCTCCTGGTCTGTGTCTTCTTTCTGTGCTTTCTCCTTTTCCTGTTTGGAAATAGTTTTGTGTATTTTGGTTAAAGTCCTCATGTACAACTTTAATTCATCCCCCAGCTGATCTAGGCTGGGTCCCTTATACGCCCCCTCAAGTCGATCCAGGCATAGGTCTCCCAGTCAGCATTTCATGCGGAGACAAATGCATCACCTGTGCGTTTCCATCCGATATGCCATCAAGGCTGTTGACAGGGCATCCACCCAGTTCATTTTCATGGTGGTGCAAATCTTATTCAGCTTCTGCTTAAGTGTGCCATTCACTCTCTCCACCATACCCTGCAACTGAGGGTGATACACACATGCCAACTTTTGTTTTATTCTCAGCTGTTAAACCACTAACTTTTAACTTTCCCCACAAAGGCAGCTCCATTATCAGAGCTTATTTCAGTTGGGATCCCAAACCTCGGACTCTCTGATCAGGAATTTCACCACTGTCATCGCCCCCATGTCCTTGGACGGTATTGTCTCCACCCATCTGCTGAACCTGTCCACAATCACAAGCATATATCGCTTTCCATATGCTGTTTTTCCCATGTCCACATAGTCCACCACAAGTGACTGAACGGTCCCTCAGGCACTGGAATGTGCCCTACTGGGGCCGTGATTGCTTTGCGTACATTGTTCTTAATGCACACCTCATATTCACATTCTGACAACCTTGCATCCATCATTGCTTGCAGCTTGTTGTGTAATTTTCCTTAACTCCTCCCCCCGTGCGCAATGGTCAAGACCATGCGCATCCGTTATCAAAATATTCACCAGAGACAGAGGTGCAGCCAAAAGTCCCTCATGGTTGCGATACAGACCATTAGCATCCTTAGAGGCCCCCCTTTTTAGCCACACTGAGGCCTCATAGGGGCCCGCCCGCTCCTGCAGGGCCACCAGATCAGAAACCTGCTCTGTAGTCACCATAGGTAAAAGATCAGCAGTACTCACCTGCGCAGCCGCCCTGGCTGCCGCATCAGAGGCTGCATTTCCTTGAATAACAAAATCACGACCTTTGCGGTGGGCCTGACACTTAACAATAGCCAAACGCTTGGGACGCATCATTGTGTGTAGCAACTCCAAAATCTGATTATAATGCTGAATGGGGGAGCCGTCACTTTTGCGAAAGCCCCTTTGCTTCCAGACTGCTCCAAAGAGATGGCATACACCGTGTGCGTATGCAGAGTCTGTGTAGATAGTAACTGTCTTATGTTGTCCTCGCCGGCACGCTGTAGTCAAAGCCTTTATCTCCACTAATTGAGCGGAACAGGGTTGTGCCACTGGCTCTGAAACGAGAGTGTGAAAATCATCACCCTGTGCCTGGACTACAGCAAACCCAGCCTTCAAGGCATCCCCATCTCTCCAACATGAGCCATCCACAAACAAAACCATCTCGCTATTTTCAGTGGGAGAGCTCTCCAAGTCTGCTCTCAGTTTAGTGTAAACCAAAGACTCTGCCACACACTCATGTGGCTGCCCCTCATCCTCCAGGGGAATGCTGTCTGCAGGGTTTACTGTAGTGGAGCGCTTTATTGTCACATCCGGGTAAGTGAGAAATGCAAAGTACGCTAGCTGCCTTGCTGGGGTCAACACAAATTTGCCTTTGTCAATAAGGTCCACCATCTTATGTGAAGTATAAAGTGTTTTTGCATTCTAGCTGTGTTACAGTATGTAACACAGCCTTCAACTTTTTTCCCCACACAATGCAGGACATGCAGGGGTGCCAAACAAAACAGTGGAGCCGCAGTGTAGCCAATTATTTCTTTCAGTAGTTTTAAAATCATTTCTGAGGCTGTGTGTTAGAGATGGAGGTGAGCAACACTGAGGCATCTCAGGGAACCATGTTGCCCATATTAAAAAACACACACGCATGCAACTCAGGCAATCCAGCATTTCTTATTTCAGTTATATATGACACTGCATGGGGGCGGCATGGTGGTGTAGTGGTTAGCACTGTTGCCTCACACCTCTGGGACCCGGGTTCGTGTCTCCGCCTGGATCACATGTGTGCGGAGTTTGCATGTTCTCCCCATGTCGTCGTGGGGTTTCCTCCAGGTACTCCGGTTTCCCCCCACAGTCCAAAAACATGCTGAGACTAATTGGAGTCGCTAAATTAACCATAGGTGTGCATGTGTGAGTGAGCCCTGTGATGGGCTCATCCTGGGTTGTTCCCTGCCTCCGGACCCCCCGTGACCCAATAGGATAAGCGGTTTGAAAAATGGATAGATGACACTGCATGTTGTTGTTTTACATGTTCACTACAAGTCAGTGTTTTTTTCATTGTATGATTAATGCCACATTCATACCAAAAAACACACTAGACATACTGTACAAGGCAATCAAGGGAAAAACCTTCTCAGAATACAAAGTGAATGTATCAACCGAAGAAGGATGTTTCCTTTTCAGAATATTCATTTTTTTACCATGTGGAACCACTGTCCATGATTCAATTGAGTGCATTCAAAGAATGATACATCAAGACTAATAGTGACAAAATATTCATTTAATATGCATTGTACATGAATGTAGGACTTAGATGTTGATGAATTTCTCATCAGTGAAGGGCATATACACTCAGGGAAAAAAAAGTTGAAAACCCAGAACTATCCAATTTAGATGTAATTTGGTACACGTGCAGACCAGTGATGGATATGTAAATGATTAGAATTGCAAGGAGTTGGCATGTTTAATTACCAGACACAGGATGCCTCGTAGTCACATTAGACAGTGTTAACAGCACTTGACGGAGTTTGATAAGGTTGCATTGCGGGTTTGCATGAAGCCAGGTGGTCATATGGTGCAACTGCATGTGGGCCATGCGGATATCAGTCGCCTGATATTGAAACCAATGGGCACGTGAGGCATCCACACACGTCGTGAAGTTTCTGGTCATCCAAGACAGACCACGCCAAGGAAGGATCGTTGGATTGTGCTCCAAGCATCACAGATCCCCATGACACCTGCGCCTGATATATGGACACAGCTACTGGACTCTCTACAACACCCTATATCATCGTGTCGCGATGACTGGCATCAGCTGGACTACGGGTTCACCGTCCCATGCATAGGCTGCCGTTCACAATAGCACAGAAACGGTTGCGTTTGGAGTGGTGTAGTCACTGGGAGGCATGGACTGATGACGACTGGCGTCCTACCATGTTCAGCGATACATCTCAGTTCTGCAGTACCACAGATGACCGTCGTGTGCGTATGGTGGCGCCGCAGGGAGAAGAGCAATCCTGCCAACACTGTGGAGTGACACACCACACTCTGACGGCACAGTGGTACACCAGTGACATCCTAGTGGTATCCGGGCCCAGGGGTGTGCTATACCCTACTGACATGGGACCAGCAGTGTGGCCATACCGCCAACTCCGTTTGATCTGATATTATAATCATCGAGATACTGTCACATGCCCTTTCATCACATGCAGATTTCATTTTCACAACTTAGTCTGTTGTGCTTCACTTTTTTGCCACCGAGTTTGTGTTCTGACACCAAGTTGATGGGAATTGATTATTTGAGCGTCATCTAAAGAGCTTATATTACTTTAGATGGTATTTAGACTCACATGGTATTTTGAAAAGATTCCCATATGCGCTGATTAGCTGGGGTTGATCCGAGCAGCTGTGCACTTTTCTCCTGTAACACAAAAGTTTGCTTTTAGGACAGAAAACAAGGTTAAGACCATATTATGTGGTTTACATCTATCAAAATAAAACCAAAGTCACTGTTACCAAAAGAGTAACCATGTGTTGTCAAATTCCCTAACATTTTGCTTCATCTTACTTTGGATGTCCATGGTTAGGAGAGAAGCAGAAATCTGCTCAACCATTAGAAAGACTTTACTCGATACAGGGAGTGAGATCTTGTTGCAGGTGACAAGGCAGGATAGAGTGTATTTAGAAAAATAATGAAGAGGGAATGTGAGTGTGAGCTATTGTGGCATCTGTGTATAACCCAATATGGCGGCATCCTTCTGAATGTAAACAACATAGCCAGCTTAATTAGCTTAGTCAAGTGTAATTGAACTAAGAAAAACTTAGCAATATACGTTCCCTGCTTGGTGTGATAAATACAGCAGCAGCTGCTGGTGGACGGGCTACAAACAGACATCAAGAAGAAATCCCACCTCACAACCATTTACTGTACCAAACCCCTTAATGTAACTTGTAAAGATGTAGGTATTGGAGTATTCACATATTCATTTGCAGTGTCCACTTCCTGTCCAGTAAATTTGGCAGGACGAAATTTGAATAACCTAGGCCTGACTCGTGTATGCGGCTGAAGGAGTAAAGGTAGAATGGGTGGAGAATCCTGGGCTGAGCTGCATGGTGGCCTGGGGGACAATCATGAAAACACAGACCCTGTGATATCCTCAAAACCCACAACTAAAAGGGGAGTCAGGAACCACTTGACCCGTTAAGCCACATGGTGGCCTTATGAGCAGGCAAACACACTATGGGCTAAGGGGTACAAGACAGAGGAGAGAATAGGATGGCCAGTGACATGTGAACAGGACAAGGCAGGGATGGATTCTGACACAGGTGCCATACTACTTTGTTTAAATATGCCCAAGTGCTCAGAATGTTTTAGTGCAAGTCTTAGACAATGGTATCTCTGAATGAGGCAGCAGTTTGGTTCCTCCTGAAGGCCCTATAACTGTCCTGAGAAGTTGTTTGTATGCACTTGCTGCCTTGACACTTGCTGATGTGCGTGTGCTCTGCTTGAGCAGTAAAGGGGAGATCACATGCAGAGATGATTTTCTGTAGCTTCTCAGTCCGAGTAAAAATAAAATCTTCTCGTTATATAGGAACCAAGTCTCTGGCTGGAAATTTCTACAACAGAGCCATTTAGTCATTTATAGAAATATACAGAGCCAATGAAGGAACCAGATGTCACAGCACAGTAACACAGGTCACTGTCCGTGGAACTGAATGAATAGGATAACCGGCCAATGTGTTTGTGTGCTTACACTGATTATATGTCAGGGGGGAAAATATTTATATCATTGAGGGGAAAAATGTAAAAATATATACAGTAAGGACAATATAATCGTAATTTAATGTATCCCTTCTGCTCTTTAAAAAGCACAATGTCTGACTGACAAATATGTCTATTATTAGCACATTTTAATAATTTAATTAATATTAAGCAGTACACCTATTTCCTGTAATCACTCTGCGTTAAAGCAATTTTTAAAACTAGCTGTGAACTGGATGCTGTTCTGACTGTTGTTGCCATGGTGCCTTATTTACTTTCAAATCGCATTGTCCACAACCTGATCAAAGGACCAAACTTTAAAATCAGTGCAGGGTAGTGTCGCAAGTAGTGATGCTTAGGCTTTAACCTATGTCCTGGAAAGAAAGAAAATCTACAAGCAAGATATTCTTGGATAAGAACGTCAAGGTATGCAACCTCTGGCAATAAAATTTTCTGTGCACAAATCAGCTCCACAATGTCTTTTAGCTGAAGGGTCAACTGCCAATCATCATCTGTGGGCTCTTTCACCTTGTCACACATGATCACAGGAAGAAGTCTTAGAAAATTCCAGTTCTGAACAGCCTGACCATAAAGCTTTACTCCATTGGAGTTTACTGCACATGGCTTACTCAACACATCAGAGCCACTGTACTTAAATTTCTTAATGCGTCTATTCAGAATTGAATAAGTGAACCACTTTTTCTGCTTGATGAAGTACTTCAGGTAAAGGGCTAAATCATAGGAAAGGATACCCTCAAAAATGTCATGGCCTAAACAAGGTGGCAGGCCAGGCATACAAACATCGAAGTAATTCAATGAATTAAAACTCAGATATTATACCTTCAACGTTTTGTTGTTCCTCAGACTGTAAAATGCATTTGGATCTGTTTGAAAATCTGTTCGGGTTGTCCGGCAATACCTGCAGAAATATTCAGAAAAACTAAAATTTTCTGTAAATCCACCGATATTATGAGACCCCAAATTGTCCCCTGCAATGCACAAAACAGTCCCTTTAACTTTTTCCTCTGCCACCGTTATTCCATTGTCTTCCAGGTCTTTTAAGTCTGCAATGAGCCTTGAGAAAACTTTGTCATGGCCAAAGTGTTTGAAGTCTTTTTCCTGACACAGCATTACAAGTGACATGTGGTCTGTACTTGATGAGGTGGTAAATTAGCCAGAGACAAATATACAGCTACTACTTTGTGCTGCTTTTTGCTGAACCTAATGGGTTCACCGCCTCAAAAGAATCTTGATATAGAATTAGTTTTAGACATGATGGGTTTTGAGAAAAGAACTCATTGTTTTTATATACCTGACCATCACTGACATCACAAAGCACATCAGTGTATGGTACATATGTACCCTGTGCAGCACAATTCTGCCATAAGTCTGACTCCAGTAAATGTCTCAAAGTGTCTTTCAATGGAACATAGTAGGCAAACCTCTGTGACCTTGTTTCATCCCTTCCTAAGTACAACTTTACAGGTTCTGTGTATCTAAACATCTGTTTAAAAGCCCTAGTTCTTGAAAAATTGGTTCTCATTGGTCCTTCATGACTAATGGTGAAAAGGTCAGATTCCTTCACAACATCACATATACTACCAATAACCTCATCTGTTAATTCAGTTAAGTCACTTTTCAGGAATGCACTTAATTTATTCAAAGTATATGTCTGTCCTAGTTCATGTATGCTTAGCATCTCTTCAATAATATTTTGTATAGTTGATGCTGGCAGAAGAAACTGCCCATGTAATTTCAAGTAGAAAAGAGAAATATTTCTAAGAAAAAGGTCACTGAAATTTTCTGTAAGATGGACTTCACCTTCATCAGTCTCACTAAATCTCTCTGTAGGGCCTGTAACTAACGGTTCAGTTTCAAGAAACTGAGAAACTGTCTCCTTATAAAGATCTCTTATACTGTCCACAGAACATTGTCTGTGTTTCCTGGACATGTAGGCTGTAAACGACGATCTCACAGTGAACGTATGGTCGCATCCTGTCACCGAACATGTCACAACACGTCCTTCGGCTATATGTTCCTTTAAGTGAGCTGTTAGTGATCTGACATCGCGACATTGGCGCTGGCACATAGACATATTACACGTAAACACCGTAAGGGCATTTGTAGTATCAATATATGAATCTGTGTTATGTTTACGGTTAAAATGAGCCTTAAATTCCCCATATGAACGAAACGTATTGTGGCAATCTGTAGCGCCACACTTGAACACGCATCGTGGTTCATGACGGTGAAGTTTGACATGTAAAACATGTTCCCTAAGGGTTTGCACTGATGTTCCACAGAAATAACAACTAAACATTGTAACTGCGTGAACAAACACGCACTCTATTGCTGTTTTAAACACCTAAATGCTGTTTCACATCCCGCTTGCAAATCTAAGTTTTACATGTGCTGCCAAGATACGTTCATGCGCCGTCAACACGGTACATGCTACTCGTGTTTAAAACCACACACTGCTTAACACTGCTTAAAACGATTTAATTTAACTTACCAATTTGCCCAGACACATTTATTTTATTTTATATTCCCACTAGTTTGTAGATTTTTTTTAAATGTTATGTTTGTTATTGGGTGCTTTCCACTTCATGTACCCACATACAGCACTGGCTTAAAGCAATACATTCTGGTCCTGACGCAATGCATTGTGGTTAGATTTTTATCGTCCGCTGCATTATGTCACCATGACACGTCGTACAAAAACCTCGCGAGAGCAAGACAGATCATCCTGCACCTCTTAAGTGTTATGTAGTTTTGCCTGAAACGCAAAAATAAAACAAAGCAATTAAAGCCGATCAGTGGCTCAAATTCTGCTGTAGCGATTGAAGAACTTTTGTCGGAAGTTGGATTCGAACCCACGCCTTACTTCGGAGAACAGAATACCCCTTACTTTGAAAGGCCATTTTCGCTGCGCAGGAGGCTTTAGACCGCTCGGCCATGGGGCAGTTTCCAGTTGAACCCTAAGGAGTAGGTTAAGTCCAGCCTTGGCTTCCAAGCTGACGTTTTTCTACATATGTGCTTGTGTATCATGGACAGTAAGAGGGGGCAGGCAAGGAGAGAATTTCTCTCTTTGGGGATCAATAGAGTGTTGTTATTATAACGTCTAAAACGTATGATGGTCTGTCGATAAATCAATAACAATATCAATGAAGTCAATGTTTATCTAAAGGAATCAGAATTCAGGAAAAGCCAGGGGCCGGACCGAGTGTAGGGGGCGTGGCCAGAGACAGCCTGCTGACTGTTCCAAATCATGGGTGCATGTTACAAGTCCGGAACATATTTTAACTTAGTACTAACTTAGCATCATATTTGATCTGATTCGACTGAATATCCCAGGTTTCCATCTCTCATGCATCTGGTGTGACGTGTTTTCAGACTCTCAGGCTGGCGCAAAGAAATCTTACGGGAATTGAACGTCTCACTCCGGTCAGCTGACCAAAGTTGGTAACCTTGGTATTGTGTGTAGGAGATTCGGTATAACTATAATTTCGTTCTCCATTTACATGCCCGTAGTGTCTTTAAGTGTTATGTAGTTTTGCCTGAAACGCAAAAATAAAACATAAGCAATTAAAGCCGATCAGTGGCTCAAATTCTGCTGTAGCGATTGAAGAACTTTTGTCGGAAGTTGGATTCGAACCCACGCCTTACTTCGGAGAACAGAATACCCCTTACTTTGAAAGGCCATTTTCGCTGCGCAGGAGGCTTTAGACCGCTCGGCCATGGGGCAGTTTCCAGTTGAACCCTAAGGAGTAGGTTAAGTCCAGCCTTGGCTTCCAAGCTGACGTTTTTCTACATATGTGCTTGTGTATCATGGACAGTAAGAGGGGGCAGGCAAGGAGAGAATTTCTCTCTTTGGGGATCAATAGAGTGTTGTTATTATAACGTCTAAAACGTATGATGGTCTGTCGATAAATCAATAACAATATCAATGAAGTCAATGTTTATCTAAAGGAATCAGAATTCAGGAAAAGCCAGGGTCCGGACCGAGTGTAGGGGGCGTGGCCAGAGACAGCCTGCTGACTGTTCCAAATCATGGGTGCATGTTACAAGTCCGGAACATATTTTAACTTAGTACTAACTTAGCATCATATTTGATCTGATTCGACTGAATATCCCAGGTTTCCATCTCTCATGCATCTGGTGTGACGTGTTTTCAGACTCTCAGGCTGGCGCAAAGAAATCTTACGGGAATTGAACGTCTCACTCCGGTCAGCTGACCAAAGTTGGTAACCTTGGTATTGTGTGTAGGAGATTCGGTATAACTATAATTTCGTTCTCCATTTACATGCCCGTAGTGTCTTTAACCGGCTGCACAAACTGGATCCGCCTCCATTACGACACAACTTTGCCCTTATTGGCTTAAGAATTTAGTCACATACATGACGTATATCTGCTATTTCTCCCGAGAAGCAGGTAAAGCAGTGGTAACTGCTTTGTAGTTAATTTACCTGGTAAAATTAAGTTTAAATAAATGATATAAATACTGTAATAGTACTCGTGAGCTTTGTTTATTTGTTATTAGTTATTGTAATGTTGCGCTGCTTTATTTGTTTAATCGTCTAGTCTGTGGAGACATTCAAGTTAATCAAATAAGAATTGCACTGTACACTGTACATGACCATAAAAACTTTGTATCCTTGAAATAAATGTTTTTGATCTTTTCCTTGGCAGTTATCTTTTTACACAGGGCCTCTATGTACACGATAGTTTTTTTTTTCACGACTAACAGTATGGATCAGGAGTTGGTTATTGTAAAAGAAGTAATGTGCATGCAGGTGATATTTGTATAGATTTATCCACACCCTTGTAGCAGTGCTGCCATTGCAGTCAGATCTCGCAAACTAGGAGTATTAGTTGTCTTTATTTCTCTTTATTTCTTGACGCCAACCCTCTCCATTAATCCGGGCTTGGGACTGGCACCTACCTGAGCTGGCTTGCTCCCTTAAGTGGCTGGGTTAGGCTAAACTATATATATATATTTACCAAGACTACAATAAAACATCTCGAAATGTGTAGTCTAGCAAAACGCAGTTTAAAGAAGGTAGCCTACCTGGTGAAATTGCAAACAAATTAAGGGCGTTAGGCAGCCTTTCCAAACCGCTTATCCTACTGGATCGCGGGGGGTCTGGAGCCTATCCCGGAAGCAATGGGCACGAGACAGGGAACAACCCAGGATGGCGGGCCAGCCCATCGCAGGGCACACTCACACACTATTCACTCACGCATACACTCCTATGGGCAATTTAGCAACTCCAATTAGCCTCAGCATGTTTTTGGACTGTGGGGGAAACCAGAGTACCCGGAGGAAACCCCACGATGACATGGGTAGAACATACAAACTCCACACACATGTGACCCAGGTGGAGACTCGAACCCGGGCCCTAGAGGTGTGAGGCAACAGTGCTAACCACTGCACCACCATGCTGCCCCCTAAATGGAAAACCATTAAATACAAAAGGAAAACAAAAGTGCTGTAAGACTGTATACTTATGTGTATGTTAGTAAAGGCTGTAGCTGACACAACGGACCCCACTAATTAGAAAGGGGTAATTGTACACATGTGGCATCCAGTATGTTCTTCTATAACAGTTTTTTTTTTAAAAAAAAAACTCACATTACACAAATTGGCACTATCAAAACGAGGATTATGGGGAAAATGGGGACTGTGATGGAGATTACATACACGTAGGCATGGTATTTAGTTTTTTTTAATCTGGTCACCTTCCAGAGTAATTGTAAACTAAAACCATCTTCACCCTATTTGATTCTTTATAAATGGACAATCAGTCGTGCAGTAAATGGGGGTATAGAGAGACACAGAGCTTGTCTAACAAGAAACCCTGGGAAGCTAACATTAATAGGGTGGGTATGGATAGCAAAACCATTGATACAGATTACAGATTTATATCTCACCTGAACCCTGGCGGGCTCCGTGCCAATAGGGGTTGGGATTAGGGTTAGTTAACTTAAGTAGTAATATTGATGTGTATATTCTCCTATTCTCCAGTCAGTGAATCGTGAAACGTAATGTTAATATGTTTCTATACCTATATGTTCTGCTTAAAAACCCATAAAGGCAAGCACAGTGTTTAGACATTCTGTTACTTAGACTAGTAAACACTAAGATCCTTCAGCTTTCAATTAACCTGACACAACAGTCTAAACAACAAATGTGTGCCATGTCATTTGTCATCTTTACATCTTGTATCCTTTATATGGTAATTGGATTTTCAAGGTGGAATTGCAGGTCGATCATTTTAAGGATCTAGATGTAAACCTCCCTGGTGTTGCTTTAATATTTTTTTTGCACAATTTGCTTCACACACTTCCTCCAGCAGAGAAGCTTACAATACTACACCCCACCAAATGACTGGATGATGCCTTTTTATTTAAGGTCTGGCTGTGAGCCTCGATTACCGATACACTATCTTCAGGCTCCTGCCGGGATCAGTCAGTATGGTGGACCTTTGGAGGAATGGGTACAAAACCATCAGGAAAGTTTGCAGGTGCTTCAAGAGTATGTGAAGGCTTAGTTGGAGGAACAAGCCACACCACGAAATCGGAAACACAATGAGTTGGTTAATGATTAGGGGTTTGATGAAGGTCAGCTGGTGTGTTTGCGGAACCATGTTCGAGGTAAAATACAGGATCATTGGGATGCCTGTTTGTATATGGTAGTTCGGTGTCCCCAAGATCAGGGTGCAGTTTACTCTGCAACTCCAATGGAGGGGGACGGGGTTGTCCGTCAAGTTCACCGAACAGAGTTGCGTCCAGTACCACAGGGGGTTGTTATGTCAGGGGAAGATGTTCTGGTAATGTCTCCTGAGTCTGGGTTGCCCACAGGGGCAACAGAAATGGAATCGGATGAGGACTCTGTGATTTTACGGGGACAGGGCTGGTGGGAGGGGTCGCAATAGAGCATCCACAAGTAGGCCTCGTATAATGGAGGAGGTTATGTCCCCCCCGAGGTGTAGAGACCAGTTAAACGTTCGGTGAGGTCCACCACTGGTCATCATACCAACCCTTATAAGTTACCACGGTCAGTGAATGATCGTTCGGTTGGGGAGGAAGACCAGTGGTTTGGGGATAGAATTCTTAGCTGTGATCGTTGGGTCATCAATTTCATTTTGGGGGATGGATTGTAGCCAGGCAATTATAGGCAGGTATAGGAACTGCAGTTCGGACTGGAGGCATAGCCGGGGCGAGATGGCTGTGCATGTTCCGATGGTAGGGCATATTGGCAAAGGAGCAGGCACGGGAAAGACAGGCAGGGTCCTGATAGATTTGGTGGAGCATCGGCGGGCATATTGAATTTGCAGTGTAGCAGCCTTTCTGTTTGCTTGTTTCAGGGGTGAACAATCTTATCCGCAAAGGGCCGGTGTGTATGCAGGTTTTCGCTGCAACTCCCTAATTAGATTTCTAATTAGAGGACTGATTAGCTGAAGAGTCCTCATACCTGGTTTTGAAGAGCTGACCTAAAGGTTACCCCAAAAACCTGTTTTTTTTTTGTTTGAATGGGGCAGTGAGTCATGGGGTAAACTACTGTTCTTTAGGGGTTTTCAAGGTGGAATTACGGGTCGATAATTTTAAGGATCAGGTTGTAAACCTCCCTGGTGTTGCTTTAATATGTTTTATCTGAGGTTGTATCGTGTATTATCAAGCCAGCCGGCTTAGTGGCCTCGGGAGCGGGGTTTAGTGGGAGCAGCTGGCTAGTTTTATTTTCTTTTTTGTTTGTGTCTTTTTCTTTGTTGTATGTATATTTTGGGTTCATTATTAGGCAGGCTGGGCCTTTTGGCACCTGTAGTCTGGGTGCTGGATTGCCCATAGGGGTCTTTTTTATTGCTGTGATTTGCTGTGTCATTCACTAGTGTGATTTGTGCTGGATGTGTTTTTAAGGTTGTGCTGTGGCGTGTACCTGAGCAAACTTTGGGCAACCTGTTCTCTTGTTGGCTTTATTGACAAAGGGTGGATTAGTCTAATTACGGCCTGCTACAAATAGCTGCATATAACGTATAAAAAAAATCACCTTATGGGTGCTCCGTAGGGTAGCAAGATCTTGAGTTTTTTTACAGTACTCGGGTACGTTTTAAAATTTTCGACCAATCAGCAAACATTATTCTGACAGCATAGCTGGGAAACCAATGAAAAGTGAGTGCAACGTTCTAGAACTTGACTTCGGGTTGACGCTCCCTATAAAAGAGCTGGGTACTGCTTCAAGGCGTTCAGTTGGCGCTACCTCCTGATAGAGTAGCACTGTACGGCTCTTGTTCCGTAAAACAACATCAAAAGGATGAAAAAAAAAACAATATTTAAAGAAGACGAAAAAAATCAATTTTTAAAGAAGACGAAAAAAACATCGTCTAAAAAAATAAGCCAAAAAAATAATATCCGAAGAAGGAAAAACATGCAAAGTAAAAAAAACAAACAAAAATAAAAAACAATATCCAAAGAAGAAGGAAAAAAACATCCAAAGGGAGAAAAGAAGAACTGAAGGGCAAACGAGGTAGGAGGAAATACAAATTTCGTTTCAGCACCGTTGGAGTGCCAAGCCGTGAAAAGCATTTGGCCAGAAGACAAGGTAAGTGTTGTACCTGTTATTTTAAAACAGCGCTTTTCAAAATGCTGCTTTATAATCGTTTGAGATCGTTAGCCAGTGTGACAGCTGAAGGCTTTTTGAGTTTACCAACATAAAGTTTTATTTCTGTATTAGGACATTGTCAGGAACAATGATGTGTTCATCGCTATGATGTGGTCAAAAAGCGATGCATTGAATCTTAGAAACATTTGTGATTTTTCAAACGATGCTTTTCCTTTTATTTAATCAGTAAAATTTCCATCGGTTTTATATAGTGCCCCTTGAAATATGTCTTTAGCTCATTTTCCGGGCATTTTACTAGAATGCATCCTGAGAAATACACAAGCTCTGCTGCATTTCCGTGCCTCGATGTTTAGTGCCGAGTATAATTGTTGCAGTTGCCTTTTATATATTCCATGAGACCTGTTGGTACCAAGAGAAGTGTGAGACTGTCAGGGTGAATTTATCATACAATCGCACGCATAAATACCTGAGGGTTGCCAGTCCTTTTGCGTTGTTACAGGAGGACTAGAGCTGACGAGTGTGTTTCTACACACTATCAAGGGCATTGTAGTACAGTTTTCTCAGGTGGGAGAATGCTGCCGATCTCCTATTTGACAATACAGCCCTTGATATATTAGAATATTACAGAACTAGAAGCCTTTTGCAAGGAAGAATGTGAGAAAATCCCAAGTACAAGAACTGAAAGCCTTTCAGCTGGCTATAAGAAGCGCTTGTAAGCTGTGATATCTGGCAGAGGAGGTGTTACTAAGTACTGATTACGTAGGGTGCCCAAACTTTTGCAGAGTGCCATAATAATGTTTTTATTTTGTAATTTTGTTCAATTTATGGCATAAAAAGTAACTATTCATCAATGTTTGCTGAAAATATTGTGTATTTTCCCCCCAGTTCCTAAAGAGACTGTATTAACTGATATTGTTGCTTTTGTAATTGAAAAGATGTTATTTGTCAAGGGGTGCCAAACCTTTGCATAAGACTGTACACAGTGTGTGTATGTGTTTATGTGAGTGTGTGTCTGTGTGTGTGTGTGTATATATATATATGTGTGTGTGTGTATATATTTCTGTATATGCATGTGTATATATATATTTATATATAGTTCACACACATTCAAACTTATTTGAATACACATTCAAAATAATTTTTATTATTATTATTTTCGTTTTTTTTTTTTTTTGTGTTTTAAAATGTTTTATTTTTGCAATGGAAATAAAAATAAAGCAGTCCTCCGTAGAGGAGGGGTGGTGGAGGGAATATATATATACATATATATAAAATAATTGTCACACAACCTGGGTGACATGCCTTGCCTGCTCACCCAGTTTTAGTGCACCTTAGTTATTCATAATGACCATCTAGTCTCGATACACCCATGAATATATATGTATATATATATATATATATATATATAGTTTTTCTGTTTTTTTTTTGCAATAGACAATAAAAATAACGCAGTTCTCCGTAAAGGAGGGATGGTGGATGGAATATATATATACATATATATATAAAATAATTGTCACACAACCTGGGTGACATGCCTTGCCTGCTCACCCAATTTTAGTGCAACTTAGTTATCCATAATGACCAACTAGTCTCGATACACCCATATATATATATATATGTACATATATATAGTTTTTTTATTAGCAATAGAAAAGAAAAATAACGCAGTTCTCCGTAAAGGAGGGATGGTGGATGGAATATATATATATATATATATATATATATATATATATATATATATATATATATATATATATATATATATATATATACATTTATATAAAATAATTGTCACACAACCTGGGTGACATGCCTTGCCTGCTCACCCAATTTTAGTGCACTTTAGTTATCCATACTGACCATCTAGTCTCGACACACCCATATATATATATATATATGTATATATATAGATATTTTTTCTTTTTCTTGTGTTTTTTTTTCGCAATGGATATTAAAAATAAAGCAGTCCTCCGTAAAGGAGGGATGGTGGATGGAATATATATATTAAATAATTGTCACACAACCGGGGTGACATACCTTGCCTGCTCACCCAATTTTAGTGCACCTTAGTTATTCATAATGACCATCTAGTCTCGATACACCCATAAATATATATGTATATATATATAGTTTTTTTATTAGCAATAAAAAAGAAAAATAACGCAGTTCTCCGTAAAGGAGGGATGGTGGATGGAATATATATATATATATATATATATATATATATATATATATATATATATATATATATACAATTATATAAAATAATTGTCACACAACCTGGGTGACATGCCTTGCCTGCTCACCCAATTTTAGTGCACTTTAGTTATCCAGAATGACCATCTAGTCTCGATACACCCATGAATATATATATATATATATATATATATATATATATATATATAGTTTTTTTTTTCTTCGTAATGGACTATAAAAATAACGCAGTTCTCCGTAAAGGAGGGATGGTGGATGGAATATATATATGCACATATATAAAATAATTGTCACACAACCTGTGTGACATGCCTTGCCTGCTCACCCAATTTTAGTGCACCTTAGTTATCCATACTGACCATCTAGTCTCGACACACCCATATATATATATATATATATATGTATATATATAGATATTTTTTCTTTTTCTTGTGTTTTTTTTTCGCAATGGATATTAAAAATAAAGCAGTCCTCCGTAAAGGAGGGATGGTGGATGGAATATATATATACATATATATAAAATAATTGTCACACAACCGGGGTGACATGCTTTGCCTGCTCACCCAATTTTAGTGCACCTTAGTTATTCATAATGACCATCTAGTCTCGATACACCCATAAATATATATGTATATATATATAGTTTTAGGGGCGGCATGGTGGTGCAGTGGTTAGCACTGTTGCCTCACACCTCTGGGACCCGGGTTCGAGTCTCCGCCTGGGTCACATGTATGTGGAGTTTGCATGTTCTCCCCATGTCGTCGTGGGGTTTCCTCCGGGTACTCCGGTTTCCCCCCACAATCCAAAAACATGCTGAGGCTAATTGGAGTCGCTAAATTGCCCATAGGTGTGCATGTGTGAGTGAATGATGTGTGAGTGTGCCCTGCGATGGGCTGGCCCCCCATCCTGGGTTGTTCCTTGCCTCGTGCCCATTGCTTCCGGGATAGGCTCCGGACCCCCCGCGACCCAATAGGATAAGCGGTTTGGAAAATGGATGGATGGATGGATATATAGTTTTTTTATTAGCAGTAGAAAAGAAAAATAACGCAGTTCTCCGTAAAGGAGGGATGGTGGATGGAATATATATATATATATATATATATACATTTATATAAAATAATTGTCACACAACCTGGGTGACATGCCTTGCCTGCTCACCCAATTTTAGTGCACTTTAGGTATCCATAATGACCATCTAGTCTCGATACACCCATGAATATATATGTATATATATATATATATATATATATATATATATATATATATATATATATATATATATATATATATAGTTTTTCTGTTTTTTTTTTGCAATAGACAATAAAAATAACGCAGTCCTCCGTAAAGGAGGGATGGTGGATGGAATATATATATACATATATATAAAATAATTGTCACACAACCGGGGTGACATGCCTTGCCTGCTCACCCAATTTTAGTGCACCTTAGTTATTCATAATGACCATCTAGTCTCGATACACCCATAAATATATATGTATATATATATAGTTTTTTTATTAGCAATAGAAAAGAAAAATAACGCAGTTCTCCGTAAAGGAGGGATGGTGGATGGAATATATATATATATATATATACATTTATATAAAATAATTGTCACACAACCTGGGTGACATGCCTTGCCTGCTCACCCAATTTTAGTGCACTTTAGTTATCCATAATGACCATCTAGTCTCGATACACCCATGAATATATATGTATATATATATATATATATATATATATATATATATATATATATATAGTTTTTCTGTTTTTTTTTTGCAATAGACAATAAAAATAACGCAGTTCTCCATAAAGGAGGGATGGTGGATGGAATATGTATATGCATATATATAAAATAATTGTCACACAACCTGGGTGACATGCCTTGCCTGCTCACCCAATTTTAGTGCACCTTAGTTATCCATACTGACCATCTAGTCTCGATACACCCATATATATATATATATATATATATATATATATATATATATATATATATATATATATATATATATATATGTATATATATGTACATATATATAGTTTTTTTATTAGCAATAGAAAAGAAAAATAACGCAGTTCTCCGTAAAGGAGGGATGGTGGATGGAATATATATATATATATATACATTTATATAAAATAATTGTCACACAACCTGGGTGACATGCCTTGCCTGCTCACCCAGTTTTAGTGCACCTTAGTTATCCATAATGACCATCTAGTCTCGATACACCCATAAATATATATGTATATATATATATATATATATAGTTTTTTTATTTTTTTCGTAATGGACAATAAAAATAACGCAGTTCTCCGTAAAGGAGGGATGGTGGATGGAATATATATATACATATATACATTTATATAAAATAATTGTCACACAACCTGGGTGACATGCCTTGCCTGCTCACCCAGTTTTAGTGCACCTTAGTTATCCATACTGACCATCTAGTCTCGATACACCCATAAATATATATACTGAACAAAAATATAAACGCAACACTCTTGTTTCTGCTCCCATTTTTCATGAGATGGACTTAAAGACCTACAATTCATTCCAGATACACAATATTACCATTTCTCTCAAACATTTCTCACAAATCAGTCTAAATGTGTGATAGTGAGCACTTCTGCTTTGCTGAGATAATCCATCCCACCTCACAGGTGTGCCACATCAAGATGCTGATCTGACATCATGGGTAGTGCACAGGTGTACCTTATACTGCCCACAATAAAAGGCCACCCTGGAATGTGCAGTTTTTTGCTTTATTGGGGGTCTGGGGACTCAGAACCGGTCAGTATCTGGTGTGACCACCATTTGCTTCATACAATGCAACACATCTTCTTCGCATAGAGTTTATCAGATTGTCAATTGTGGCCTGTGGAATGTTGGTCCAGTCCTCTTCAATGGCTGTGCGAAGTTGTTGGATATTAGTGGGAACTGGTACACGCTGTCGTATACGCCGGTCAAGCACATCCCAAACATGCTCAACGGGTGACATGTCCGGTGAGTATGCTGGCCATGCAAGAACTGGGACATTTTCAGCTTCCAAGAACTGTGTACAGATCCTTGCAACATGGGGCCGTGCATTATCTGTCTGAGTGGCTGGTCTCAGACGATCTTGGAGGTGAACCTGCTGGATGTGGAGGTCCTGGGCTGGTGTGGTTACACGTGGTCTGCGGTTGTGAGGCCGGTTGGATGTACTGCCATATTCTCTGAAACGCCTTTGGAGACGGCTTATGGTTGAGAAATGAACATTCAATGCACGAGCAACAGATCTGGTTGACATTCCTGCTGTCAGCATGCCAATTGCACGCTCCCTCAATGCTTGTGGCATCTGTGGCATTTTGCTGTGAGACAAAACTGCACATTCCAGGGTGGCCTTTTATTGTGGGCAGTATAAGGTACACCTGTGCACTACCCATGATGTCAGATCAGCATCTTGATGTGGCACACCTGTGAGGTGGGATGGATTATCTCAGCAAAGCAGAAGTGCTCACTATCACACATTTAGACTGATTTGTGAGAAATGTTTGAGAGAAATGGTAATATTGTGTATCTGGAATGAATTGTAGATCTTTAAGTCCATCTCATGAAAAATGGGAGCAAAAACAAAAGTGTTGCGTTTATATTTTTGTTCAGTGTATGTATATGTATACATATAGTTTTTTTTGTGTTTGTGAAAACGGGTCTTTAATCGGGGAAACGGAGCGGGTAGAGCAGGACGGAACGCAGGCATTGACAAACTACAATGACGGACAGGGCAAACAGGTAAGACCAGGACTTAAAATAGGTCATGACTAATCAAAGTAATCGGGCAAAGCAGGAGACGATCAGGGAAGCACACGTGGGTAATCAGGGGGCGTGGCACACACGAGGAGCGGACAAGCCGGGCATATATGTATATCTATATAAAACCTCATTAATGAGGGACAGGGAACAGAACGGACAGACAGAACTGGCACAGGGGAAGGAGCCAGGACAAGACTTGACATAAGACAGGAAAGGCAGAGAAACAGATCAGAAAGGGGGACACGGAGGGAACAGGCAGGACAAAAGGACCGGGAGTGAACGAAGGGAACATCGGGGAAAGAGGAGCAGAAGCCAGAGGGACGAGGGACAAAGAGAGGAGGGACAGAGACAGGAGGAACAAAGCGAGGGGGAGCAGAGGCAGGAGGGACAAAGACGGGAGGCCAGGGAGAGAAGGAGGGGGAACCAAGAGGAGCCCGAGGGAGACCCAGCGGGCGACGGGAGGCAGCCGGAAGGGCTGCAGGCGGCCGGGAGGCCGGAGCCGGAGGGGCCGAGGAGACGGGGTGAGGGACAGACGCAGGGACGAAGGAGGGAGTCGGAGGGGAGACCAGGGAAGGGGACGAAGGAGCTGGAAGGGACCCTGGCGAGGGCAAGGAGAGAGGGGGAGCCGCAGCAGACGGCGACGTCCTCCGACACGCCAGAGCGGGAGGACCAGCAGGCGAATGAGGAGCCGCCGTCGGGGGGCCCGCAGGCAACCGATAAGACGCCGGAGGAGGGACCGAGGCAGGGCGACGAGGCCGCGGAGGGGGACCCGCAGACGACAGCCGACCCGGAGGGCCAGGACCCGCAGGCGCCGACCAAGCCCTAGCGCCGGCGAGGGAGGGCGAGCCAGGGGGCTGGGCGGGTGGGACCCCAGCCGTGCGTCTGTGTCCTCTCCCCTTATGGGACACAGACATAAGGACCTGCGGCCGGGGTCGGGCTCGTCGGGGTGAGGGTACCAGAGTCACAGGGGGAGAAGGGACTGGAGTGGGGCCAGGGACTGGAGCTGCAGGCTGCAGAGGGGGCGCCTGCCCGGGAGCTGCAGGCAGGGAAAGCGCCTCGGACGTGGGCGCGGTAGCTGCAGGCAGCGGAGACGGCTGCTCGGGCTCTGGGGCCGCAGGGGGCACTTATTTTATTATATAAAATAAGTGTCACACAACCGGGGTGACATGCCTTGCCTGCTTGTGGGATGAGGAAGACTCAGGGACTGGAAATGGGATTAAAACTGAAGATGTGCTCATTCCTTTGTGTATTTACAAATTTTCCTTCCGTCAGACATGAGGAGTTTGCTGCTATATTTGGCACTAATAGAGATTCTGATGCTGCTATTTTTATTGTCTATTAGTTTGTTATTATTTACAAGTTCTGTTGTGTTTTTGCATTTTTCTCTTCTGGTTAATTAACTGCTGTCTGATTGCTGTGAAGTATGAGTGTGGTGAGTAAGACTCAGGGACTGGAAGTGGGATTACAACTGAAGATAACATGCTTATTCCTTTTTGTATTGTTTACAAATTTCCTTCCGTCAAACATGAGGAGTTTGCTGCTATATTGTGCACTAACAGAGATTCTGATGCTGCTATTTTTATTGTTTATAAATGTGTTATTGTTTCCAAGTTGAGTATTCAATAAATGCTAAATTGAGAAATTTTGTGTATCGTTTGTTATTATTAGTGTGATATTTTACCATGCAAATAGAGGGGAAAACGTCCAATTATCGGCCAAAAAAAATCAGCAGCATATATCGGCCATCGCCTGACCCTGACTCCTAAATATCGGCATCGGCTATTGAAAAACCCATATCGGTCGACCTCTAGTAACAGTACATTCTGTCCAATTCATCCATCGAGTTAAGTCACACACCCACTTGAGGGGGCACTCCGGCAGACGTGAGGATGGGGATGTTCTTTCCGCTATAACATCCACTGCAGAAGTACGTCTCGCTCCTGTTCACAGGGCTTACTTCAATGATGAAGCAGGGCTGGTTGTCTGGACAAGTGAAGTTGTCCTGCTGCTGGGTCTCGGTGCCGTTTTTCCACCTAAGCTTGAAGGTGGAAATGTGTTCCAACTTGGTCCCTGGGACTGCAGCATAGCCAAACATCGCGAGCAGCGTCGGCCACACCCACCACCAGAACCATCACACCGTCCTATACACATAAAGAAGAACTAAAACATAGAGTGTTGTGACAATCTATGCGTTAATGTTTGGCAGCATAGGTGATTCGTTAAAATTATACCGAAGAATGGAAAATGTGATATTTAGAATATTTTTTGCCATTTAGTAGCTAATTTAAGCACTTACCCAATGCCTCAATTTGTTTTAGGTCAGTAATGTCTGAGCCAAAAGAATGAATGTATGAATTTAATACAATTCACCCACTCCCACCCACACACAAATCTGAAATTCAATTTATTAAGACACTTCTTAAACATTAGTGCATTAACAAAAAAGGAAAATCTTAAGAGATTCAGTAGGATTTTCTATGTTAGACTTAAGTTAATAGTTCAATAGTTTTTATATATTTCAGTATACCAATTTGACTTTAATGTTGAAACAGATGCTAAAACATGGAATAATTTCATAACTAGAGAAACATGTTATTCACAAACACTAGCAAAGGTAGCTTATAGTTAAACTTACTTAAGTCAGCAAGTCAGGCTACAGTGTGTAAGAATTGTCGTAAACGATAATTTGTCTCAGTCTTACATGACAGAATAAGTAAACAGAAAATATAAAATGGCTGAAACAGCATCATTAACGCCAGCTACAGTAGAGGCGCAGAAAAGGTGTCATGACTGAAGTATTCCCAAACTTTGGAAGACCGCATGCGAGCCTTTTTTGCCGCGTGTTTCTCCAGAGGCTCCGGAGCTCCGCTGGTTGACGCAGCCAAGTTGGCTCATGTGCAGGGGGACAAGCGGCAAATTTCTTTTTTGCAGGGTGGTAGGTGATGTCTCATTAATATTTCTGAGAGAAGTGCTACATGATTGGCCAGTGCATGCCTTACAAAATGGTGCGGCACTGCATCCAAGCCTGCGGCACTCAGAGTCACAAATACAGTGGAAACCATTTGTAGTAATTACGTCTGTCTGGCTGATTTCCAACTAATTGATATTTGTATATTTATTACATGAATATAAGGTAATATAAGGTAATAGAAGAGGTATTTAATGGTTTTCCGTCTGAGGAATTTGCAAAAAACTGCAGTGCATGATGGGTCGGATCTAAAGGCTGCCTAACGTCCTCATCTGTAGGACGACTTACATCAAGACTAGGAAGGTGCATAATGTTCATGCCTGGTTGCGTTTGTTGGTCCAGAAAGTAATTCAATTTCGCCATGTAGGTTACGTTCTTAAAAACTGCTTGGATATAGCCCGATTATATGCTGTGGGCCTTTTAATTTCTTTGTTTACCAGGTAGGCTACCTTCTTTAAACTGCGTTTTGTTAGACTACATATTTAGGGAGGTCTTTATAAATTTATAGTAGTCTTTATAAATATGTACATAGTTTAGCCTAACCCAGCCACTTAAGGGAGAAAGCCAGCTCAACTAGGTGTCGGTCCCAAGCCCGGATTAATGGGGAGGGTTGGCGTCAAGAAATAAAGAGACTGTATCTTCACTGCATGACTGATGTCAAAATGTGTGAAATATGTGGTTGTATTAATAAATGCATTAAAGTAGGTTAATGATTCTGTGCTGTCTAAATTGTATAGAAAATTTCTACATATAGCCAAACAAATCTCCTCCTGTTTGAAAAGGCATAGAAAAAGCAATTTAGCCACTAAAACTTTACAGTTTTTGTGAGGGACAGTCGAATTCTCTCGTTTCTCTCGTCAAGTTTTTTTGTGATCCTGCACCTACACTTTGCCGGCCCCAGGAGGATGGGCTCCCCCTTTGAGTTTGGTCCCTCCCAAGGTTTCTTCCTTCTTGGGAGTTTTTCCATGCTATCGGCGCCTATGGCTTACTCACTGGGGGCTTTGGGTGGGCATGATATAAAGCAAAGCATTTTCCCTTCCAGTTTCCTCCTCTGGTCCACATTGCAGGACCATCAGCCATCAGAAACAGCCCAGACAGTCTCCTTCAGCTTCTTTAGTGTCCTTGGAAGCCAAGGCAGTTTTAGATCTGAGAGGAGGTTTATCAGAAGGACACATATTACGTCGTTTGTCCTGAAATGTAACATGGGGAGGAAAAGTTAAGCGGTTTAGTCAGATTGGAGTCGTTTATTCAGCAGTGGCAGCGCCAGTGACTTAATGCTACAGGTGCTATAGGGGAGTGAGATTATTTAGAGCGGGTGCTTTAGCTTTTCAGCTTATGTAGATGCTGTATAGAAGCACACAGCACGATAAGCTACAGCATGGATAAAATATGATAAAATATGAAATTCTAACGTCTAGCTCACAGAGCCTCTATGTGTACTTTGAAGAAAAAATACACTACAAGTATGCTATAAAAACCGCAAAAATGTCTTACACAATATACAGATTTTACAGATAGTTAAAGAAAAAATGAAACCAATATTTTGGGGGTGCTGTGGGGGTACTATGGTCATTGGAGGAGGAGCTAGAGCCCCCCCCCCAAGCTTTTCCCTGGTGCTGCCACTGTTGTTCAGATTAAAAGTAACCTTGTCATTAATAAACAGTACTCTGATCAAATTTTTGCATGTACAAACACAATCAAAGTTTAACCACATGTTTAGACACAATTCACACACCTGTTACATTTCCATAATGCTAAGACTCTCTACACTTACTTCATCCACTTTCTTGTTTGGTACACAGTCAATTGATGGATGTGTAAGATTATTACCAGACCGTCTGCTGCAAACTCTACAGTTAATGAATGGCTGCAAAAACACACAGACACACAAAAACAGTATTTAAAGAGTGGTGGGCAATAAATACAGTGAGAGAAGGTGTAGTAAAGATATATCTAAAGATTTAAGGCAGAGCTGCTGGACTGCAGGGTTTAATGACACAGAACAATTTTAGAGGAAAGAGCTTCCAAAGCAGGGTCACCTTAAGGCTATATTATACAAAGCAAGTTCATCTAAAAGTATGAACAACAAATCCCGTTTAACTGAACACTGCTCTGTATTAAAATACTGTCCTCCGATCAAGCTAAGTGGTCCTGTAGTTCACTATTTAAAGAGGTAAATTTAAAGGGTAATTCACACTGCGCATCTACCCTGCTCTGACCAGATTTAATTGCCCTTTCACCACAAAACACCACACTGCCATTTAAGGCTGATTTCAACTGCCTGGTAATCCAGCCTTTAAGCCTGTAAACCTACTAAAATTTGAGAATAAGGTGATGGAACTGGCTGTTTGAGGCCACCTATCTATTTGTTACTTTATTGTTGGCTAACTTTCCTCCGCAGGGCATCAAAAAAGTTAACATGAACCTAAATTAATTTGCTAACTGATATGTCCAATGCTCACAGTCACAGTGACTCTTTACTTACCCTCTTGTCCATGAAAATACAGTCAGCCCGATGGTCTGTTGCAGTTGACTTTGGACATTTTGTTGCTCTCAAGAGAATCTCAATGTCAATGTATTCACTGCTGATCTAAATCACATAAACACGTTATATACAAAATTGCCTACAACTGTTTTAAAGGCAATATAACAAACAATAATCACCCAAAAAATGGCAAACTGTCACAGACTTGACTGCAGCAGATTCAGAGAGAAACTGTGAGAAGGTAAAATTGACCAGGGCTGAGATATACAACCATCACTTTCATTGTGAAGAGACATTAAGCATCATATGCATTGAAATTAAAACATCAAAATCAATGTGATTCTCATTAGTTCAGCTTGCAGATGATGAAAGTTTCACACTTTTGTAAACACTTTCTCAGCAGTTACCTTCGGACGGCCCTGGATGTTATAGAAATTCATGTGCTGAGGGGTTCCTTGATGAGCATTTTCGACTGCGAGTTTAATGGCCGTCTTGTAGAGTGCAGGGAGACTGTGGTAATCTTGCTGGGCCTCTGTGGAGATAAGCAGAGCTCCATAAGCCAAAACCAGAACCAGCAGGCGGGTCATCTTCCTCTCAGCTTTGAAGGGAGAAGCAGGACTGAGGACACTGATCTGTGGTCCCCTTATCCAGCACGTCCAGGGGCGTGTCCTTCACCCGAAACAAACAGACCTTTGAACAACATTGGAAAACTCTTCAGGATGAATCGAGGCAGGTGGTCAAGTGGGTTTATTGTTATTTCAGCAATATACACAGTACACAGTGAAAGGAAACATTGTTCCTCCTGGACCACGGTGCAAGACAAAGAAGAAAAACAGAAACAACACAAGATGACACAAGTGCGGGCAAGATAGAACTATACAGAGTGAAAGGAGCACAAACAGAGGGAGAAAGTGCAAGATAAACACAAGAGCAACAATACAATACTACAGGACAAGACAGCGCAGTCAAGAACATAGAGTGCAGCCAGAGCTGACCTGAATAGGGGCATCAAGGTTGCCAGGCAGGCAGAGAAACAGAAAATAGAGGTCTACTTCACATACAACAACCCACAGTGGGTGTGGCAGGGAATACAACACATTACAAACTTCAAAGGCAACAACACCGTCACTGTTAACAGCAACGCCCTTTTAGCAAAGGAGCTAAACAGCTTCTTTGCTCGTCTGGAGGAACACAGAGCAGACATAGCCACACTGCCCCCTCCCCCAATCTCCAGCACTCACAGACTCCCTCTGCAGGAACACCACGCGAGAAGGCACATTGCATCTCTAGGTGTGTGGAGTTTAAGACAAGGCAAGTGATGCTACGATAACATAATTCCTTGGTAAGACCCCACCTAGAATATTGTGTGCGGGTTTGGTTACCATACCTTAAAAAGGACATTGCTGCCTTGGAAAAGGTGCAACGTAGGGCAACGAGAATGATTCCTGGTCTTAGAGGAATGTCTAATGAGGAGAGGTTAGCTGAGCTGAATCTGTTTAGCCTCGAGCAAAGGAGACTAAGGGGGGACATAATCCAGGTGTTTAAGATTCTAACAGGTCTGGATGCTTTTCAGCCAAATGACTATTTCAATGTTAGTTTAAATACCAGAACTCGTGGCCATAAGTGGAAATTAGCTGGAGAACATTTTAAAACGAATTTGATGAAGCATTTCTGTACACAGCGTGTAGTTAGAGTATGGAATAGTCTTCCTGTTATTGTAACACAAGCTAAAACCCTGGGTTCTTTTAAATCAGAGCTAGATAAGATTTTTTGCAAAATTGCTTGCATTGCAGAACAGTATTTTCCCTTTTAAGGTTACTCATTTTAAATCTGGTCATTGCATTTTCATGATTACATTGTTTGTGTCCACTCCGTTATTTCGTGTTTATTGTTTGTTAGGTGTAATGTCTGTCTTATGTTAGTTATAGGAATAAATGCATGTCTTTTACACAACTTCAGCCTCTGTTCATTGAGTGCTCACAAGAATCCCTGCCTGTGCGATCTACGCTCTGAAACCTCAAATTCGCCTGAAATATCGCGAGACTCTCTCTCGTTGGCCGTGAGGGGAGCTTCGCTACCGATCGTTTACATTACCTGGTGACGCAGCTTGTTGTATGAGCCTTCTATTCTAACCCAGGTTATTACGCGATACTGGTTATTAATGAGTTCCATTTAAGTCACACATTAACAGACTCACAGTGTTTCGCAATTGAGTTTGGAGGAGCCGACCATTCGGCATAACAATTGGTTAATAATCACAAGGCAGAAGGTTTAAACTTATTCTGAGCACACAATTTAAATTTTTTATGACCAAACGTGCAGTGAAGAAGCGCTACTGTGAACTGGTTGCCAAAGTCGCACTCATGGCAATCTGAAGGCATTTAAGCGGGATCATAAGGGCTTATTATAGTTATTTTTATTTCTATTATTAGTAGTTATATTATTTTGTTTTATTTTCGGTTATTTCATTGTAGTTCTTTCGTATTAAACTGCAGTGAACCTTAACCATATGTCTGACGAAATTCTCAGATGTAGCGCTTTGTTTCCAGGTTCGATTCGGAGTTTCTCCGTTTCTATATATCCTGGGAGAGATCTCTCTATTAGCAAACGGGAATACTTGTTACGAGGTTCTAACCTAAATTATGTTGCGCTTGGACATAAGACCGATAGCTTAGTTACCTATCAGGATCATACTCGTATGTGTGTGCCTGCTGTAGACAAAGCAAGTTTAACACAACTTTGCGCTGTGAGTGTGTCATTTAGAAATTGGGAGTCTCCTGTGCTTGAGACCCACCGTGGTTAAGCACCATTTGCGACAAATTATAGTGCACTCACAATTTAAATCCGTCGCCGTAACGCGAGCGCCGTCTCGCTTCAGTAATTGTTTTAAGGGGGTTTATACTGTGCAAGGCACAGAAGAAGGCCGCAAGCGGCATGCGCATGCATTAAATGTGTGTGTCACTCATCTTGCGTCGGCAACCGTTTGGTTACCTCTAGTGGTCAGGCATAGAACTTCCACTCCATTTCGAAATTGCGCCTCCAGTGGCCAGGCATAGAACTACCACTCCATTTCGATATTGCGCCCCCGGTGGTCAGGCATAGAACTACCACTCCATTTCGATATTGCGCCCCCGGTGGTCAGGCATAGAACTACCACTCCATTTCGAAATAGCGCCTCTAGTGGTCAGGCATAGAACTACCACTCCATTTCGATATTGCGCCCCCGGTGGTCAGGCATAGAACTACCACTCCATTTCGATATTGCGCCCCCGGTGGTCAGGCATAGAACTACCACTCCATTTCGAAATTGCGCCTCTAGTGGTCAGGCATAGAACTAACACTCCATTTCGAAATCGCGCCTCTAGTGGTCAGGCATAGAACTACCACTCCATTTCGATATTGCGCCCCCGGTGGTCAGGCATAGAACTACCACTCCATTTCGATATTGCGCCCCTAGTGGTCAGGCATAGAACTACCACTCCAGTTCGAAATTGCGCCTCTAGTGGTCAGGCATAGAACTACCACTCCATTTCGAAATCGCGCCTCCAGTGGTCAGGCATAGAACTACGACCCCATTTCGATATTGCTCCCCTGATGGTCAGGCATAGAACTACCACTCCATTTTGAAATTGCGCTTCTAGTGGCAAGCCATAGCAGTGCCACTCCATTGAAATTGCACCTCTAGTGGTCCGCCATAGTAGGTTAACAACATCTGAGTTGGGTCTCTGGTGGTCAACTGCGGTGATACAACACGCATAATTGGACACACAGGTTCTTGCCTGAAAGCAGGAATTAACTTCATGGACTAAATCAATTTGATCACAATACATTAACATCCAATTAGGTTATTGTTGCATAACTAATTTATGTTTACAATTGAAGAAGAAACACAATTCATTTGGTTTGATTTCTGTTTAACCTTTTTGATTTATTTTAGGTTTTATTTCACCTTATGCTTTCATTCATTCCCTCTCCCCCAACAAGGGGACTTGCATAGAAGTTCAACCACTATTAACAACAGTAAACCAGTTACGTACACAATCCCATCAGGAAGTCGTTTGGATGTGATCAGTTGAGCCCTTCGGGTGTTGGGTGCTTACCATTCGCTCTCTGCTGGTTGAGCTTGTCTGTGGCTCTGCTGTCACTGCTTGCGATCGTACAGTTTGTCAAAACCGAAGGGGAGTTCTCAGCAATTGGACGCCCAAAAGCGTGTCAGCTCGGCTACACCCACTGACTCATTACGGGCAAGGCTCACAGGTACCTCAGGCGGTCATTACAACTTTTGAGCAGGACCTCGTTTAGGGTGAGTTCTGAGAACGGCCCTAGCTTGGACTCTCACTAGGGTGGGTGATACCTGAAGGCAATTTTGCCAGCCGATAAGCTGAGCTCCACCTGGGTTGTCTCAGTTGTGCATACAGAACACGCCCTTCCAAGTTAACATTGCTGGGAATCGGGGGAGTGGAAGCCGGACTCAGGCTTGCTTAGCTGGGAGAATGATTCCTGGTCTTAGAGGAATGTCTAATGAGGAGAGGTTAGCTGAGCTGAATCTGTTTAGCCTCGAGCAAAGGAGACTAAGGGGGGACATAATCCAGGTGTTAAATCTGGTCATTGCATTACATTTTTTTTGTGTCCACTCCTTTATTTCGTGTTTATTGTTTGTTAGGTGTAATGTCTGTCTTATGTTAGTTATATCCATCCATCCATTTTCCAAACTGCTTATCCTACTGGGTCGCGGGTGGTCCGGAGCCTATCCCGGAATGTGGAATGGGCACGAGGCAGGGAACAACCCAGGATGGGGGGCCAGCCCATCACAGGGCACACTCACACACCATTCGTGATTATATTATTGCACTATACTGTATAAATAAAAAGTAAACTTAATACCAGTTGTGGTAATAAAGTGCACAGAGAGGAAGAGAGAGTAGGGTTTCACATAAACTTATGTTCATTAGCATTTAGTATTCTGATGGCTTTGGGGGTAGAAGGTCTTATTAAATCTGGTTGTTCTGCAATGCATACTGCGGTAACGTTTACCAGAGGGCAGAAGTTCAAACATCTCATGTGCTGGGTGCGTGGGATCTTTTTAAAATATAATTATGCATATGTAGAACTAGGGATATGATCCTATTAAGTATGATAGTTCTGTCTCATTATTGCAGGATCGACATCCATAGTAACTGTGTTGATCTATCCATTTGTGTGCATGTGTGTGTGTGTGTGTGTGTGTGTGCGAGCGGGTATACCTATCCTACCCCATAACGTGATAAATACCTGTTTTTTTTCCCTTATGGGGACCACGAAACCGAAAACCAGGAAATCTCTATTTTATAAAAATCTGTGACTGCTATGGAAAAACTAAAAATGCAAAACCTCTTGTATTTTGCTGGGTTACTTATGGTTATGGCAGGGTGGGGGTTAAGCTTGTCATAGTTAGCGTTAGCATTTATCCCATAGAAGTGAATGAGCGGGCCCCATAAAGATAGGTATACCCTATGTGTGTGTGTGTGTCCCATATTGCCTGGGCTTCAGGATACCTCATAACCCGGAACTTCATCAGAAGTAGTTAGAAAATGGATGGATGGATGGATGGATGGATGGATGGACGGACAGATCAATAAAAGTACAGAACATCCATTTTACAAAGAACCGTCAACACTAAATGTTTGCACTGGTCATGTTCCTAGAAATTAAACTTCTTTTCTGAAAAGCAGCATGTTCATAAATTAGCTGTTGTTATTCCTTGTGGGAACAAATGCAGATGAAACTGTAAAACAGACTGCAGTGGCAAAACAGTTCTGGCTACCCGCCAGCCCTTCTGCCTGTGCTGCCCTGCCTGCCCGCCCTCCTGCCCATTACGTCCTGCCTGTGCCACCCTCCTGCCTGCCCTCCTGCCTGTGACGTCTTTCCTGTGTGCCCTGCTGCCAGTTATTCTGTATTTACATCCGGACTTAACTAATTGAACCATATAGATCAGGACTTTGTTAACCTGACTTCTGCCCTGTGGAGGATGGGCTCCCCCTTTCACTCTGGTTCCTCCAAAGGTTTCTTACTATGACTGAGTTTATCCTTGCCAATGTGGCTTTATAATTTTTCAGGCTTGATATTGCTCACTGGGACAATTGGGCAGGGACAAAGTAAAGTGCTTTGAGACTATGTAAGGCTGTGAAAATGCACTATACAAAATAAAGTGAATTGACTTGAGTAACGTGGCACAAAGCAACCCTTCTTTGCCACAGGAAATGTCTGGTGCAATTTCTTTTTTAATTGTACATGTCAATTGCATAATACCCTAAACTAATTCATTATTATTTCTATTATTATCATCATCATCGTCATCATCATCCTGATAAGTATTTCATTAGTATTCCATGGTATTTTGATTTTTCAGGAATCAGTGTGTGTACTGTATACTTTTTAATTTATTTGCACTATGTGTAGTGTCTCTGCAGCTGTACATACTTGCTGCATTAAGCACAAGAACTTCCCTCAGGCATCAGTATAGTTAATCAAATGTAATATTTCTTGCTTGTTTATTAAGTGGTTTTAGGTATTTTGTGTGTTCCACTTAATTTAGTGTAATTAGTCCTAGTTGACTCAGGTTTAGTTAGATTTTTCCTTCTGTTGTTCCTCTGCATCATGCTACTGTCATAAAATTTCAATGTCTTACCTAACTTAAGAGTTTTTTGCATTGTGTTTTGGAGAGAAAGAAACCATAACTTTTTTTCTTTAGATTCATCCACTGATTCTATCACCTATGACACATTCCCCCTGAATATTTGTTTGTTTGTTTATTTATGTATTTGCTTGGGAGGTGGAATTAACAAACATAAATAACTGAATGAATCAGGGTAGTGAAAAACATTTATAAACTTATCATTTTGGTATTGGTACGATCCTGTTCTGGTTAGTTAGCCGAGGGAGTAAATCATCCGGAGTTTCATCTCTCAATCTCCTCCTACACCCACTCAGCATCACAGTATGGACTCCCCAATGCAACTGATCTGCACGTATTTGTACTCTGGGAGGAAATTGAAGCCCCCATAGGAAAAACTCAAAGCCTACAGACATATGCACAAAACCAGGGGACATGCTCAGTTCTGCAGGCCTGGAAGTGTGAGAGAAGGCTATTTATTGAGTTTCCCCTCTGCCCCTGGTAAAGATGAAACATGCACAAGTCTACTTTTTAACCAACTGCTAAGTCATTAAACACACATATACTTACATGAAAGTCTGACTGATACTGGAGCTTCCAGTGCCCGTAAACCAGGTGCTGGGGTACTCCATTTCCTTCTTGATAATTAGCGCCATTGAAAAAAAACTGTGCCTTTCCTAATATTAATTGACTCTCAGACAAATGTACTACTTGAAGACCCTGCCACTATTCGCATTTTCCAGCAGGAGTCACAAATCTTCATTGCATTCAGTTTATTCTCAGATGAGCTCATGCATGTTTCTATGTGCATCTTTACACTTAAACAAATACAGCTGCCTAAACTCTGTTGTTATATTCCATATATATTTGTCGTGACTGGCCTTTTTTCCTCAAATGATGGATTTCTGAAACTAAAACTGACAGTAATATAAAATATTTATATTGCCACATAATCGACACATGTTCTGATATGACATAGCATTCCCCTGGACCATAGTGCGACTTAGAGACGAGATATAACATGCCCTTCACAGTAAAACACTAGATAGGTGCAACACTTAATGTCAACGTTGTCAATGTCAATGTTGACTTAATGTCAACGTTAAATTCATGGATGCGCAAATTAAGTAACACAGTAACAGTACAAAAACGAGCAGAGCTGTGTATGGCATGACTATCTCGCGGCGGCGACAAAATATGCTTATCCTTCTAATTATTCAGAAGAAAATATATTTGCAAGCACAGCCGTTCACGGCTTCCGTACAAAAAGCTGTCACTACGCTACAGGAAGAATACACGGCCAATATAGGATTTACACAAGTCTGCTTCTTTTGTTTTTTTTAGTAACAACTTTCACAAAAATGAACAGCAATACTTCTAAAAGTGCAAATCTGTTGCCAAATTAAATAAACAAAGAAATTAATCATAAAAATATTCAATGTATATACAACTAACCATTTCCAATCAAAAAGTACATACAAATCTCCAGTACAAGTTATACAATGGAGCGCAGATAAAACTTTTAAATAGTAATTAACCAAACTATATAAAGAATACAAGTTTGAATACAGGTAATTTGTATAAATTTTACTGTGTTCAGACTGAAAAATCAGCACCAGCCTTACACACATTGCAGTTCTGCTTTTTTCTTCTTTTAGCATAATTATCCGTTTCACGTTCACGAGGCAGAAGATCCCTGCAAATGTGAAAATTCACAAGTAACAGGCACCATTAACCTCAAGCCATAACAGTCTGCTAGCCTGAACAATAGCAAACTCTATGTATTACCAATTATTACGCAGGTTGTCACTTTATCAAATCATGACTGTTACTAAGAAGTGGGAGTGAAACGCGTGTCACGAGATCTCGCGATATTACAACATGAGTTTCTCGTTGGAGCGAAAAGCGGTTTCACGAATGTGCTGCAAATTAGCTGCTGTGAATATGTTGGCATCTGACTAAATTACTATAGTAGATACCCCAGACACTTTTAAATCTTTTGTGTGGCAGCATTTCGGGTGCCCGGCGGAAAATATAAATGGCGAATGAAGGGGGGCTAGGTTGCGTGCTAAACTTTGTCACACTGAGAAAGGGGAACAAACTGGAACACAGGCAGGAAGAGAAGGGGGGCTCCAGCCCTCCTCGTTGTGTAAGTAAATTCCGGAAAGCAGAAGGTACATTGACAGGCTCGTGGTGACATTAAGCTTACGCTTGACCTGCGGGGACATAACAAGGGAGGGGGTCGCTGACGCTGCTAAATTGCAAAATAACAAGATAAGATCAAAGGGAACGGGTGTGGGGACTAACGCCAGCAATGTCCAAACAATAGTTATATGTTACGTCAACTGGAAAGATACCAACAAGAACAGTAGACGCCCTAAACGGGGTATAAAAGTTAGACACAGACAACAGGGAGCTGAGCTTCCCTTGGTGTGTACTTTTGTGCATCTGAGAGTGGCTCCCGGATCGATCTGTACAACAAATAAAGAGAGCTGACTTACAACCATCCTTTGCCTCACGAATGCATCTTTTCCTCATCAACGGACTCGGTGGAGTCTAACTCCAACAATTTGGGGGCTCGTCCGGGATGAGGAGAAGGTTGTTTGGATTGGAACCAGAGACGAGGTCTTGGGGACGCAGAGAGCCACGGGCGCCCAGCAATTAGGTGAGCAGAGCCTGTTTTATCGAATTCTGCATATTGGCGATTGCTAAATAAAGTGGCTGGAAGTGTCTCAGGATCTGTCGACCAATATTGTGGCGAGGGCCTGTTGTGCGTAGCTCTGACGGCCTGTGAACAGAGGGTACGGGACCCCGTAGTAGAACCTATTGGCGGAGGATTTAAGTCCACTGTCGTGTCCTTGGTTTGGCAACCCACCTACTGCTGATGAGCAGTAGGACAGCTGGGATTGAGCGTCCCGGGAAATTCAGGACCCCCGAACAGCTAAATTGGTCGGAGGAGTAAGGTTCATCCTCCTTAAAACGGGTTGAAGTCCCGAGGTGAAAGTCCTCAAAGTATTGGGTTAAAGTCCCGAGATTAGAGTACTCAAAGCATCGGGCTAAAAAGTCCCGAGACGTGGGGTCCCAAGGTACCAAAAAGTGTACACAGCGCTATTTACTATTTCGCGTGTGTAAGTGCGTGTTTACTATTCACTATTCCAGTGTGAGTGGGTTTACCATTTACTATTTACTGTTTTGCGTGGTTCGGTGATTGTGTGTGAGTGTGGGTTTAGGTTTTGGTGGTGTTTGTTAGTGGGGCACTCAGAGACAACTAAGAGGTGTACTAAGTGTGGGTGGATAAATCCATCCCCTGAGGCACAGGGGTTGTTGGATCAGGAGAAGTGTAGGTCAGATAAGCTAAAACATGGATCACGAATTTGATAGAGAATTGGATGACGGGGGCTGGGGTCCACCAGTGCGCGGGCGGTGGAAGCCTCTGTGTGAACAGATACAGCTGTTAAAAATAGCAGTGGGAAAAACAGCTCAGGAAAAGGGCCGAGAGAGAGAGAGACGGCAGATGCGTGGAAGCGTATGGGGATTGCAGTGAAATGTGCAGGATACAAACCGGAGGATAGGCAATCATTAGGAGCACTTTTATGGCGTAAGGTAAAGGAGCATAGCGGCCTGAAAGACGAGGCAGGACGCGAGCTAGTGAAAGCGAGGGTGTTACAACGGGGAAAGTGGAGAAAAGAGGGAGAGAAACAGGAGCAGGAGAGGCGAGCGTGGGCATTACGACACAACTTTGCCCTTATTGGCTTAAGATTTTAGTTACATACATGACGTTTGTATATCTGCTATTTCTCCCGAGAAGCAGGTAAAGCGGTGGTAACTGCTTTTCAATTAATTTACTTGGTAAAATTAAATTTAAATAAATGATATGAATACTGTAATAGTACTCGTGAACTTTGTTTGTTTGTTGTTAGTTACTGTAATGTTGCGCTGCTTTATTTGTTTAATCGTCTTGTCTGTGAAGACATTCAAGTTAATCAAATATGAACTGCACTGTACACTGTACATGACCATAAAAACTTTGAATCCTTGAAATAAATGTTTTTGATCTTTTCCTTGGCAGTTATCTTTTTACACAGGGCCTCTATGTACACAATAGTTATTTTTTTCACGACTAACAGTATGGATCAGGAGTTGGTTATTGTAAAAGAAGTAATGTGCATGCAGGTGATATTTGTATAGATTTATGTTCACCTCTAGGTGATAAGTTTGATAGTCATTTCTTTTACCGTTTGGTCTCTCGGTTGAACATAATAGTGGCGCGAGCAGCTCCACTTGGTTTTTTAAAAATACTCAGCCATGAACTTCTGGTGAACTCAGGTGAATCCCTTCCTTCAGTAGTAAACCTTGGTATTTTCAGCCGTTTACACATTGTCTCACTAAAAGGTTGATAATATATTTGTCCTTTTACATAATGATGAAATATACGCTAATAAAAGTGAATATTCATAGATTCATGACTAACATAAAGTAGCTAACAGAAACTTAGACTAACAAAAGGTGCAAATACATACTCAGTTGGTTCCATTGTGTTGATTACATTACAATGTTTACATTGTAATGATTATATCATGGATATTTGGCATACTTTTTATAAAATCATAATTCTTATATTCTACGTTAGATAGTGCTAAATAATATTCCATAGATGGATGGACTTTATTAATCCCTGTGGGGAAATTGTTTTTTATGTCTCCCTCAACTTACTCTTTGTGGAGTAAATTGTCCGCGAAGTGCAGCTGCCTGTTGGGGCGCCCAGGGAGCTGGGGGTTAAGGGCCTTGCTCAAGGACCCACAGACGTGCTGTGGCTGGGTTAGTTTCAACTGGTGACCTTCTCATTACAGGCACAAGGACTGACCCCTGCCCCCCAACTGTGTATGAGTAGCATTTATGCTGTTTCTTGAGTGTGAGCTAGTACATAAACCAGCTAGTGTTCACCACTGCAAAAATACTCTAGCTTTCATACACATTTTTTTATTTTCTTACATTGTCCGTTTTTGTTCATAGTCTGTAATATTCTGAATAACGACAATGTAGAGGAAAAACAGATTAAATTCTCCTTGTTTGTAATTTCCCCATGTAATCCACTGCCTTGTGGTAAGAGGTGGAAAAGTCGGACGCGTTGAATGATGAGGATACGATATTGAGTTTAGTTCTTGAGTGGATTTATTCATATGATATATTAACGCACAGTACTTTGAACTGGTTTGTTTGGCTCGAAAGGGTCGATATGCAGACACCATCACACACGGCAAATACGGTCAATGACTGTTTCACTTTGCACCTTCAGCCCTGAGCCGCGTAATCTCAGCACCTCTAATAACAACCATTGCTGCCCCCTACAGGTGGGAATACACTTACACAATAGTAAAGATCACTAAGGCAGGCAGTACCTCTCGTTTCAAGTATTACAATACTATCCATCCATCCATCCATCCATCCATTTTCCAAACCGCTTATCCTATTGGGTCGCGGGGGGTCCGGAGCCTATCCCGGAAGCAATGGGCACGAGGCAGGGAACAACCCAGGATGGGGGGCCAGCCCATCGCAGGGCACACTCACACACCATTCACTCACACATGCACACCTATGGGCAATTCAGTGATTCCAATTAGCCTCAGCATGTTTTTGGACTGTGGGGGGAAACCGGAGTACCCGGAGGAAACCCCACGACGACACGGGGAGAACATGCAAACTCCACACACATGTGACCCAGGCGGAGACTCGAACCCAGGTCCCAGAGGTGTGAGGCAACAGTGCTAACCACTGCACCACCATGCCACCCCTATTACAATACTATATATATATATATAAAACATTATATTATAAACAATAAATACGAATAAATAAAAACATTGAACAAATAAACATCATCAATAATATTCATGAATAATTACGCTTAATATACAAATAAAAGAATAGCTCCTGCAGATGATTTCAGATAACTACTGGAACAATGAGTTCTGGAGGGGAGCAAGCTCTGTTACATGCTATAGAAATGTTGATCTGATTCCTTTCATTATCAGATTGTTACCACTGTTAAAAACCACAGATATTGTATTCTGATTGTATGCATTTCCTTATTAGGGCATGTCAGTTACTTCTGTTAAAAATCAGTTTATTCTGACGTCGTAAATTTCCTGATCAGAGTTTACCCTCTTTAAAGTGATGGAGGTCCACTTGTGCCAAAGATACATCGATATGCATATGAGATTTCGTTTGTGCCAAAAATATGTAAACAGCACACAGTCTATGTCGACTGAGAATGTGACAAAGAATTTTTCTGTGACAATTCTATTATGTCAATGAGTTTGTCTGTGGAGCCCCTGAAGGGACCTAATGGTGTCCGCTAATTAGATACCCAGAAATAAACTGTGTGGCTCCTGCCCAAGCATTGCTGCCCAAACAGCAGCTTCCTCCTTATGCCGCCGAGGGAGGAGTAGCAAGTGGTTCCCCTGCCCCTTCCCCTCTCCCCCCTGCAGACGAGGATCATAACCATTCAGCACCCGACTCTACCTCCTTCTCGGTGATGAAGTGCCGTGGCGAAACACTCAGGCAGCAGGACGAGGTAGCAGAAATTCTTGCCCCTATGTTGGTTTGTCCAAATCCTCAAGGGGGAGATGAGGTTTGCTCATCTGACACTGTAGATGAAGGAGTTGAAGGACATTGCCAGTGACCTGCTGGATCCCAGGCAGAACAGACCTCACCATGCGACAGCCCTTCAGAGACTGGTCCTCCTGCGCATGGACTGGGGCATGATGCATCAGTTTAAACAGGAGCCTGGTAAATCCTGCGAGTGCTACACCGAGCGACTGATGGCAGCATTCTCCAACTACAGCGGGATGGACTCCCCCAGCGGACCGAGAGTGTATGTGATGTAAAATACACTAAGATAACTCAGTTCCTTTAAAGAGAGGCACTTTTAATACTCTGTATTTTTTTCGTGTGCTGTACCCTTAAAAAGTACAACACTAGTACTCCATATTCAAATAGTCCCATTAAAAACTACAGCCCCCAAACATCAAACTGCATGCTTCTATGTCACCTACACTTCATTAAGCAATATTAACACAAGTAACATGTTTCATCACTTAAAGCCAATCTAACTTTTTAAAAATAAAGTCTGTTTCAACTGGACTTTTACCTAAGTAAAACAAACATTTTATGTTCTAGTTTTCTTAAAACTACTGAAACAAATAATTGGCTACACTGCAGTTCCGCTGTTTTGTTTGGCACCCCTGCGTGTCCTGCATTGTGTGGAAAAAACCTGAAGGCTGAGGAATGTTATGTAACACAGCTAGAATGTAAAAACTCTCTCTGGTGTAATTCACTGCGTAAAACCAATGGTGCTAAGTGTGGTGTCTTCTTCATAACACTCCCTGATGTTTGTGTCCGTGACCATGAGATAGGGTGGGCTGCTTTTCTTCCTTCCTTTGACTAGTATTCCTCCTAAATTGTTCATCTGTATTTGCTGCATTGGTACTTGTTGATGTGCGTGTGCCTTGTGTCACGATCGCCGTTTAACGGGAGCGGCGGACGGGCAGGAAACAGGCAAGGCAGGCAGGATACGGGGAAATACGGGGATTTATTAGGAACACGGGGTGCAGGAAACATCTCACGCAGACGGACTTCAATGACGGACACTGAACTCTAGTAAGACATGGACTCAAATAGACAGGACTGATTGAAAATAATCGGACACAGCTGGGTACGATCAGGGAAGCACACGTGGATAATCAGGGGGCGTGGCACACACGGTGGTCGGACTGTCCGGGACCTCCTCGGGGACTAGGGCAGGAAAGTCTGGAGCTGGGTCAGGGACAGGAGTGGGGCCAGGAACAAGAGCCCCAGGGGGCACAGTCATTTGAGGCAGAGGGAGCGCCTCGGGCTCTAGGGCCGCAGGGGGCAGCGGAGGCGGCTGCTCGGGCTGCGCAGGAGCTACGGGCGACGAAGGCGGCTGCTCAGACGCTGTAGCAGGAACCCAGGACTTTATGCTCAGCCCACTGCTGTTAACTCCGATGACTCACAACTGAGCAGCAATGCACATTTCGAATCACATCATCAACATCAGGCTGATGACAAGACTGTGGGTCTCGTCAATAAAAACGGTGACTCAGCATACAAAGAGGAAGTGTGATGACTATCGGACTGCTGCAGAGCCAACAACCTGTCTCTGAATGTTGACCAAAGAAATGGTTGTTGACTTTAGAAGAACACAAAGCACAGAGTGACCACTCTCTGCTGCACATCGATGGCTCATCTGTGGAGATCGTAGAGAGTACCAGATTCCTTGTTGTCCATCTGGCGGAGAATCTCACCAGGTCCTTCAACATCAGCTCCATAGTAAGGAAAGCACAGCAGCACCTCTACTCTCCACGGAAGCTCAGAAAAGCCCATCTCCCATCCTCACACTCTATTGGGGAACTGTTGAAAGCACCCTGAGCAGCTGCATCACAGTCTGCTTTGGGAACTATGTCGCCTCAGATCGCAAGTCCCTACAACAGATAGTGATGACAGGTGAGAAAATCATTGGAGTATCTTGTTAGAGAAATATGTACTTTTTTTATTATCATTTTGCTAGACGCTTGGAAACAACACCCTGCCGCAGCTTGATCTTAATTGAGCAATAACACGTCTCAAGAACTGTCGCTTGAATATTTCCACCCCATATATGGTGACAAACAATGTTCAATGTCAGTTGCATATCCTGTTTGTGTACCTCAATAAAAGACACTGCGAGGGGAGTTCCTTTTTCGAAGTTGGCCGAGTTCGACTGAGAGGCTGACACCTCGAGGTCAGGACCGGGCTTCCCTTTGTAAGGAAAAGTGGTAAAAATGCCCCAAGGTTCTTGGTTGATCATTTGAATGCAGACAATGTTAGGAATTTATGATCATGGGGGAAGCCAGGGAGAGAATGGGGGTTCCAGTTGGCACCACTAGGGTGATAAGGATAAGATAAGGTGATAAGAATTTAATTACAATGATCATAAAAGTCTCTACCCTGTTCTGTCCTGTCCCCGTCTCAGGATCCTCACACTCCAGGGGGTCACTCTTTATATGTAAATTCACTCACAACACCTACACACAACACCTTGGTGGGGAGGGCCTTTTTGGGTATAAAGGGGGGTGAAGAACTGTCTTCAATTTGTGTCTGAGCTGCCTTTCAGTACCCGGTGTGTCTCTACACTGTATTACATTGTATTATTTTTGCTGTTCAATAAACCATCATTTTGCTGAAACTGCGGAGACTCTGCAAGTGGATTCCCTACACCTTGCAGCAAGTAAAACGTCATCACAGCTGTCTGTGTTGTTCTGTGTTCAGAGACTGGTTTGTTTCCAGCGCATCTTCAGAAGAAGATAACCCTAACATATCTCTCCCCTCCATCACGGATATTCACACCACACACTGCATCCGCAAAGCCACCACCATTGTGGATGACCCCACCCACCCCTCACATTATCGTTTCACCCTCCTGCCTTCTGGAAATAGGTCCCGGAGCATTCGGGCCTTTACAGCCAGACTCAAACAGCTTTATCCCCCATGCCGTCAGACTACTGAACTCTCAGGGACTAATCTGATACCACACACACATACACTCATTAACACACTTTATTATTTAACTACTATTTTGTTTTCTTATTGTAGCCATGTTTACAGTTACTTTTATTTATTTTTATTGCTACCTCATTGCACAACCAAACTGCACCTTATCAGTATTGGGTTTACTGTGCTGTTTGTGCTCGTTGGTGTCAGTTGTCCTCTCTTTTTGCACTGTCCTGCAATGTTTGCACAGTTTTTGCTCATTAAGCACCATACAGTATGTTGCTAGGTTGGTATGTGTTAGTCTTGTGTTAATTTAAGTAGCACCTTGGTCCGAGGGAAACAGTTTCTTTTGTAACTGTACTATACTCAACTGTGTAAAGTTAAAAATAACATTAAAGACCTACTTGACTTGACTTTTACTGATAACAGGTGCTAAAGTGAAGTGACTTGCTTCTGGGAAAGATCTCCAGCTGAAATTCTCTACAACAATTATGGGAGAAATATGGGAAGGACGCGGCGTCAGACCTGCCCCAGTGGGACGAATGTGGTTTTCCTAGAAACAGCAGCTTCAGTCCCAATCAGATAAGCCAGATGCGTTTGAAATTAGAGGAACAGGATCAGACTGGTTGCTCAGGTATTAATGTGGTAGAACTAAAACGGAGACAAATTGGAAGGTGTTTCATCTGATTGTTATTGGTTATGATTCTCACTGTCCTGCATTGTGTCTTGTTAGCTGTATATTTAAGTGCCTGTTCTGCTTCTGTTGTTTCATGGTTCATTATAGCTGTATGCTGTATGTATGTATATAGTTCTCCAGTTGTGTTTATTCCATCATTTAGTTCATTCCTGGTCATTTGCTGTTTATTTTAGATCCATCCTGATCCTTTTGGTTTTGATGTGTGTGTTGTAATAAACCCTATTTTCCACCCGTGTCATGCACTTCCGCAACCAGAAGAGGGCAGAAGATATGGCACAAAAACAAAGGAAGAAGCCTAACTTTAAAAAAACTTCAAAAAACATCAAGACTCATCCAGCATGGGGTGGTGGGTTAACGAATAACACAAACAATCAAAGAATAAGCAAACAAATGAGAGAAAAGATGCAGAGATGACTGAGAAGCAGGGGATGACTGGAGAAAAGACGACAGGACCAGAAGACAGGAGGGATACAGGGAGAGCGGAGAAGACAGTATAACTGAAGAATGGGAGAAGAGGAGAGACCGCAGAGGAAGGAGAACATAGATGACTGGAGGGGAGGGAATATAGGAGCAACAGAGAGAAGGAGGAAGGGCTGCGGAGGAGAAGACAGGATAAGAGGGGAAAATGTGAGCAGAGAAGAACAAACACCCCCACTGCCCAGCAAAGTGCACTTGTAAGTAAACCACAATTTTAGCCTTGGGCTCAATATCTGGACTTGTCTCTGTGTAGCAATGCATAGAATCCCTGACACTGGTTATGACTGTACTGTATTAGTCCTAAACCTGCCATTATAGTGTAAGAAGAAAAGATTTTTTTTTTTTTTTAATAAATAATTTTAAAAAAAGGTAGAGCGATGTAGCCCCCGGAGAAGTCCCCCCCCCCAAGCCCTGTTTGTTCCCTTCTAGCTACCAGATGAAACTCACAATGCACCCCAACGCCACCTAACTTCTCTTCCACATGATGCACCTAATTTACACTTTGAATCCTGTCCATTATTGAGCGTTTTTCTATCCATTTGATTATCAGCTTATTACACTGTATGTACATTAGTCAGCCACATATGCTGTACGGCTTTGTTTTCCGGACAGTCTGGGCTACTCAGATATGTCATAATTCGATTTGTAAATGCTGACAGTCTTGATATTATCCTTCTTATCAGGAAAAACTACTTCTGCATATAGATATTTCTCAATTTTTAGTCTCACCTAATATAAAAATTGGCAGGTAGTACAAATATAATCTTATAAATGCTGAGATTAGAGTATCTGCGATGCAGGAATGCAGGGGTTTCATTGGGGCCCTTTCTATGGCTTAGTACTGTGAAGGAATACATGGTTAGTGCCAGGCGCAAATGAATATCTTTGATTTTGCATCCATTTGGTAACTTGTTGAAGTTGTCTGATAGTCAGTAATACATGGTTTAATTAATATGATTCTTTATTTACTACTTTATAACATCTGAAAGAAACTGAAATAGGAAAGCTTATTTTAATTTATGGTCCACTGGATAAACACAGACATTACAGACGGTTTTAGACTCTAATGTTGAATGTTTTTTGCTATAATTTTTCTGCCTGCGTATGCTATGATTGGTGCAGTGAAATTTGAGAATGTGTTTGTGGTCAGTATCATAGCCTCAGACAACAAACCAACGCTGTAGCGTGTCACTGTGTTTACATGTGAGAGGGGTTCCAGTTACATAATGGACTCGTTCTAATTGTTTTGACGGAGCTCGACAAACCTAAAAAATAAATGCTGGTGTTATCAAAAACTATGTCATATAGCTATATTCCAGATTTATTACAGCCAAACACATCTCGGAGCTCCGAGGAACCTCCTTCTCCCTACATTTCCCTCCTTCACACTCTTCCCTCAAATACTGTTACATTTGTCTTTTTTCCACACTCACACCCTGTCTTGATCATACTCTGACTGCATGGCATCCATATGCAGGGCAAACTATTTTACAGTCTTATCTAGTATAATAGGACATAAACATTGAATTTGATAGTTATCTTTTATTTACACATTAGAACACAACACATGAACATGAAGGGATCGTTTGCATTTGCAACCAACACCTCCGCAAACCCCCTGTGGAATACTGGCCGCGGACAGGGGTGGGAATCCCCAAGCTGGAAGACTGTACTGCGTCATGTTAACATTAGCTAGCTAGTTAGCATGGATACAGAGTGCACCGGACTACAACTATAAAGGACGTAAGGTGTGTGATATAGTAAAACACTTACTAACTGGTAATGCACGTTAGCATTACGTTAAATGACAACTTTACCTGTTACCAGAATAGCCTCCTACACGTTCGCCGAATGACAGCAGGCAGAAGGCGGTGCGTTTTTCAGAAACACACCGGAGTTAAACTTACGCCGCGTTATTTACCGGCACTTGTAACACCAACATTTGCAGCCATTAACTCATATGTGGTAGTAACACTGAAATTACTTTCTCTGCGTCAAAATAAGGTAGCACTGTGATTTTGATACTTTATCATTTATACTTAACCGTACCTTCCTCCCATTCCTCCGTCTCTACTTATTGACATTTAGGAGAGTCTCAGATATAAATTAACGATTCAAAATTATCAAACAAAGACAGACACAACACTGAAAAGATGACAAAGACACAGTTTGAAAAGTAAATATGTTTTATTGCAAATCTCTTATCTTAAAATAGCCTATCTTATCATATGTTAACTTAGCCTATCATATTTTATCTTAGCCTATCTTGTCATATCTTAACTTAACCTATCTTATTATATTTTAACTTAGCCTATCTTATCATATAACTTAACCTATCTTATCTTATTATATTTCAACTTAGCTTATATTAATATATTTCGTCTTAGCCTATCTTATATTTTAACTTAGCATATCTTATCCTGTCGTATCTTATATCTACATTAACACTTAAACAGTATCTCTTTCCGTTGGGTCCCGCGGGATCCCAGTCCCAATGCAGGGCTCTAACACGGGTATTCTAAGAAAAAGAAAATAAACACTTTACTTAAAGCAGTCATATAACTAATAAATAAATAAATAAATACCCAATTAATGCCTTATAAATCATTTATAAAAGTATTAAAAACACGGCTGTAAATACTTATACAAAGGCATAACACATTATAGCTATCTTGATAATGCATTATGAATGCTCTGATCTATATATACACAATAAATATCTTCATAATACATTATATCGGCCATTAATCCATAATAAACATGGCTATAATGTGTTATGCTTTTTTTTCTTCAATATTTATACCCATGTCTATAATATATTTATGGATGCATTACAGTGCATTGTGAAGGTGTCAATAATGCAGTTATATTACTGCTTTAAGTCATTTCTAAACCTGAATTCACAGCCTTATAATTACTGCCTCTTGCTACTTCTTCTGAAAGGCAGGGGACAGCAGAAGAAGCACCACTTCATCTTCTTCTTCTTCTTGTGGCTCTTCTCAGTATCATCTTCAGAAAGATCTTCGGCATTCACATGGAATGATACTTCTTCTTCACTGTAGATCTTCTCGGCAGCATCAGCATCTTCTTTTGTTTTATCTGTCTTCATCACTTCAGTCTCGTCCTCTTCCTCAGGTCCTTCTTCTGGTATAGTCAGTAGCTGTGATCTGTCTTCAGATGCCACCATACACTGAAACCTGACCAGTGTGGTAGTGTAAGGGAGAGGATTCCCTTACTATTTTATTGTAATTGATAGTATGTTAGTGATACACTCTTTCTTTATTTTAATAAATAGTATTTTATTTAGCATGGTACTTTACCCAGGGATTTGCATAGGAGAACAGGGGCATACAGGGGTTTGCTGGTTTATTGGATCTTGAAGTCAGTTGGTGGCCTTGGTTCAGATCCTGCGCAGTGCCTCCTCATCAAGGAAGGTGGTGGGGTCTGTGAAAAGGAATGGTGATTGAGGGAGAATGAGTTTACCAGTAAGAACAATTGATGCAAAGAACTGATTGTAAGATGTGGTTACTCACCTTTCTTCTTGTGTTTCTCCAAGGTGTTTGGGCAAATATGTCCCCTGGGTCCAGACACCATTTAAAGGTTCCGGGAGAGACCAGGGCTTAAGGGAGAGTGGGGAATCTGTTGTGCTGGGGATTTTGGGTTTTATAATATGGGGTTTGTGTAAGATTAAAGAGGGAGATATGTATTAATATGAATGTTAAATGTAGTTAAGTATATATGTAGGTTGATGTGTTGTGTATTATGGTGGAAGGGGGGAATTTAAGAAACTACCTGTGAGTGGAAGAATGGTTTAGTCGGTGACAGCTGGAAGTATTTAAGGCTGCCAGTTGTCAGAGGGTTTTTCTCTGTTCTTCTGTTGTGTTGTAAAGATGCTAGATGTGAAGTTCTTGTAGGAAGAGCTGCATGGAAAATAAAGATGTGTTGTTCCACTGCATTTGGGGAAGTCTTCTCACTGTAAATCCAGCCGCTGCAGGTCTCCATATGACAAGTGGTGTCAGAAGTGTGTCGTCCATGCCACAGTGAGAGGATGATGACAAGAGGTGGAAGAAAGCCAGGTCAAGAGGAGCAGCCTGATGAAGGAGTTGGAGCTTCATCTGAGCTAGAGGCCATAGCAGCAGCAAGCTCTGAAGACAAATGGGAGGAGCTGACGGGGATGGTGAAATCCCTGGTTAGGTCTCAAGCAGCCAGAGACCAGAGGTGGGAGAAAGATTGGTCACGTCAGGAGCAAAGGTGGAAAAGTATACAGCACCAATTTCAGCAAATACAGCTACAAGTTAATGCGGTAATTGATAAGCCGGAGCCATCAGAGGTGCCAGTACCCTGTACAACGTCTGAAGAGCAGGAACAGGCAGTTAATAGTGAAGAAGTGCAAGTGGCCCATGGGTCTAGGTCTTCAATTAAACCTAAACTGTTCCCTCTGTCACCAGAAGAGGATATTGAACATTTTCTGACCACGTTTGAAAGGATGGCAAACGTGTGTTGATGGCCCAGAGATGAGTGGGCTATTCGTTTGGTCCCTTTGTTGACAGGTAAAGCTCGTACAGCTTACATTCTTATGGACTTAATTGATTCTGAGGACTATGATAAAGTGAAGGAAGCAATCTTGGCAAAATATGAGATCACTGCGGACACCTATAGACGCCGCTTCAGATCCCTGAAAGTTGAAGCAGGTGAGACGCCACGTGAACTGTATGTAAGGTTGAAAGACTTGTTTGTAAGATGGATTAAACCTGAAAAATTAACTGTAGAAGAAATATCTGAGCAGATAATTCTGGAGCAGTTTTTGAGAATGGTTAATCCAGAGCTGGAGATCTGGATACGTGAGCGTGACCCGAGGACGGCAAAGGAAGCAGCCAGCCTCGCGGAGGTTTTCACTGCAGCTAGAAAGGGAAGCAGGAGCATCCATTTCAGCCGGGAGACCCACTATGCCCAATCAAGTAAGTCCATTGGGGGTGAACAGGGGTCTGGTCAAATGCAGGCTAGGGATTTTTCTAGCTCTAGGCAGTTTCCTTCCAATAGACCTTATAATGTGAAGAAATCCTTTAAATCTTCAGTTCAGGATATTGAATGTTATCATTGTCATAATTTTGGTCATACACAACAATTTTGTCCGGCCCTTAAGTCAAAACCATCTCTTTTGTGTGCAGTTCCAAGGCCAGCTGTAGAGCCGGTAGGAAAGGAAGCTTGTACTGTCCCTGTGTTAATTAATGGGCGAAAAGAAGAAGCATTGCTTGACTCTGGCTGTTTTCAAACGTTAGTACATTCTAGCATAATTTCAGGAGAAAAGTTAAGTAGGGGGGGGACTACGATAAGGTGTGTGCATGGAGATGAATATAGGTATCCCACTGCGGAGGTTTACCTGACGGTGGGAGGGCAGACCTACTTGTTAGTGGTAGCTGTGGTTCCCAGTTTGCCATATTCAGTAATACTTGGTAATGACATTCCCACTCTTTTTGATCTGATATATCAGTCAGATTATGGCCCTCAGGGGAGTAGTGAGAAAGATATTCAAGGCTCAGGTGATGAAGCTGGAGGTTTACTTCCTCTAGATGGGACAGTTGATTCACGGAAATCCTGTCATGTAGTTACAAGAGCACAAAGGGCAAAGGAAATGATGCGAGAGCTACCTTTTTTTGAGGACTCTCTGGAGATGGAGCCAGGAAAGATTAGGAAGTCGAGGGCTCAGAAGAGAAGGGAAAAGTTCAAAAGCTCAGGGGAGAAGGGTATAACATTGTTCCCTAAGCCAAATAATCAACTTGAGTTTGACGTTCCCTCAGATTTAGGTGCACTCCAAAGAAGCGACCCGACTCTAAAACCCTGGTATGAGAAGGTAACGGAGGTAGAGGGAGTTAGTCAAGGTCAGGTAAGTTGTCTTGCAGATACTATGTATTTGATTAAGGGAGGCATCTTGTATCAGAGGAAGGGGAAGTGTGAAGCAATGGCACTCCCTCAACAGTTTAGAAACAAAGTTATGGATTTGGGTCATTCAATTCCATGGGCAGGTCATATGGCTTTTTATAAAACACTGAATAGGATCAGTAGCCGGTTTGTTTGGCCAGGGATGTATGTACAGGTTTCTGAGTTCTGTCGTTCTTGTGAAAAATGTCAGTTGATCTCGGGCAAAGGAGTAGCGCCAGCCCAGTTGCAACCATTACCCATCCATCCATCCATCCATTTTCCAAACCGCTTATCCTATTGGGTCGCGGGGGGTCCGGAGCCTATCCCGGAAGCAATGGGCACGAGGCAAGGAACAACCCAGGATGGGGGGCCAGCCCATCGCAGGGCACACTCACACACCATTCACTCACACATGCACACCTACGGGCAATTCAGCAACTCCAATTAGCCTCAGCATGTTTTTGGACTGTGGGGGGAAACCGGAGTACCCGGAGGAAACCCCACGACGACACGGGGAGAACATGCAAACTCCGCACACATGTGACCCAGGCGGAGACTCGAACCCGGGTCCCAGAGGTGTGAGGCGACAGTGCTAACCACTGCACCACCATGCCGCCCTGCAACCATTACCAATTATTGAAACACCTTTTGAGAGGCTAGGCATGGATATTGTGGGTCCTTTAGAGAGGAGTTCCACAGGCCATCGCTATATATTGGTTATATGTGACTATGCGACACGGTTTCCGGAGGCCTTTCCACTCAGATCAATTAAAGCTCGTCATGTTGCTAATTGTCTGCTGCAGCTTTTCTCGAGGGTAGGGATACCAAGAGAAATTTTGACGGATTGTGGCACGAACTTTCTATCCAAGTTGTTGCAGCAAGTTTATAAGCTGTTAGGGATAAAGGGACTTAAGACCACCCCTTATCACCCCCAAACGGACGGGCTAGTGGAGAGATACAACCAGACTCTCAAAAATATGCTGCGCAAGTTTGTTTCTGATACAGGTGCTGACTGGGATCAATGGCTGCCTTACCTTCTGTTTGCCTACCGAGAGGTCCCACAGGTTTCTACTGGCTTCTCACCTTTTGAACTGTTGTATGGTTATCAAGTGAGAGGCCCACTGGATCTGCTTAAGGACTGTTGGGAGGATTCTAAAGCAGAGGGTGAAAACATCGCTGCTTATGTCATCAACATGAGAGAGAGATTGAAGAGAATGGCATCGTTGGTGCAGGACAACATGAAAGCAGCACAAAAACATCAGAAGACATGGTATGATCAGAAGGCGAGGGATAGAGGCTTTGTTCCGGGCCAGAAAGTACTGTTGTTGCTTCCTACCAGCGATAACAAGTTGTTGACAAAATGGCATGGGCCATATGAAATTGTCAGGCAAGTAAGTAAAGTCACTTATGAATTGAATATGCCAGAAAGAGCTAAAAAATATCAGACATTTCATGTGAACTTGTTGAAAGAATTCCACAGCCGACAAGGGCCGGTCCATCAGTTACTGGTGCGTTCAGTTAGGGATGAGGAGGTGACGGAGAGGTTTTTTCCAACTAACACTGCAGATTGTACTTCGGTTGACCTTTCTCATTTGTCCCCTACGGAGCAGGTTGATATAAAACCACTCGTGGATCCACAGCTCTTTCGAGAGACGCCAGGGTTTACATCGCTGGTTCAACATAACATACGGGTGAAGGAGGACGCACCCGGTCGTCAAAATAGTTACAGGATTCCAGAACGGTTGGTGCCAGTGCTGAAGAAGGAGATAAAACTGATGTTGGATCTAGGAATTATTGAGGGGTCGAGTAGTGAGTGGTGCAGTCCGATTGTCTTGGTACCGAAAAAAGATGATACCTTGAGATTCTGTATTGATTTCAGATATTTGAATGCAGTATCCAGGTTTGATCCCTACCCAATGCCCAGGGTAGATGACCTGTTGGAGAGGGTTGGATCAGCAAGGTATATCACGACACTGGATCTGTGTAAGGGTTACTGGCAAGTGGCGTTGGCACCAGAAGCGAAAGAACTGACGGCCTTCAAAACTCCGTTTGGTATGTACCAATTTAAAGTCATGCCATTTGGGCTTCAAGGGGCACCAGCGACGTTCCAACGATTAATGGATCATGTACTGAGGGATGTGTCAGCATTTTCTGCAGCTTATCTGGACGACGTGGTGGTGTACAGTGAGTCCTGGGAAGAGCATGGTATGCATTTACAGAAGGTGCTACATTGCATCAGAATGGCTGGATTGACTATTAACCCCAAGAAGTGTTCCATAGCCCAGAGAGAAGTGGAGTACTTGGGCTTTGTGGTTGGCTCTGGGAAGATAAAGCCACAGGTTGGGAAGATCGAAGCAATCCAGGCTTTCCCTGTTCCGATGACGAAGAGGAAGGTGAGAGGTTTTCTGGGCCTGGTAGGCTGGTACAGGAAATTCATACCTTCTTTTGCAGAGCGATCTGCTGCACTGAATGACCTCACGAAGGGCTCAGCCCCCAACAAAGTACGGTGGACAGAAGAATGTGAGCAAGCATTTAGAGATCTCAAGGAAGCAGTTTGCACATATCCGGTCCTACACAGTCCAGACGTCAATAGGCCATTCATCTTGCAAACGGATGCTTCAGGAGTGGGCCTTGGAGCAGTTCTTCAGCAAGAGGTGGATGGTGAAAGAAGGCCTGTGGTGTTTCTGAGTCGGAAACTACTGGACAGGGAGACGAGGTATTCGACGGTGGAGAAAGAGTGTTTGGCCATGAAATGGGCTGTTGAGGCCTTGAGGTATTATCTTCTGGGACGTCATTTCACCCTAGAGACGGATCATCGCGCTCTCCAGTGGTTGAACCGCATGAGGGATGCAAATGTTCGCATTGCAGGATGGTACCTGGCTTTGCAGCCTTATGACTTTACGGTCCAGTATAGGCCAGGGAAGTCAAATGTGGTTGCTGATTGTTTATCTAGGATGACAGAGGACTGAGGTGCTCGCGCTTAAGAGAGGGGGGAGGAAATGTAAGGGAGAGGATTCCCTTACTATTTTATTGTTAGTGATACACTCTTTCTTTATTTTAATAAATAGTATTTTATTTAGCATGGTACTTTATCCAGGGATTTGCATAGGAGAACAGGGGCATACAGGGGTTTGCTGGTTTATTGGATCTTGAAGTCAGTTGGTGGCCTTGGTTCAGATCCTGCGCAGTGCCTCCTCATCAAGGAAGGTGGTGGGGTCTGTGAAAAGGAATGGTGATTGAGGGAGAATGAGTTTACCAGTAAGAACAATTGATGCAAAGAACTGATTGTAAGATGTGGTTACTCACCTTTCTTCTTGTGTTTCTCCATAGGTGTTTGGGCAAATATGTCCCCTGGGTCCAGACACCATTTAAAGGTTCCGGGAGAGACCAGGGCTTAAGGGAGAGGGGGGAATCTGTTGTGCTGGGGATTTTGGGTTTTATAATATGGGGTTTGTGTAAGATTAAAGAGGGAGATATGTATTAATATGAATGTTAAATGTAGTTAAGTATATATGTAGGTTGATGTGTTGTGTATTATGGTGGAAGGGGGGAATTTAAGAAACTACCTGTGAGTGGAAGAATGGTTTAGTCGGTGACAGCTGGAAGTATTTAAGGCTGCCAGTTGTCAGAGGGTTTTTCTCTGTTCTTCTGTTGTGTTGTAAAGATGCTAGATGTGAAGTTCTTGTAGGAAGAGCTGCATGGAAAATAAAGATGTGTTGTTCCACTGCATTTGGGGAAGTCTTCTCACTGTAAATCCAGCCGCTGCAGGTCTCCATATGACAGGAATGTTAAAACTAGAAAACAGGGAACCACATTTCACAGGTAAAAAAATCTGCGGTACGGTCAAATAAGATACATAACATGTTTACTAGCCTGTGACACTGACCGGATACTAGCATTAGTTTTTGTTGAGAATACTATGAGCAGTACTACATAAATTTGGCGGGGGGGCAGTAGTGGTGGGCTTGTTTATTTATTCTACATAATTGTAAGAAATAAATGCGTTAATTAGTAAAGAAGTTATGGCTAAAAGATCTTTCCATCTACACCCTGACATGTTGCTTGTTTATGTCTAATTACCGCTCCAAGATGGTGGCGCTGCTGACACGTTGTGGAAAAGCGAGGTGAGGCATCTAGGCTTTCAAATTCATGAGCACCACGATGTACTTCGTTTAAATGGGAGGTTCACCCCAAAACTATAAAAAGATATTTTAGAGGGGTCTTAATGCTATCCATTCATCAAAGTTCTGCTGGGAGTTGTTCAGGTTTAGAAATATCAGCCGTAGAAATGTCGGGCTTCTATCGAAGTACACTCGTATCACTGCGCATTAGACACAAGCGCAAGCTCCCTGGCGATATCTGCTGCGCAGTGATATTATTGGTGTGTGGAGTCGGGTAGAAGGAAATAGTTCGTATATTAAACTGCTCGCGACGAAGTCTGTGGATTTTCTTAACCTGTTCCTGATTTCTGGTAGAAGAGATATTGCTGTTGAATTTTTCAAATACGTTGTTCTGGCGCTTTAAGTAGTGAAAGCAAAATTGAATCTTATTATATTGCTTATTCATTAATAAGTAGCTATAACATGTATACTGCCCAATGTTTTGATTTAATAAATATTTAAAATTAATAAATATTTCAAAAACACTTCAACATTTAAAACAGTTCATGATTTTCAGGAGCGGTACAGTGGTTAGCACTGTTGCCTCACACCTCTGGGTTCCAGGTTCGAGTCTCGGCATGGGTCACATGTGTGCGGAGTTTGCATGTTCTCCCCATGTCGTCGTGGGGTTTCCTCTGGGTACTTCGGTTTCCCCCCACATTCCAAAAACATGCTGAGGCTAATTGGACTTGCTAAATTGCCTGTAGGAGAGCATGTGTGAGTGAATGGTGTGTGAGTGTGCTCTGCGATAGGCTGGCCCCCCATCCTGGGTTGATTGATGGATGATTTTCAGGTCACACCGCCCCCTCAGAGCCCACCAATCAGTGACTGTCTCATAGTGTGATGTAATACACAATGTCCGCACCACCCACTTTTCAATGAGCAGTAAAAACACACCAGCTTGTCTCAGCGGACAGCGGCTCTTATCAGATAAGGGGAAAAGGACGAGATATCAAAAGTAAAAATAAATATATCACATTTGGTTAACATCAAATGAAAACAGCCCTGCAATAATATATTGGATTCTAGGATATCACCTATTAAAAGGGTGAATCTATTCTAGCAGACCATAAAAATCCAATTATGAACAGTGAAAATGGGCATAATAGGTCCCTATAAACGAAAGGTTTCTGTCCATGGTGCTGAAAACCAGGATTGGCAGATTTCACATTACAGCGATTCCCCCACTATATCGCGGATTTTCCTCCGACGCCTCACAATTCTCTGCGTATCCCGTACATTGTTTGTGGTCCGATTGTTTTCGTTTTGTTCTAAGCCCTACGATGGAAGACGTTGACCATTCAGGAGAAGGTAAAACTTCTGGATGTGCTTCGGGAAGGAAAGCGTTATGCGGACGGCGTTCGCCATTATGGCTTGAATTAATCAACAGTACGCTACATGAAGAAGGATGAGAAGAATATGTAAGAGCCATATATGTTTTAATTTTTATATATTCCATTACATATATAGAGAGAAAGTTGTGTGTGTGTATATATATTAAAAATTATTTTATTATTATTATTATTATTATTATTATTATGTCACTCATATCCTTAGCCCGACATACAGATATATGTGCTGTTTTAATGAGTTTACATATGTTTAAAGCATGTGGGAGGGGTATTTTAAGGCTTAAACTTCAAAAAAGATTTATATGATCTTTCTGTATCGTGGATTTTCACCTATCGCTGATGGGTTTGGAACGCATCTTCCGCGATAGGGGGAGGATCAAATTTACCTTTTTAACCTGATTTAACTTCAACCCTCTTATTTTGTTAACAGAGTGTGCGGGTGGAATACAAAGGATTACAGTGGGTAATAGGTGATTTATATTGACCTTAACTATCACCCAAGTGACTCTGGACAATCAGCTCAATAATGCTTCCCAAACGTTTCTCTCTTTTTCACTAGTTACACTTCATTACACCGAAATCAAGGAAGAATCAAATGTACAAGCACATTATACAAAATATAAGATGCAAACACATAAAAAATATTTTGTAAAAACATTAAAAACAGATTAATATATATTGTGCAATTTGAAACTTTACATTTTGACCTCACTTAGAAAAAGCAGGTGATGACCAGCCCAACCAGCAGTTCCATCTGGTTGTACAGAATACCTACTCAATTAAATTTTGAGGTCATGACTAAACTAAATTTCAGCTCTGCCTTTAACATCAGCAGTTAGATGAAACTGATCATTCCAGAGGGAAATACAGTGAAGCCATGAAACATACTAGATGTAAATATATTAATTTTCACATACACTTGAGCTCAGTGAATTCAAGCGCGTCATACACTGTAAAAAAAAGAATCCACCAAAAAACGGTTTTAAGTTAATGGACTCTTCCTTCAATTTACAAATATTGTAAATTCAGTTTTCCACAGTTTCTTAAATGATAGTTTATTTTCATTTTTAATTCTTCATTCTGCCATTGCAGATTTGTTTGTTTAATAAATGGTGTTGTTCATAAAAGTACAACAAGTAATTTGAGAATATAGTGATTCACTACACTGATTATTTTTCATAACTCAATGGCCCATAAACATACAGTTATCCATCTGAAGCTGGATTTAAACCAGCAAACTTTGGATTACAAGCCCAAATACTTGAGCTACTGAGCCACACACTTACACTGACTCAGCTTAAGTTGCAGAGACACAGTGGACTTTCTGTTGGATGTCAGACAGAACGGCAAAGGACCCCTCACTAACAGGAACCTAAAACACACAAACACTTGGGAACACTTCAAATGCGTGATCTGACTCTGCAAGGGGAGAACATGTTCACGTGGAGTCTTGGCTTTTCACAACGTTTCATTCCTGCTCATAGCTAAGGTTTTTTTTAGCCGTCGTCACTCTAAGGTTTCCCATTAATGGTTTGGAATTGGGAATATGTAAAGCTGTTTTGTTAGCATGTCTGCCTTACAATTCCTTTACTGTAAGTCGAGGCCTGCTGGAGCTCAATTCTGCTTCATGGCACTTGTATTTACTCTTTATTTTGTATTACATTATGTGTGAGACTAACCCCTTTGTCTACCTCTCCATTCCTCCTGTCGAGCTCCATACAGAACTAGCAGAGAAAAGGGGTGCTTGGAGGGGGGACGATATCTCTGGATGCCCACTTAAGAAATATCTGCGTTACCTTCCAATACACCTTCCAAACTTAAGTGGATTGAACATGGGTGCTGTTGAATTAATAAAAAAATGCACTGTATTAAAATTATTTTGTTTATATAACATAAAATTGAACTATAAACATGAAATTTAAATCTGTTTATATATTGACAAAATAATAATTCAGAATTTTGAACCCTCATTGAACAAAATTAAACCTAATATGGACAAATGGAAAGCATTGAAATTATCCTCATGGGGGGAAAGTTAATGTTACTAAAATGGTTGTGGTGCCTCAAGTTAATTATCTCTCTATGATGCTTCCATTTAATATTCCGGAAAGGATATTTGAACAGTACGAGAGTATAGTAAAAGATTTTTGTTGGGAAAGAAAAAACCTATAGGATTAAAATTACTTCGCCCAGAGACAAGGGAGGTCTAGGATTGCCAGATGTTAGATTATATAGCATGTCATTTGAAATAGCCAAACTCTACTATCACTGGAAGAATGTGAATTCTGATGTGGACTGGATAGCTATCGAGAGCAATTTGGCTTCACTATTTCAACCTCTGCACATTCTGTCACAATGGGGGGACAATATAAGAAACACAAACCCGATAATATCTTTTTTGAGGAATATATGGATCAAAATACATAAGAAGCTTAAAGTATCACATGACATGCAGCCATATTCCTCAATTTGGCACAATCCTGAAATACAAATAGGAAAAAGTATGGAAACAATGGCAAGAAGCTGAATGGTCAAGAATACTTTCTAGAGTGGGGAAATATTATAGGGAAGTAAAAGGTACATTTATTCAGTATAAAATTATACACAGATAATACTGGACACTAGTTAGACTAAATAGAACTGGACTAATTAATACTGATCAGTGTTGGAATTTTAGAAGGTAGGTGGGGGTTTATTTACACATGCTGTGGCAGTGCTCTCAGGTATATCCATTTTGGGGTAGAGTTCTTGGTCTCCTGGACAAATGGCTAGGCTTTACTTTACCTCGCAAACCCGACTCTGTCTGCTAGGAGATAGAGTGGAATTGCCAAAGGTGAATAATAAACAGTTTAAGGCTGTGATGGTGGGACTCATAACTGCCATGAGGGTAATATTAAGGCATTTGAAATCCTCAATAATCCGCAATATATAGGAATGGACCGATGAGATGATTAAGGCAGCTTCATATGAAAAAATGTTGGACAGACTAAATGGGAAACAAGATATGATGAAAATGTGGGAACATTTCTAGGGCCATGTTTTTGAAGGATAAATGGCTGGGAGGTTGAACTAGTGATTGGTCATATTGTTTTATAAATGTGAATGGCTGAAGTGCTGTAACTTTTTGGTTTGAAAAATAAGAAAAATTTGAATTACAAAATAAAATGCTCTTAGAAAGTAATTTCATGTAACTACTAGTCTTAAAATTAATTACATCCAACAGTACATTTTTTAGTGTAGGTAAGTAGATGGATCGATAAAATTAAATGATTATTACAAATCACAAATAACTATTACAGTCAAGGCCAAAAATATTGGCACCCCTGCACTTGTGTCAAAAACACACCCCTTCTCCCAGAAAATTGTTGCAATTACAGATGCTTTGGCATTGTCATTAATTTCTCTTGTTGGTACTTGAAGAAAACAAAAAGAGGAAGAAGGAAAAATTCCACGCAAAAGGGCATCTGCCCTTCTCATATTGTCTCAAAAACCCAAAGCCAGTCAGAGTGGTCTGGGGGTGGTTGTACACCCAAATAGGCCATTTGATCCATGTTGATCTTAGTCTTTCTCATGATGGTGGGTAAATCTGGGGTGGCTCTTGTGGTCCTCATATGAGGTCTTTGGTGCACATTAAGTGAAGCAGATACAGGCCACCCATTGTGTACCTCTGTGCCATTTAAATGGGCTTGCAATCTGAAGAGGTGTGAGGTCACAGTGATTTAACACTGGTCCACTTTTTCTTATGGCCTTGAGCCAGGTCATGACAATATCTTGTGTAGCACTAATGACGTAATGGCATCTGCTCATGTTATCTCATAACTTGAAGCTGTTAGTGCAGCACAACCCACACGGCACCAACAAGACATTGAGAACAATCCCAGCAGCCCTCGGCTCTCTTACCCAATGCTGTTATAAGGGGACCAAACTTCTTTAAATTTCGCTTCCACAGTGGCTTTTGAAAAAAATAAGCAAATCACGCAATGCTATTGAAATTATTAAAACATAGAGATTAACAGTCAGATATGTTTTATGATTTTAAATGAGGAAGTGATATATTGGATATAACATGAATGTATTTCTTATTTCTTTTTTTTTTGGGTTTTCTGTGGTGAGAAATGAAAGCTACAGGCATGTAAATATTGCTTCCTGTAGTAACTTGTAAAATTTTCCTCATTGTTAACAGTCACATCACATGTGAAGGTGTCAGTCAGTGGAAACACATACTGAGATACGTTGGACAGCTGTCCTGTCTTAATGCCCTTTATCTTAATTTGACAGAAGATAACAATCATTCCAGAGAATAAAAGTCAGTATCTCTTATGGAAATTTCAAAGATTAGGCCTATTTGCCCTTTTTCATAAGCACCGATTCTAATGCTGTTACTACACCTGCATTGCAAACATACATGTAAGATTCTATATATATGAGTATCGTGAAGAGGTCAGTGAAACAAGAGTTAAACCCGTATTGGGTCTCTCTCACACAGCCGCTCTGACTTGAGATGGTGTCAGTCAGTGGAATCAGACAGTGAGATACTTTGGTCAGTCGTCCTATTCGTTCAGCACCAGCCCATCAAGCAGAGGTTTCAGCACCACGGACAGTGACCTGTGTTAAACTGGCCTCAGGTTCCTACATTGGCTCTGTGGAATTTTCTGTAAATAATTAAATGCCTCCAACCCCCTACATGCGGAAATGTTTCCCCTCCCCCAGACCGTTTCATGTTGTATCCTCAGTATCTGTGTATTTGATACAATATGGCTGTATGAGATGTCAGTCAGTTTACTGCTGTATATATTAATCCTCAGTGGAACATTTGCTGCTCTATTGATGTGTCGCTGATGCTCCCTGTTTCCTAAGTCTAGTTTTCTCAGATGAAGCAGTTCACCCCTTAAGTTAGAAGACGTTTCCTGTTAATTGCTCTTGTTTGAACAGGGGTTCCCCGCATACAGAGGAGAAAAGCCCCCACTTACAAATCAGCATCCATTTTCTGCGAGTGACGTCCCTGCACAGGATCACCAGATGTTTTTCGTTAGCTCATCTCTTATCTTGCTGCCTCCCAAGGTCCCTGGTACAGAGCCCTCCAGTCCTGGTGGCAGCTTGGCTGCACAGGCTCCGGAACAAAAGCCCCGACCTGAGAAAAGGCTGAGATGCCATTACTGTACAAAGGTCTGCGAGACGACCAGGCTTTGTGCTACTTGTATATGTTATGTCAGCAAACCACACACATGTACATGTACAACACTAGTGCAGAGCATTTGCAATGTTTTTGATTGGTTATTGTTCAGTGTTCATTCATAGTTGGATTTTTGTGTTATTTGATTATTGTTTGATTTACTGATGTTTGTATTTTGCAGTTTTACCAGATTACAATCTGATTTTGCTGTTCTAATATGTAATTTGAATTGTTGTATCATCTTGTTTTCTTACTTTAACATTTGTATTGTTAAAACAAAGAAATGGATTGTTTACTTGTGTCTTTTATTCTACATCATAGATAATGCGAACCTTCATGTAAGTAAGAGGTAATATTTTGCTCAGTATCAGTTCAAGTTCAAATACTTCAGGTTTTTTATTTGACAAAACACATAAAATAGTCGTGCAAAGTCAGTGATTTATTTTTAAAACTATTGCACTGTGATATATTTAACATCATATTTTCAGTTCTGCCAAATCTCATATTGACATCTTAGTGGTTTTCCAATGGCTTGTGGTGTCACATGGTGGTCGAAAATGATATTACAGGCTTTTGTTGAAATTACCTTAAAAATTCATCTGGAATGTATCAATTTATGTTGTAATTAATGATGCAAATTAACACAGATGGGGCCATTTTGACCCAAAACAGCTAGTTGGAGGGTAGCAATCCTCCAGATTGCAAAGGTCAAGGTACTAAAACCTGGAAAAGTGCAAAGGACTGGAGCAAAAGAATAACAGTGAAAGCTGTCAGAAACAGGCAGGAAACTCTGCATGGATGTTTTTGAAGAGGTAGATGGTCCAGTTGGCTGTATTAGTCAGTCTGCTGAGAAACATAGCGCCAACAAGCCCATGGCCTCTTTTCATGTAAAACTTCGTACAGGAGGCTGTTTGAGCAGTTTAGTGCCTTTGTTAGCCTCGGCTCCTGTAAATCATATAAGCACACCCACCACACCCCCAGGAGCATTCCGCGTGCCCCCACCTGCCAACCTGCCTGTCACCCCCAACCCACAGACCGTCTGTAGTTCTGAAATTTATCCACATGGCTGCTGACCAAGTCTAAGGTAAAATTCTATGAATGAAATTTTCAGTAAGATACAATTTTTTCCTCTAATCTGGTGCAGAATTATTGGCGTCGGTCCTAACTCTGTCTTGAATATGTACCCAGCAGGCACCTAGGACTCGTATCTGTCACGGGAGATCGCGGGCAGAGCGGCGATCGTGAGGGCAAGCGGGGAATCAGGAAGCAGGCAGGCCGGATTCGGGACGAACGGGGTTTATTTTCAGGAAATCAGGGGCAGGGAACACAGGACGGCAACAGACATCAATGACGGACGAAGGACTCAGGTAAGACACGGACTGAAATACACAGGACTGATTGAAAATAATCAGACACAGCTGGGTACAATCGGGAAAGAACACGTGGGTAATCCGGGGGCGTGGCACACACGAGGAGCCGATGAGCAGGGCATGACAGTATCTCCCTCTGAGAATCTTTTCTAACGCGCTCAGCAGCAGAAATTCTCCATCCTAGATGAGCCTACAAAGTTCTGTAGAAGTTAAATATACTTTAGTCAAATGAGAGACTAACCTGCTGTCAGGCAGGGGAAGCTTGAACAAGGCCTTCATTCATGACAGCTCCACTTGGCTTTTTGACGAGTCCCCATTTAGATGCAGCACCTCAGAGACTGAAGAGCAGGATGAAGGCTGTAAGTGCAGTTTGCTGTGGATTGTGTCTGTGTTTAAATCTAATAAAGGATGAGACAATTTACTTAAAGCATGATACAGTTCATATTGCTCTTCAGGCTTCGTGATAAAATATAAAAATTATGGAGTACAAAGTTGTACATGCAAAGAAAACAATGCAGAGCGGCAGGGCGCCTGGCCCAGAGGGTCTTCACATAGAATTCTACAAAGGCTATTTTCAAATATCATATATATGATTTATTAAATTTAGATTTCAGTTTGCAGTCAATTTTTAAACGCAATTATGTGAATTTTAAGTAAAAATATGGAATAAAATTATATCGTAATAATTATTAATATCATTTCATATGAAAAAAAACTTTACTATTGTACAATATTGCCCAGCCATAGGCTAATTTCAAAATTGATTTACATACAATTCTTTTACATATTGTCTGTCTGTCATTATACCTTGCAAATTAATCAGGATAAAACATATAAAACGATAAACAATAAAAACTATACGATTAGGAAGCAATCAGTCCCGTGTACAGGATCAGCCAGAAAATACTTGCATTCATCTAAACTTTTATAAACTTTAAACTGCCTTTACTTGCTGGCCTGTGGGCCACCAGACAAACTTGAAGGCCTTACAGGATAGGATAGGATGCACATTCTTTATTGTCCATTAAATCCCTCTACAAAGTGTCAATAGGCTCCAAACAACCAAATGTAATTAAAGAAAATTTTAAAAAAGGGAAAAACATACAGAAATAACCCAAAATAAAAAAATAATAAATAAATAAAGACTAACCAAAGTAACTTAACTGTCCCCTCAGTTGCTGGGATTTAGTCCATCACCCTGACTAAACTGTATAATGAGCAGATGGGACTGTCAGTATATGGTTAGATCGTGTTTAATACAACAACGGAATACTGCATACAAGGCACAAAAGCAATGTGGGGAATAGAGCATTAAGGGAACAGTAGTCCTATTATTACACCTCCTTCTTTTAGCTTAAGTCAAATGTGCTGTGTACCTTTTGACATTAATTTCTATTACTGCTATCAACAACCTCCTTCTCTCTTTCTCTCTCTCTTCTACTGAACTTCCCTCTTTGTTCACAAGTCCATTCTGTCAGGTGGTTTTCCAGTCAACTTGACCTAGTAACAGTCCCTGTAGGCCAAAGATGAACTTTACAGTCTCTACAACATATGGTCTAGGAGTATCTGCAGGTCTGACGACTCCCAGCAGTCCCTTCTGTGCTAATCCAAACTGTCTGACCAGATGTCAGTTCTGCGAGAGGTCTGGAGCGGAGTCTGCGGTTGTAGTGTTTTGCCTGCTGATGCCTTCTCTCCTCATCCTGCTTGCGAAAAACTTGCAGATCTGGCCATTTAGGACCCAGCTGTCCACCATCTGGCTAATCTGTGCTGTGATACCGGGCCACCATACTGACAGTGTAGCTCTGGCTCGGCATTTTGTAATTCCCTGATAGCCTTCATGCAGACGCTGAAGAACATCCGCTCTCAAGGGGGGAGGTATCACAAGTCCTTCTCCCTTCATGAGAAGGTCGTGAACAAGGTGAAAATCCATTCTGCGCTGCCAGTATGGTTTAATGTCTGGATCTAACTTACATCTCTCTGGCCATTCTGTGAAACAGTGGTTTGTCACTTGTCTGCATACGTCATCTTCTTTCTGCGCTGTCTTTATCTCCTCCAGCCTTTTGTCTCCACGTCTTTCTCTAGCTGAAGATGCCGTTCAATCAAAATGAATATTTTACTCACTTATCTTTTGGTCTTTTATGATTCCATGTGTACCACCTCCAAATTATTTTTAAGATTTGAATTTCATTGTATCCAAATTAATTTGGAATGGCAGACAACCCAGGAAACGCTTCTCAGTTTTACAGCGCACCAAATCAGACGGTGGCCTCGCCCTCCCTGATTTTAAGCTCTAGCATTGGGCATTTCAAATTAGGGCTATGCGCACTTGGACAGACGCAGGCCGTGTAGTGTCGTGGAGAGGTATTGAATCGACTATAGTGCATCCCCACGGACTCCAGGACTTACCTTTCCCAGGGGTAGGTCTTCGTAAATCACGACACAAACTTGGTTGTATCTTTTCATCCACCTTAGCTGCATGGTACAACGCCGAAAAAGTAATAGGTCAACAATCTCCTTTATGGAACAATTTCCACTTTCTGTCAGACTATAAAGCTTTTGTTTGTCCCCCCTGGTCATCCAAGGGGGTTTTCACATTTTCTAATATGTTTGATGCGAATGTTGTGCGCACATTCCAGGACATTCAAAAAGAATACAGTCTGCCTGGCTTCTCATTTTTCTTCGACCTCAGGCTACGATCCACAATGAAGACCTATGCTGTGCCATGGAATTCTGTCTTAGATGATCACCCAATGTTTAGCTGGATCGATCCTGTCGAGGCATCTAAAGGCACAGTCACAATCATTTACAACAATTTACTCCTTAACGTTCATAAGCCTTTGAAGATTCTGCCAAAATGGGATTTAGAACTTTCTAGGTTAGGATTCCACCCGGTTTGGGAAACAGTGCGGTCGAATCTTTGCCTTACTTCCAAAAACCTTAGTTATGTACGTATTCACTTTAAAACTATCCATCGTTTCTATTGTAACCCTACAAACGGTATCTCATCAAACCTGCTCCCCATCCATACTGCAGCATTTGCAACACTGACACTACCGGTACGTTTCTACATGTTCTGGGACTGTCCAGTGACCCAACATTTATGGAAGCTTGTCACTCGTGTGTAATGTGATCTTACTGGACTATACTTTGACATGGAGCCTTGCTTACTATTGCTTAACGATGACTTGATGTACCAGTTCTCATTACGTGATAAAAAACTGTTAAAGGCAGGCTTTACAGCTGCTAAGAAAACCACACTACAGCGATGGATACACCTTGATACAAACCTGAAGCAATTCTGGATTGTCTCATTCCATTACATTGTCTATTTAGAGTATACCACTGCAAAGATTAACAAGGCAAAGCAATCACTGTAAATACCTGGAGGAATATGGCTGCTGCTCTTAAAGAGCTTCTTTGAAGTTTATATGAGTCTAATTTATATGAGTTTGCTGCCAACATGTCAAGTGTGAAAAGTTGTTCTGTGTTTCCTTTTCTTTTTTTCTTTTCTTTTTTCTCCTTTCTCTTGCTGCTTTTTTGTCATTTATTCTTGTGGTATCTCTGTCCTGTATGTGCCTTCTGATAAATTGACGGAATGACAATAAAATTATAATCACAAAAAAAACAGCCTCAACTACAACATTATACATTTTTGCTGTACACAGTATCTTGTCACGGTTGATCAAAACATGATTCACCCCTGTACTCCCATAAAGTGTCCTGTAGGGCCTGGATTAGGTCCACAGCTCTAGCTAGATCAAGGGAAGGTGCTTGAAGCATGTCTGACAGATATTTGGCTTCCCCAAGAATCTTCCTAAGAACTGCTAGAATTCCAATAAAGGTAAGGTCTACTTGTGAAAGCAGGCCCCGTGCATCCACTGATCTCTCCGCACTGCTCTCTCCATCTATCTCATGTAGTACACGCAATACAGCTGGCAGTCTGTCCATCAGATTTTTACATGCATAGTACCTGCATGCCCCTCTGGTATCACTGACTTTCTCTAGCTCTCTTGGTGCATCCTGATACATGTCTTGTTGAAATGACAACCATTTCTGGTGAACATAAGACCCTGACATGTACCAATGAAAAAAAACATGAGTTCCATGTGCGATCTTTTCAGGTATCGTGATTTTGTTGAATTGATAGATTAATTGTTGTGGCCAGCGTGCGTATATAAGATCCGGTTGTAGTTGCGTGTGGGACCACCCTGTAACCGGAGACGTGACTCTCCATGTGCCAGTATCTCCTTTTTGGGTCACCCCGTTCAACAGCACGGCCATATTTAATCTCCTCCTTAGCTTCCGCTTCTAAATGGTCAAAAAGAAAAAATGCTTGATCAGCAGACGACAGAAGCCGGGCCCGCATACAAACTCGTACCTCTTCCTCCCACTCCTCAAAGCTCACACCAGACCTGCCCCCAAACATTGGACACTTCCGGTCTCTAGAAATAAAAGTAAAACGTTCAGTATAGACACGAGGCTCGACCGAAACAGGTGGAGGTGCGGGGGAGGATTGGGTGGCAGTAGAGGGACCTGGAACTTCTGCTCGTTCCTGGTGCAAACGATCATTATCAGGCTGGAGCTGCCCCAACAAATTCCTGAGCTGCTGCACTTCGTCGTCCATAATGACAATAGGACAATAAAACTAGACGGCACAAACGAAGCCCGGCAAACAAAATTTACTCAAGATAGTAGCGGCTCCTGGGAAACTAATGCTGCTGTTTTGCTTTGCCTTTCCACTATGACAAATTAAACACCAAAAAATAAAAAACCAAAAAAAAATCTCACCTAACCTCCTCAGGGAGCGATCAGGGAGTCACATCTGCACCATGTACTGGTGAAATCCTGCCGACTACGCCCACTCCGATATAAAAGCACACAAATTCATAATCACCGCCCGGGGGACGTGAAGACCATGAACACTGCCTTTATTATTCTGCGTTCAGTTAACACTCCAAAGGAAAAACCAAACAGCAAAGCAATTACTTTAAAAATTACCCACAAATGGTACAAATCAGATCATGTTAGAATAACACTCCAATCACACAAAGAAACCCAAACCCGGCAGCTATTACCTTGGGGTGGGGGGGGGACACAATGTCAGAAGGTACTCCACAGGGTCACCACAACACATGGCGTAGATACACACACCAGGGGGGTGGGCTAAGAAGGCAGAGCGACCACACAGCGCTATATCGCCAGGACCTACCCCCCCCCCCAAACCAGATCCTCACCACCCAACACCAAGCCTCCCCAACGGCGCCCCACGGTTTACGTACAACAAACTAAACAAAACACATAAATACTTAATACTAATTAAACAGGAAACCCGAAAACAAAATAAACGAAACAAAAGCAGAAAACAGCAGCAATTGTAGTGGCTCAGTATCCCACCGGCTGCCTGGCTCACGCCGGTCCGGGACACTCCACCAAATCGCCATCCACTGACTGATTACAAGCGGTATTAAAAGGGAACCTTAAAACGGGAACAACTGCAAGTGGCTAGGTTACCAAGCCCTCGCAAACTGCAGTGATGGAGATGCCCACAACTAGGCTAATTTAGTGAGGAACCTCCCTCACAGGTACAACGGCGAACACCCGCCTGCTTCAGATCACAAGCCCATGTTCTGAATCACTATTCTACCAACACACAGGTAGAAGATGAAGAACTCTCCTCAAAGTAGTGCTGTCAGTTGGACCTTGTAACATGAATAATCGTAGTGGAGAGTTACAATTATTATTTTAATTTGAAGACGTGAGATTTTTATTGGGGGAGGGTCCCACCTTCAGAAACAGCCAGTGAGACTCGTTTACCTCAAACCTTCTGACCATGTGAGTCTCATTAATGAAACCGTATCTTAAGCCCAGCCGGAGCCCACCTCCCCAAGGGTACACTCTACTTTCCCAGAAAATGCCAAGATGGATTCAAATTCAACTCCCAAACCTACTGTCAGTTTTTAGAAGACACTTTCTTCAAGCAGCGGTACAGGATAAAGTCAGCATCTTTCAGGAGGACCATGATTTTTATGCAGGACAATGCTCCATCGCATGCATTGAAGTACTCCACTGCATGGCTAGCCAGTAAAGGCCTTAAGGATGACAGAATAATGACATAATCACCTGACATAATCCCTATTGAGAACTTGTGGGCCCTGCTTATATGGGAGATTTACAGTGAAGGAAAGCAGTACAGCTCTCTGAACAGTGTCTGGGAGGCTGTGGTTGCTGCTGCACAAAAAGTTAATCGTCAACAGAACAAGAAAATACCAGATTCCATGAATGGAGGACTTATTGCTGTTCAGCAGCCAGACTGCTTGGGGGAAGAAGCTATTGCACAGTCGTGCAGACCTGCTCCTGATGCTGCAGAATCTTCTTCCGGATGGAAGAGGGGTAGTAGACAGTTGGTGGGTTGGATGGTACCGGTCAGTCACAATGCTGATGCCCTTACGGATGCAGCGGGAAGTGTAAGTGTCCTGCAGGCTGGGGAGGGAGCTGCCGATGATGCACTCAGCGGTCTGCACAGTCTTCTGAAGGGTCCGGACCGCTGAGCGCGTCATCAGCAGCTCTCTCTCCAGCCTGCAGGACACTCACACTTCCCACTACATCCGTAAGGAGGTGGCTATATTGCTCACTAATTGATATTTCATGTCAGAATTGTTTATTTGGAAATTATGTGATGTTTGTTTATTAATCGCACTTTGAAAGATGATAATGAACAAGGGAGATGGGAAAATGTAGGTGTTCCATTTAGTTGCATAATAATTGTGCACACTAATAGTTGTGTAATAATTGTGCACACTAATAGTTGTGTAATAATTGTGCACACTAATAGTTGTGTAATAATTCTGCACACTAATAGTTGTGTAATAATTCTGCACAGACATGTATTCCCCTGATAATGTTCACACTCACATTTCTGGGAACATTGGGAGCAGCGTGTGGCTCTGTGGGCTAAGCCTGTGTGCTTGTAATCAGAAGGTCGCAGGTTCAAACCCAGCCTCAGCCTGTGGGTCCTTGAACAAGGCCCTTAACCCCCAGCTCCCTGGGTGCCGCTACAGGTGGCAGCCCTTTGCAGACAACTTCCTCTATGGAAAAAAAAAGAGCAAGTTGTGGGAGGCGTAAAGCCAATTTCCCTACAGGGACAATAAAAGTGTCGATTATTATTATTATTTCCCTTGCATAACATTCAGGCTTCAGGTTCATTAACATTTTGGACTGACTGATGACACTATATTTGTTTATTATTAAAATTAATCCCAAAAACACAACTCGCCTAATAATTGTGAACACAGTGTATTACATTGTGGGAACCAAATGTCCCCCACGATGAGATAAAAACCTTTTGCCATGTAAGGATATTTTTCACTCCCCACACCCCACAAACATAACCTCAATTTCATAAAAAAATCTGTGAATAGAATCACAAAACTGGAAATACCTAAAATCTTGTATTTTGTTTGCTTACTTATGGTTAAGGTTGGGGCTGGGTAGACTGTCATTGTTGGGATTAGAGTTTTCACCATAGAAACAAATGGAGAGTCCCCACAAAGATATAATTACAAACCTCTGTGTGTGTGCGCGTGTGCGTGCGTGTTTGTGTGCGCATGTGCGTCTGTGTGTGTGTGCGCATTAGCGTGCATGTGTGCGCCTCTGTGTGTGTGCGTCTGTGTGTGTGCGTCTGTGTATACCTGGCTACAGAAGATGGATGGATGGACAGATGGAATTTGCAACCTTACTAAAGAGTAGCAGAAGCACTTCTGACACTTGAACCCTGATGATAAGTACAATTATTTATGTAAAAGTGCATCAGTTTTGCATCCCTCAGTGGCTTATATCACTATGCTCCTGTGACTAAGGCCCTTAACCCCAAACGCACCGGTGACTGCCTGCGTCTGCCTTCTCAAAGAAACAATTTTAAATTGTTTGACTGTGGAATTTGAGCTTCATGGGTCCAAACCTGCTTAGTCACACCGCCTTAAGTTTGCTGCTCAACTCGCCGCTTTCTCAATTGTAAGTCGCTTTGCAAAAAAATATCTCCAAAATAAAAGTAAATGCTCTTTTTTGCAGGAGAAAAAATGATCAACATGTGTTTCAAACGGTACAAAAGTGGGTCTGACCTTCATGCAGTTTCAACAAAACGTGGGTGGGGACAAGGGACGTCGCGATATAATGTGATCATACGATTACGTTTGCAGCAAAATAAAAGGACAGCGATAATGGTTCCCAGCAGCACAAACCAAAGACAATTGGATGAAAGCAGAGTGGAATATGGGAGTATGGTAGACGATCCTTTCATAGCATCCAGATTTCTTAATGTTTGCTAGGCTGAGTTTGTTTATATGGCGAGGAGCCCAGCACCAAGTTACACAAGAAAATAAGCTGGAGGAAAGCAGCAGGCAAAAGCCTGACCCAGACGCAGCCCCGGTGCACGCCGGTTGGCGGCTGGGGAAACTTGCCGTGTATCGCCCCTACGGCGGCTGTTTCAGCTCACGGTAGGAAGCCGCCATCTAGTGGTGCGCTTTGGGAATTGCATGCAGCGATAAAGTTCCTCGAAATTATTACAGTATCATGGACCTAAAGACTCATTGAGGTTTCACTCAAAACACAATATTGTGCAGTTTGGGGATTTGCGTTGGTGTTTTTGTGCTCATCATCACAGGTCCTGAGGGCCCATACATGCTGGTGCTGAGCTCTGTTACTGATATTCTTAAGTATTATTTTTAATAATTGTTGCACTTGGACTCGATCTTTTATACAATGTTTTGTCGCTTTTAATCTTTACAAGCACTTTGCATACCGGGGCGACGCCCAGCACCGTACAGTGTCAATCTGCTTCCTCATTTGTATGTCGTTTTGATAAAAGCTTCTGATAAATAAGTAAAATGTAAGTCAGTATAAATGTATATACAACAGTAACTATGGTAGATTTCTCTCTGGTAGGTCTCTCTGACCTTACTGCACTGGGAGAAAAGCCCAGTGTAACATGGGCTAAAATGTAAATGTGTAGTTTTTTAGATCTTAATCTGAAAATCCGTTCTTCGTTTTCCCAGAAGGTGGCAGCACATGAACACTGCAAAACTGCAAGCTTGGCTTGTCGCTTTGTATACAATAGTGCGCTATCCGTATATTAAAAATACTACATAATTACATACATCAATCAATATCAAGAACAGAAAGATGCCCACACAATATACCAAAATCTTAAAATCCCCCTTGGCAGCATGTTACGCTGTAGTTTGGTTTGTCTAAGCTCCACACTTTCCCAGAATTACCCTGGACTGCTTCCAGTACGGAAGCCCAAAGAATCAGACACGAAGCTCACATAACTTGGCAAGAGGCCCCTGAATTACCTAAAGTGGATGGAGTTTTCACCTCGGCGCATGGGGATTCAGAGCAGACACAAGTGAGCGTGAACCCATGTGTGATTTACAGTAAAAGGTGACTGAACACAATACACAGCCTCTGTAGTGTCTCCACTGTCCAGCAGGGGGTGCCACATGAAAGCTGCCCAGCAGGAGTAAACAGGTTTCCGGAGATGCTGCATTGCAGTCCCACAGTCCTCTAGTCTTAAGTGCTCAAATTTTGTGGTCCCTCTATACCTTAGTCTCATAGTCCATAGTGCCCAATTCCCCTTTGCCCCACTTCCATGATCCACAAGTCCCTAGTCTCCTTGTTTCTTAGTCCCATGGTCCCTAACACTGTAGCCCCTTTTCCCCTGGTTCCCTATTCCCTTAGTCCCATAGTCTCCTAGTCCTGTGGCCCCTAATCCCATAGTCCTTAGTCCCCTAGTTCCTACTCCCTATTCACCTTGTATTAAGCAGGGAGCAGGATTCTGAGGCCATCTGATATGCTTTACAATGAAGCTGTGCTAAAACCAGTATATGCATGAGGGTGTTTGCGCTGCCCTGCACTAGACTGGCTGTTCCTGTAAATCACTTATATGAAAGTGCCTGTGGAACACAGATAAAATCCACATGTCTGAGGTGGCTGGCATCTGGTCTTTCTCATGTGTCAGGCCTGCGATGCAGCATTCAAACACATGGTCTCCTTTTACAGCCAGCAGGTTACGCAAACGTACCGCTCAATCGGGGCCATGTGGACAGCTGTCTGCCATCTCTGATTGGCCGTCGAGTCCACGGACCCCAAAGGTTAAACTGGACACTGGCAAGCGTGTCTGATTCATCAGATTCCCGTCTGCTGGGTTGGGCAGCATCACATTGAGGAAGTACCTCATTGTGTTTTCAGCTACCTGGCATTAGGAGCTGATTACTTCAAGTCATTAGGACTTTTTTCATAGAGATTCTCTAGCTGAACAAGTAGAGTGTTGCATTTATGATGCATTGGTCATGGGTTCAAATCCCCCAAGAATATGCATAAAACATAACCCTTCCCACTGCTGTAAGTCACTTTGGATAAACAAGTCTGGTAAATGCAAAAGTGTTTCTACAAGTGGTACAACAGCATGCCCTACTGGTCAGATTAAAATGCTGTTTGGATATATTCCATTTCATAATGTGGCTTCTGATTATAACGTCAATGTGTAATAGGAATTGATTGGAAACGTATTCACTACTTCTTTTACAAATGTATTTATCTGGACGAATTGGTCCAATTGGTCTCTCTTACCTTAGACCCCTGGGAGAAAAGCTTAGTGTCCATGGGGTTAAATGTAAATGGATATTCTATGTGATGAGTAATATAATCTGGGTTAAGGACGACTCAGATGCAGTAGCTCTGGGAAAGACACAGGCTTTATTAAGGGAATACAGCAAACAGCACTTGGAAGAATGATGACGGAGCTGAGGAACCATGAGAGCAGGAACATTTATACACAGTAATCAGCGACGGGAGAGAGGTGTAGGAGGATAACAGACCAGGGTGGAGAACGTCAATGATGGGATACAGCTGGGGAGGGTTAGGAGAGTTACGGAGGGCCATTAGTGACCTCTGCTGGCTCAATTGGGAGGAGACGGGATAGATCACGTAAGTACTAAGATTAGACGCATCCATCTTCCAAACACTTATCACAAGGGTATCCCAGAGCCAATTACAGGAAACGCAGGGCAAAAAGCTGGGGTCCACCATGGATACAATGCCATTTAATCACAAGGAACACTCACAGTTATGGAGTCCGGACAATTTACAGATGCCTGTCAGAGTCGCTGCAGGAAGAAACCCATGTGGGATAAAGAGAGCAAACAAACGCCACACAGACAGCATAGGAGAAGGATGGAAACATTCAACACTGCAGCTGCAAGGCAGCCCTGTTACCCACTGAGCCGCCCCTCACTGGATTCTCATGGTTAAAACAGGACATGATGCCCAATACATTCAAAATGCACATGTGGAGGATTTCAGCCATATGGTTTTGAGTAACTTTTACACCCACGTACCATGTGTGAGATGGAGCCGGCCAGTTCCTCTTATGGTCCAATTCTGCTCATGCGTTACTAAGATTATGGTACTTAGGTCCTCCATCCATCAGATCCTCTTCTCACTGTGGTCATGCTCATCCACTCTGGACACTGTATGCTTGGTAAAAGACTCCCATCTCTGTATCCTTGGTAGCGAAACAAAAAGGGGGTTTGCTGAACTAGATGGGCTGAGACTGGAAACAAAGAGGATCGTGAGGGATCACAAATGGGAGGACTAGCAACCGGGAAGGTCACAGGCAGCAGGAAGGTCTAACATCAATGGCCGAGACAAATAGATACTTAAATGCAAAGACTAACGAGGGGCAACAAGCAACACTCATGAGTTTTTTTTTTTATTAATTATGTTGAAGCATGGTTAAAAATCAATGTCTGACTTTTATTAGTTAAATTTCATAGAATTTTTATTTATTATTACTTTTGTCAGATTAAAGTTATTTCTGTGACCATTGTGAGTTTTTCTTTCATTGACTGAAGGGTACCAACAATTTTGTCCACGTGTGTAGCTAATCAATACCTCAGTGACTTTTCAAAACTAGTTTCATGAATTAATTGAGCTGGTGGTGAAATTTAACAAATACATGAAATGGCCGAGGTGAACCTGAGGAGAGGTTTAGGAACCATATTGGTGTTCATCTAGCCATCCAACAAGGTATCAGTAACTTTTTGGAGAACATAAGAAATTCCTTTTAGTTTTTTTTGTTTTACTCATAATTTGCACATGTTCTAATATTAAATTTTGTTTTTAATACTGAGAAAATATAAATTTACTACCCAGATAAATAGCTTTAAACATTTCCTATGACTCCCTAAGACTTTTGCACAGTACTGTATATATCTCAGGATTCCTAATGAAACAGGATTTATGTGTTTTTTTTCTGGTAATTGGTAATCACCTACACTACTTCATTGATGATCAGGTGCCTTTCTGTTGTTGTTGTACTAACGTGACTTATTAAGATTTTATGTTATTTATGTTTACTTAGTTAATATATGATTAATTTGATTATGTTATTATCTTTACTAAGTTACCTCAGGACCGCTGTAGGTTTTGAGTTAATAAACTGTCTGCCGTCTGCCGCCCCCTGCTGGCCAAAGCGTCGCCGCTGCGATATCAGGCTGCTGCGCTCAGTGAGCAGAGAGCGCGGATTAAGTCTGTTACTCAGTTACGTTCTGGGCAGCGCGGAACCGGGACATTAATGGGATAGAATAGGAAGCCTTTATTGTCAGTGTACAGGTAGCAAATACAATATATAGACAGAAATATAAAATATACATATAGAGGGGAGGGGAAAAGCTCCCCCCACTCATCAGGCTTAGATTTCATTACATTTTATTTTTTTCAGAATCAGAATTCACTCCTTTGGTACAACTGCATGTACTATGAATTTGTTTAAGCAGGTTTGGTGCATTAACAGCCAACATAGAACATAAGTCAGAGAAAAACAGTCATTCTACATGTTTGTTCAGCTTACAGAACCCAATTATTAACATACGTCACACTTCAGACAGAGTAAAAAGGGTTATACTGCTTATAAAGCAGAGATTTTACCTTTTTGCCACGGAGAAGCAGCGACATGTGAGACTCTGATACGGTAAAAATGATTCCTCCAGCACACAGTGAGCTATCCCAGCATGCACAGCGACACGGGGGGGTTTGGATAAACCCCAAACCCTGGATAGATGGACTCAGTGAATGAGGAGGTGAATCTGTGCAGGGGGGTCAGTCCATCAGAGGAGACTCTGTAGAAGGACAGAGCACCAGCCCCCCAGTCCAGATACACTCCTACTCTGTGGGAGCCTGAGGGCTCTATGGGTATGACAGTCTGTTTATTATTGTGCCAGACAGAGTATCTGCCAGTATAACAGTACAGACTCCATGACTTGTCATTGAATCCAAGCTGACAGTCATAACTCCCTCCTTTCCTCCTGATCCCTTTATAAGACAATCCTATCCAGGCTGCATCTCCATCCCACTCAGCCTCCCAGTAACAGCGACCAGTCAGACTCTCTCTGCACAGAACTTGGCTCCATCTGTCAAATCTCTCTGGATGATCAGGATATGGCTGCTCTGCCCCCCCTGTCACCTTCCTGTCCCCCCCTGACAGAGACAGGTCTCTGTTTGCAGTGTTGGGGTCCAGCGTCAGCTGGCAGGAGTCTGTAGGCAAGAGGAAGAATTATTAATCCCATGACGAAGCCCAGCATCTCCATCATTATCACTGTCACACCTCACACACTCACTCACACAGAACTCGCTCCAATACACACATTTTATTCCCAATATACTCATGTAGCCGCCCGAGTCTGCGGCGCTCCGGCTGCCCCCTGCGCTGTGAGATACGCCGCGCTGAGAGACCCGCTGGGGCCGAACTGCACTTTAGCCTGCGCTCTATTATTCCGTACGATACATAAAATATAAAAAGTCAAATATGTGAATTACCTCAGGAAATGTTGGTCGCCCGCGCGACGCCGGTGGGAAGACGCGCCAAAATGACGCGCATGTTAAACTAATAGGCTTAATTATAGGTAAATAAAATTACAAACAGCATTCATCAAACATATTAACCATAAAATTACACAACAAAGATTACCACTAAAAGTGAGTTTGTCTTTAGGTCACAATATGAACTTTTAATCCACTTTGGACACACACCTCTCTCCAGCAGCGCGCCGATGCGACGCTCCCAACGCGGACGCATCTAGGCTGGTTCTCCGCAAAGCGCAGCACTCGCGTATTACACCGCGTATGCGTACATGGAAACGTTCATATTTCTCTGGTCAAGCTGTGTACTTTGCACATGCGCACGTGTCCTATTTAAGTATTAGTAGTAATTCTGATATTCCCTGCACACGTACCACAGCCGCGAGGTCTGTGTATGTTTCCCTACGTTTTACAAATTCAGAGCGGCAGTTCACGGGGCTGCCAACTTTGATCAACTGGCTGGCGTGAGATTTTCAATTTGGGACAAGTCTGCACACATATGCATACGCATTTAAATGTATGCAACAGTTCTATTACCTTGAAAATTGGCTGTAGGGTTTGCAAACTAGCCCAATCCTCATCAAAATCATCTATGTTGGCGTTTAAAGACAAATTTGTAGTGCGGCAGGCGGTCGTCCGCGGAGGAGTAAAATGCATCATAAAAGTCTATACAAACACGTCCGCTTATACGTGCGCGGAGAGGTACCAGTCTGGCCGCCACGTTTTCTGTGTTGATTCCGGCTTCGTCTGCGCACTTACATGAGGATAACAAGACGCATGCGCGACGTGCAGTGCCACCAGAAATTGGCGTGGCAGTATGGTCACGTTTTGTCACGGAACATTGTCTTTACTAACGGTACAGATCGTATTAAAGTAGTATCTGATTTTTTTAAGAATGAGTGTCCAGAAGAGCTGTATATTTTCACAGACAAGAAAAAAATATTCCGAACACTATTGTGTCCTTCTTTGTACAGCGTCTTCAAAATTTAATGGCAGTATAAGTTTCTAAGAAAGCAGTGTCATGTGTATAAGGTACAATGAAATTCTAACTTACCTACTTTCATAAGCAGCATTATTTTTCATACAGTTCCATCCATCCATCGATTTTTCTGCCACTTATCTAATATCCATCCATCCATTTTCCAAACCACTTATCCTACTGGGTCACGGTGGGTCCGGAGCCTATCCCAGAAGCAATGGGCACGAGGCAGGGAACAACCCAGGATGGGGGGCCAGCCCATCGCAGGGCACACTCACACACCAGTCACTCACACACCAGTCACTCACTCATGCACACCTACTGAATGGGCAATTTAGTAACTCCAATTAGCCTCAGCATGTCTTTGGACTGGGGGGGAAACCGGAGTACCCAGAGGAAACCCCACGACGACATGGGGAGAACATGCAAACTCCACACACATGTAACCCAGGCGGAGACTCGAACCCGGGTCCCAGCGGTGTGAGGCAACAGTGCTAACCACTGCACCACCATGCCATCCTTAATTTTTAATTAAGAATTAAAAATGAGTATATTGGGTCCTAATTTGGTACTAAACACCTGTTTTGTTTTATAGAGAGTCCACCCCACAGCCTGCCAGACACATTCAGTAAACTGATTATGCTATTAATGATCGTATTGTGCTAATTTTGCTCAGTAAGCAATGTGCAAAATTAACTAATGTGCAAAGCTAATTAATGTCTATCATTATTTGAGATTGTTATGTTTATTACTTATTGCTGCTCACAATGATCTGCCTGATATTTTGACCAAGCAATGGACACAAATAAAATAGTGAGTTTAATATTGATTCTACAACAGCTATTAATAAAAGTGAGTTTGTCTTTAGATCACTATATGAACGTCTTTTAATCCACTTTGGACACACACCTCTCTCCAGCAGCGCGCCAATGCGACGCTCCCAACGTAGATGCATCTAGGCTGGTATATAATGTAGTATATATTATATATAATCTCTCAGGTTATATATAATATATAATCTCTGGGTCTGCCCCCAGGCCTCCTCCTGGTTGGACATGCCTTGAAACACCTCCCCAGGGCGCCGTCCAAGAGGTATCCTAGAACCATCAACTGACTCCTTTCAATGCGGAGAAGCAGCGACTCTACTTTGAGCCCGGATGTCTGAGCTCCTCACCCTCTCTAAGGCTGAGCCCAGACACCCTGCTGAGGAAACTCATTTCTGCTGCTTATACAGTATTCACAATCTCATTTATTCGGTCATCACCCAGAGCTCATAACCATAAGTGAGGGTAGGAACGTAGATCAACTGGTAAATTAAAAGCTTCACCTTCCAGCTCAGTTCCCTCTTTTTCCAAATTGCTGCACCGTGAACAAACCCCCAAGATCAAAGCCAAATTGAACTTTATTGTCATCTGCACCATATATAAGTATAGAGAGAGATGAAATGGCGAAGCTCAGGGCCCACAGTGTAAGCATAAACTTAGTCCAATATAGAGAACAAGACAAGACAATGTGCAAAGGACTTACAGGACAGTGCAACTGAGGAAGAGGAGTAGATTATGCAATATACAGTAATGTGCAATACTGGACAATGTGCAATATTGTTAGAACTATATTAAATATATGATGTATTTCTGCAGTCAGTTAGACCTGAATTCACCATCATGTACGCTGTAACAGCCTGAGTTCACAGTGTAAACAGTGTATGATAATAGTAGTAACAGCAGTAACACGTCTAACATTTCTAACAGCTGAAAATAGGAATAGAAGCAGAATAATGGGGCAGACAGAGAATAATGGGGATTCTTATTATTGCCCCCATGTCAGAGTGACAAAGTGTTAAGTGCAGTGCAGTGCTTAAGGGTCAGTCTGTGGCCTTTAGTTGTGGGTTACGGGGGGGTTGAGGCAGTGAGGAGGCAGAGTGAGGGATCCTGGGAGGCAGCATGGTGTTGAGGAGCCTGACAGCCTGGGGGTAAAAACTGCCACGCAGCCTGGCAGATCCGGCTCTGATGCTGCAGTATCTTCTCTCAGGTGGCTGGAGTGTGAAATGACCATGTGAGGGATGTGATGGGTCCTGCACAATGCTGCAGGCCTTGCGGACACTGCGTTTGCAAAAAGCGGCTTGTAGGGAAGGGAGAGGCATCCCATAATGTTCTCTGCTGTTTTCACTGCTCTCTGCAGGAATTTGCGGTCAGATTTGTTGCAGCTGCCACACCAGATGGTGATGCAGTTAGTCAGAACACTGCCGATGGTGCCTCTATAGAACATGGTGAGGATGGGAGGGGAAGGTTTGCTTATTTCAGCGCCTCAGGAAGTTTAGTCTTTGCTGGGCTTTCTTGAATAAGGAGCTGGTGTTATTTGTCCATGTAAATTCCTCAGTTATGTCCACACCGAGGAACTTGGTTCTCCTTACAATCTCCACAGCAGTACCGTTGATGCTGAGTGGGGTGTGGGCAGGACGTGTCCTTCTGAAGTCCACAATCATCTCTTTTGCCTTGTCAGCGTTGACAGATAGATTATAGTCTCTGCACCTTGTGGACAGACTTTCCACCTCTTCTCTGTATGCTGATTCATCTTCTGTTTTTCTGTACAAAACAGTTGTTTAGCTCATCTGGAAGGGAGACATCACCGCCATTGATGTGTAGGATGGGCTCGTAGATCGTGATTGGCTGAATTCCCTGCCATATACGGCGTGTGTCTTTGGTGCATTTAAAGTGTACATTGATCGTCTGTGCATGTGCCTGATTGGCTATCCTCATAGCTCGGGACAGGTTGTCTGTGGGCGTCCTGAGGGCAGCCTTGTCTTTAGATCTGAAAGCTGCATTTCTGATTCTTAGCTATGTGAGCACTTCCCTCATCATCCAGGGCCTTTGGTCGGCTCTCGTGGTCATCGATCACAGAGTTTATATACTCCTCCAGGTTGATGGCGTCACCATTTATAGCAGCCTCCTTAAAAATGTCCCAGTCAGTAGATCCAAAGCAGCCTTGGAGAGCTGAGACGGCACCAGCTGGCCACACTCTTACTGACTGGTTTGTTGTGCTTCAGCAGGGATTTATACACAGGAACCATGATCACAGTGACATGGTCTGAGTAGCCGAGGTGGGGGGGGGGGCCTTGTAGGCCTCACAAACGTTTGTGTAAACATTGTCCAGACAGATTCTCCCTCTAGCTGGGATGTTCATATATTGGAAGAATTTGGGGAAAACTGGCTTCAGATTTGCCTGATTGAAGTCTCCAGCAATGATGAAAAAAGCAATTTTTTTAATTTTAATTTTTTTTTTTTTTTTTTTTTTTAAGCAATTTATTGCTGCACACATCTCAGTTAAACCAACTGGGACGTCACAAAGTTCACGATCCACATCAGTTATTCCCGTGATGTTTGAGAAGAAATCAAAAATTTTGGATCAAGACTCCTGACATACAAATTATTAAAGAACTCAGTGCAGAATTCGGCTATTTTCTTGATGTCATCTGCAGCATTTCCATAAATCCTCACCCGCATAATGCAGTTGTTCCTGACTTGCTGACTTTCCAGCCTAAAGAAATAGGCTGAGTTCTGCTCACCTTGTTCAAGCCATTTTTGCCACAATCTAACAAAGGCTCCTTCTGCCTTATGTTTATATATAATCATACAATTTATTCTGTAAGTCACCTCCTACATTATTTTCTGTATCAGTAAGACGATTGACTGGTTTGCAGGTTAAAGCAGTAAATCTCATTTATAATTTTCTTTTCTTCATCTCTTCCGATTCGAGCCAAGTCACTACTAAACCTTCTGACAAATTTTGCTACATCATGTTATTATTGCAATACTTTTTTCTGTATTGGGTCTGTTCCAGTGTAAGTCAGTTAATTATTCTATATTTAAAATAGCTACTTTATTTCTCAAGATTGAACTGTTTAATATCCCGTTTGAAGATATTTTATATCCAGTAGACGATGACAAAGATTGCATGTTCTCCCCGTGTCGTCGTGGGGTGTCCTCCGGGTACTCCGGTTTGCCCCCACAGTCCAAAGACATGCTGAGGCTAATTAGAGTTGCTAAATTGCCCATGGGTGTGCATGTGTGAGTGAATGGTGTGTGAGTGTGCCCTGTGATGGGCTGGCCCCCCATCCTGGGTTGTTCCCTGCCTCGTGCCCATCACTTCTGGGATAGGCTCCGGACCCCCCGCGACCCAAGCGGTTTGGAAAATGGATGGATAGATGGATAGACGATGACAATATGGATATATGGATGTCAATGGCTCGGTGGTCAGAAAATGGTGAAGCTATAATGTTTGTTTAAATATTTCCTAATTCATTAGAAATAAGCCAAAAATCAGTCTGTGACTGATTTGAAAAGGTCCAACACATTTGGTTGGAAAATCTCTTGTTTAATCTCTTCCATCATTTTTTCTTTTTTCAGAGCCTGTCATCATGACTATGTATAGTTATTGCCGTCACTGGATGATAAATCCAGACAGTAGTAAATCTGCATATAGTTCACAGTACATGGTAAACAAAACAAGTCGGCTTGCAGCTCTAATCAAACAGTGTATGATAGAGTGCCATCTTGACTCCCTCCTCCTTCTACATTTAATGCCACAACCACATGCTCACAAGTGAGACTGGAAACGAAGTAACCGACCAAGATGGTTTTCTCGCACTGCCCCCTGGTGGACATGACCTTCAATCCTCCAGATAGATGTAAACTACGCACGCAAGTGTAGTCGTGTCGTGTGAAGTCATGGCCCTAAAGCACAGACTTAGGAGATGTTCAGTGTCACAGCCAGATTGGGTAAAACTGCAGGTGCCGTCTTAGGACAATATTAATGAATCTGAAAAAAAGTACAGTCAGCGAATGCACAAAAAGGGCAAATGTGAGGGAAGGACTTCAGGGGGAACAAAGTGCATCAAAGCCCACAGCTACTCTCTCTCTCATCTGACTCCAGTTGTGTGTCACCTACACACTGGGTCAGACAATGTGTTTTATACATTAAACTGATCTTTACTGAATATCAAGCCTTTGGTTGGAAAATCTTTATTAATGACTGATTGTATTATCAGGATAAACCTTGATTTTTATGCGTTAAACTGAAATGGGGTCACATGAAAACTATGCAGCAGCCCTGATCAAACCAGCTACTCCTACCTGCCCTTTATCAGTGAGACTAGAGCACTTAGGGAAGGAGGTGGAGCAGCCGCCTTATTTAATGGGTTTGAATTATTTTTACAAGTCAGGCACTACTTTCTGTCAGAAGGGTAATTATGAATCTGAATGAACAGAAATTACATGTGGAGTTCCTCAAGGGTCCGTTATTGGCAGTGGGCAGTGGTGGCTTAATGGTTGTTGGATTGAATCCCCGACCAGCAAGGCACCGCTGAGGGACCCTAAGCAAAACACTGCTCTCAGGGTGCTGAATTAGCTGCCCCTTGCTATGTCACGATGTCACATATGGGTTAAAAGCAGAGGACACATTTCGGTGTTGTACACTGTGTGCTGTGGTGTGTCAACACTGATCACCAATTAGAATTATAATCCTCACTGAGCCTCTTTGTTCAACATCTACATGCTTCCATTTGCTCAGATTACGGAACACTATAAAATCTCTGGAACACTTAAGGCCATGTTGTTAGTAATTAAAAAAAAAATCACAACAAATAATAATCCATTGTTATGCATTATAATCATGGCTTTAAATATTTATCAAAAGGCATAACACATTATAGGCATGCTTATTATGCATAATGAATGATGTATGAAGCTCTCTTTAGTGCACTATAAATACCTTCATAATGCATTATAATGATCGGTATAAGCATTAAGGATGCTTTGTATTGCATTATGAAGGTATCTATAGTGCCTTATAGTTGAGTGTGTCATAAAGCATTCATAAAGCGTTATAATGATGGATATAATGTGTTATGCTTTTTTATAAATATTTATAACTGTGTTTATAATGCTTTATGAGTGCAGTATAATTAAGCAATAACATAATGTATAAGAAGATACTCCGGTATATCATGGCTGTGATTCGGTCAAAGGCACAAGGCTATAGGCCACCACAAAAAAAAAATAGTTCTCATAACATCAGTGCAAGTGGGAGGGGCCATCGTGTCCAAACCATCCGCATATCTGGATAATTCAGTCAATCACCAATATAGTTTTGTCTAATATTTCCGGTGCCAGCAGTAAAACAACTAGCCAGCTTATTATCGGAGTAACTTTGCATTGTAAATGAAAACCATGCCACAGGTCTGATAAATAAAATATTATGGCACTAGAGTGGCGAAGATATCATGAGGCAGATTGCAAAGTTCAGTTATTGGCATCTTTAATAGTGCGACTGTTAAAAGGACAGTTGGCAGCTTATAAAACTTATTCTGGAACAGAAAAGAATAAATCCAACAAAACGGAATACATATGTGTGATGCCCGGCCCGTCCGCTCCTCGTGTGTGCTACGCCCCCTGATTACCCACGTGTTCTTTCATGATTGTACCCAGCTGTGTCCGACTATTTTCAATCAGTCCTGTGTATTTCAGTCCGTGTCTTACCTGAGTCCTTTGTCTGTCATTGATGTTAGTTGGCGTTTCATGTCTCCTGCTCCCTGTTTATTTATTAAATCCCTGGTTTACCCCGACTTCCGCCTGTCCGCCTGCTTCCTGCCCGTTCGCCTCGCACGATCGCCGTTCCGTCCGGCTTTGAACGTGACAATATGAACCTTTACTGTCACTGTCACCTATGTTCATTTTCTAAACTGGTGGTTCTGAAAAGGTATCAAGTGACAACCAGCCAGTATTGTGCATGAACGAGTTCAAAAGAACGCGTTCATTGAACACGTTCATATTTCAGTGAACTTTGAACTGAACGCAACTTATTAGTAAATCAAGAACTTGAACGTGAATTTTATGTGTGATGAACGGCGTAGACGTCGTTCACTGTTGGAATGCAATTAAACATCGGGATTTATTTTCACCTGATGAGTCGAGTGACAAGGTCGGCTCACACATTTAAACAGCATGTTGTGTTGTCACTCAAGCACTAGCGAAGGGCTCCTCCGCTCGAAAACTAAAATGCTCAGCCTGACTCTCGCTCAGTGCTTGTGTGCAGTGCATCTTGGGTAACGTAGTGTAAAGCCAAGGACAGTCGAATCTAATGTCTTTAGCTTCACACTACGTTTCCCATAATGCACACACACACTTCTCAAAGGGCACAGCCTTGGCAACGCATGAGCGCGAAGCGAACTGCTGCAGCAGTAACCATGGCAAGCGCAGAGGAGGAAAGCTCAACCACCAGTGGAGCTGGCACAGAAAACACGGATGATGCTGGCTGTAACTTTGACAATTTACGGGCATTTTACACACTGTTTCACAGAGACTCTGACGGTAAAAACCTAACCTTTCTGTGCAAGCTTTGTCCACCTGCGCTGAAAAAACAAGTTAGAACATCAATGACCTCATTTTCCAATTTGAAAAGACACGTTGAGTTGAAGCATTCGTCCAGCGTGAAAGCATATATGCAAGCCCTTCAAGGTCATAGAGGGAAGGGCAAAACCCCCAGCCAAAGTCTCCAAACGACTCAAGTCACACTGCCTGCTGCCTTCAGGGGTATAATCTCCCAGCAACAGGTAGACAGATTAATAATAGACTACATTGTTGGAGATTTACAGCCACTGAGTAAGGTTGAAAAACCCTCCTTCATAAAACTAGTAACTGGTTTGCAACCAGGCAGACATGTGCCCTCAAGAAGACAGGTGCAGGGACTAATGAATAAGGAATTCATTGAGGTTATCAGTAATTTAAAAGCTGAACTTGCTGAGCTTGACTTTGTATGCACAACAGCTGACTGCTGGTCAGCTGTCAACAAAGGATTCATGGGCATCACAATTCATTGGCTTGATAAAAATGATGTGTCACTCAGGAGATCAGCAGCCCTTGCATGTCGTCGTGTCAGAGGGTCACACACATATGATGTCCTGGCTAAAGTGCTGACGGATGTGTACAAGGAATTTAAAATTCAAAAACAAAATTGTGTGCACAGTGACTGACAATGCTTCCAATTTCGTCAAAGCATTCAGCTGTTTTGGAGACAGTGTTGTTATTAGAGCAGCTGATGAGGTGACTGAAGGCAGTGACACAGGATCTACCCCTGCTGAGAGCTCCGATGATGAGGACGATGGTCTTGAGCCTGCACCTCTGTCAGAGTTAGAGGATCCCTGCCTCCCACCTCATAGAAGGTGCATGGCCCATACTTTAAATCTTGTTGCCACAGATGCAAAGAATGTAACGGATAGGCTGTACAACAAATTAGCGAGGCCTGTATTTTCCAAGGCATCTGCTCTGTGGAATAGGGTGAAAAGGAGTGCGAAAGCCTCAGATTTTGTTGAGTAAAAGCTAAAGATTGGCTTTGTCACTCCGAATGACACACGTTGGAATTCTATGTTCCTCTCAATGCAGCGCCTGGCTCACATAGCCACCTTGACTCCCCAGACCAGCAATCTAACAGTGCCATTGGATGCCACTCCTGAGTATGACAGACTCCTTCTGCACACCATCTGTGATGAGTTTGGGCTTCGTCGATTCACTCCAGAGGAAATAGACTTCATCAACAAGTTTGTGAGTGTGATGGGTCCCTTGGCATGTGCTCTGAACATCCTTCAGGGGGAAAAAAACACATTCCTCGGCTACCTGGCTCCTACCATTGTGCAATTGAAAAATGATTTGGATGGTCTGTTGGATGAGAGTTCAAAGCCTACAGCTACACCAGGTCTGACGGCATGCCGCCCCCTCATCCAAACCTTTATTTTAACCCCCTGATGACCTAGAGGGGAAAAAGAGTGCTTCATCCTTTTTTAAGTTCAAGCAAAGCCCATCAGCTGTCAATAAGTCTGAGGTGGACATCTATCTGGACGCCCCAACCACTGACGAGTTTACTGAATACATGCTGCTGCCCAAACTGAAGAAGCTCTTCATCAAATATAACACAGCAATCCCATCAAGTGCTCCAGTGGAGAGACTCTTCAATACTGGTGGCCAGATAATTAGGCCCAGGAGAAACCGATTGGGAGATGCCAACTTTGAAAAGCAACTGCTGTTAAACGTGAACAAAAAACAGTTTGGACTGAAGCCGTAGGCATGGTCTGTGGAGTGTTCATTACTTACTACAACAATGGCTTCTGTATGTGAAAGTTTTTATTTTTAATAGTTCAGTGAGATGGTGCCACACACCTTCAAGAAGCGTGAGAGTTTTTTTTTTTTTTTAAATAAAACTAAAGAGATATTTTGCTGAATAATAAATATTCTGTTCTGTCTAGTTTTCATTTGAGATGGATATGATGCCGATATGTGTTTACAGTACTGTTCTTTTCCTTCCCTTGTCTAGTATTGGGGCAAGAGATAAATAAACCATAAATAAGAATCATATTTTGTGTCCTTTGTCTATACATGTCCATATATGCAAGAATGTAGGTATGTTATAGATGTATGTTAAAACAAAATAAATTTTGATTTAGACTATATATTGCACCTAAAAATAAAATGAACTGAACTTTGAACTAGTTCAAAAATTTAAATTGTGAGCTATGAATGTGAACAGTTCACTTTGAGCATGTATGAACTGAACTTTGAACTAGATCATGAAAAGTGTGAACTTGCACAACACTGCTCCATTCTGAGAGCACAGTGATATCCACAAGCATCACAAACCAGCCACTCACTGGTTGGAGAATTTAGCCAAGTGGTCCTGTGTGTATATTAAATGTTTAATGTACATGACAATAAAACGTCATGCATTTTAAAGCCATTTAAGGCGTTGTTTGTCAATTAAACCATTTTTAATGCTATGTAAGACCAAATTGGTTTAATTACTTCTAATCCTAATAATGTCCCACGGAAACCCAGTCTTAGAGCTGTCCAGAAAAAAAATATTTTGATGATATTTCAAGGAAATTACTTTGTAACGGTGCTTAATAGGAGGTGTGATGTCCTGGAGGCAAACCTCAAGTGCTTCTGTTCTTTCTACAAGAAACCACAAACATTTCAGGTATGTAGCCATTTGAAACATTGTTCAAAATTAAGTTCAGTTCACTCCACACAAGCAATAGCTTCCATTATTTCCAGTCCACATTTAATATTTCAGAATTAGGTTAAATGACTGATATTTTAAACTGTATTTGTCAAACACTGCGCCCACTAACAGGTGAATAATATTGATTACCTGGTAATAGTGGCACCTGCTAGTAGGTGGGACCTATTAGGCAGCAAATAAACAATGTGTAGGATATACTGGGATGCAGAAAAGTGGACAAGCCTAAAGATTTGAGTGACAAGGGCCAAGTTGTGATGGCTTGATGATTCGGTCACAGCATCTCCAAAACTGTAGGGAAATATGTGAACGGGTGACGGAGGCTCATTACATGGCAGATAGTACAGCAAACCTTAAGAGGTCTAGAGGAATCCACGCCCTGATGAGTCATGGCTATTTTGGCGGCAAAGGTGAGCCTGGGCCCCACCATGAACCTGCTGACCACTGCAGGACCATCTCACAAGAGCTGGGGGTTATGATCCAGCTCTCTAGCCATCACCAAATGGCCCATGTCAAAGTCACTCCCATCCTTACACTTGCACATTGTTTCTGCTTCCAACACATCAGCTTCAAGGACAAAGCATCCACCTGCTGCCTAATATAACCCCCCCACAGTCAGAAGCCACTGTAACCAAATAATCAATGTTATTCGCTTCACATGTTATGGCTGATCAGTGTATAACCTCTGTATCTCAGTTACGTTTCAGACTGTTTTGCTACATTGTGCAGATTAATATACTGTGTTTATAATACATTTAAAAATTTCCCAAAATTCAGCACATTGTCAGTTTCACTGGCCAACACACTGATCATCGTAACATCATCAAGTTCTTTAGCCAAATTAGGTGTGCTGAGCAATGGGAAACCTGACACTGCAGTACAGTGAATCACGCAGCAGGACTGGGAAAATGTAAAAACACATTTTACCTCCAAGGGCCACTGTTCTCCCACCTTTTTTCATTAGTCTTACACGTCTGTAAACACATAAAATATGTTTGCACATATACTGTACTGATCCTGAGAGGATTAAGATGGCAAAAAAATCAATTGGGCTGGTGATTGCACAATATTTTAGAAGCTAAATTATGAAATGTATGACTATATATATTACACAATGATAAGGTATAAATACAGAAAAGCTACATACCGTTGGAGTGAAGCTGAAGTCCTTCTCTCTTCTAGACAATGGAATCAGTAGAAATGAAGTTTTGCCACGACATGAGAAGCCAGGAAAGTGAAGCAGAACATGAACAAGAACATTATTCAGCCTTGGCTGACTAGGTCTGTATTCCGGACATTACATTCATGATTTAATTTGACTGCAGGGGGCTTGAATAATTTTAACTTGCTTGCAGGTTCCCTATGTACAGTATGTATTACCTTTCCTGACCTTCGGAGGTCCTCCCTCCTGTTTCGGAGCATTTTTAAGGCTTTTTTCAGAATTTCCTGCTCTTTGCCGACGAGGCTACAGGGCAACTCTGCTGTGACCTTGAAATTACATGAAATATTCTGTTAAAACACTTTATTTGGTGTTTTACCTTGTGAATTGAATTTTTAAGCCCTAATTGTTCTTTATGTGGTAAAAAGGTAAAATAGAAAAATTAAACTATTTGATTAGAAATATTGATTTTAAACAATTTTATGAAGTACAGCTTTTGCTTATGACAGGGTTCCAGTCAATTTCCGCTCCCTTGCAGGCAGTGGTCCACATTTTTGATGCACCCAGGGATGATCTTACAGCAGCCTGGTGGAGACGTGTAGAGAAAAGAAAGATATCAGTTTTGCACCAAAAACGTTAGAATAGAGAGGAGTGCAGGTGGACATAGAATGAGCAGAATGAATGGTAGCAGTATTTCTGATGTGATAACCACTTATTCTGCTGATTCTACTTCCACCTGCACTGTCTGTGTTCTAACAGCTCTGTCCACTTTAGTTTCTATTTCCAGGACTGTGTGATACTTACACTGAATCTCTTTTGTTCAGGTGTTGCCGCTGATTTCCCTGCTTATTTTTTAGGAAGTCTTCTGCTTCCACTCCAGACTGATTGAGGGAAAGATCATGAAACTAAATATGATATATTCAGTAAGCATGACTTGACAGCAGTATTTCTGTGAAACCACAAAAAACACAAAGCTTGCTAACAAACAGACAGTTTACTTGCCTTTAGTTTTAAAATGGAAATTAGGGATTTCCCCAGTCTGAAGTTTTTGGGGAACAAAAGGTAAACATCTTGCTCCCCAATGTCCACAAAATCATCCCCTGTCACACCTTGTTCTTCATGGTAAAACACAGAGAAAATAGATTAATCCACATGACTGTAACTATAAAACCCAAAATATTATGGCCACAAATAGATTAATCCACATGACTGTAACTATAAAACCCAAAATATTATGGCCACACAGAGGTTGAAAAAATAACAATGATTATGAATAAATTAATAATAAAACCCCATAATATAATTAAGGCACGCAGAGTGATCACATAGCAGGCATAGCAACAGTAAGTAAGGCGGATAAAGGGGCAACTGAGAAGACTGCATCAGCAAATTTTGCATATTTCCCATAAACACAACACTGATAGGAGTTATCAATTTAGCATTACCATATACAGTACAGTACTGTGCAAAAGTCTTAGGCAGTCCAAGGAAATGTTTAAAGCTGTTTATCTGGGTAGCAAGTGTACTTTGGCTTAGAACAAAAAAATACAATTTAACATTAGAATGTGTGCAAATTAAGAGTAACACAATAAAAAACTAGTAATAATTTCTTCTGTTTTCTAAAAAGTTACTGATATCTAGTTGGATGGCTAGATGAACACAACTTCAGTTCCCAAACCTCTCCTCAGGGGCACCTCAGCCATTCCACGATTTTGTTAAATTTCACCAACAGCTCAATTAAATAATTAAATATATTGGTTTAAAAAGTCAGTGAGAGACTGACTAGCTGTATGAGGTGCCTGCCTTCTTTGCCTGCCTAAGACTTTTGCACAGTACTGTATATATATATTTAGGTCCTCAATCATGGCCTTACAATGGCTGAGGCTGGTTGGCCGAATGATGGGAGAACAACCATGTCCTCAACCATTCAAACATTTCATAGAGCCAACAGGTATGTAATCCAACAATGTGCCCTGTACTGTAATATTGTCCTCTTACTGCAATGCTTCATATTACAGTATCCATTTACATTTTATATTACACAGAGAGTTTTACTTTATACAGTTACATACTGGATGTATACTGTAGCACACATGTCGCGTCACTCACGGTCACACACACAGATTAACCTCCCCTCAAACCACAGGCAATATGCCAGGACAAGCAGTGTAGTACAATCTTTTATTAAACACGCAAGAGCAAACCCAGTACTTAACACACAGGGGGGGAAACAGAATATCTAATACCACGAAGGGGGGGGGGGGGACATGCCCTACATACACACCTTTCCCACTGAATACACCCCCATGGAATTAGCACTTCAACCTCCCAAATTCCTGTGAAAATGTTACTGCGATTGAGCATGTGTACATGAGCGATTAACTACACACTAATACAATCCAAATCCAAAACACACATGATAAATGTGCTTTTCTACTTTTATGAGAACTGAAAGCGCTTTACAATTCATGCCTCACATTCACCCATCCACACACCGGTGGCGGAGGCTGCCATGCAAGGCGCCAACCTGCATGCCAGGAGCAATTTAGGGTTCAGTGTCTTGCTCAAGGACACTTTGATGGGGTCACGAGAAACCAGGGCTCGAACCTGCAACTCTCTGGTTGCTAAACGATAGCACTACCTCCTGTGCCACCATCTTCCGCAAATGTAAGGAGAAGGAGGTTCCTCGGAGCTCCGAGATGTGTTTGGCTGTAATAAATCTGGAATATAGTTATATGACATAGTTTTTGATAACACCAGCATTTACTTTTTAGCCTTTTCAGCTTTTATTGAAAGACAAAACAAAATTACAAAATGCAGAAGTTTGAATGACTGTGTGTTTATTTCAGTTATTTTATATTGGACTCAAGGATTGGTTTCATCATACAAATACAGCACAGATAATGTTTACTTGAAAATACTGAAAAGTAACTGATACCAGAATCAGGGGGTCAATAAGCTTTTAAGTAATAATGTGGATTGTGCTTGGGATAGAAGCTGCACTATTGTCTTGAGGAAAAGTATAGATTTTCAAAATATGCAAATTAATTGTAATAAAAGTATTAGTGACGTTCATTTTTAGATTACATTAATTACATAACTAATAATACATTGAGAAGAAATGGTTTGTCATTATGTGGTTGGAAAGACATGAAAGTGATGTGGAAAATCGCCTCTTACCACTGAAACACATGGGAATGCGTGGTGCTAATAATGGTACTGCAGATAGCCAGTAGGGGGCGCTTGACATGCAGTGTTTTCACCTTTTAGAGACGTAATGGTCTACGCGTTTTTTGAAGTCAGTGCTTTGATCACAGATTTGAAAGCAGTATGCATAATGCATCAGGGCTCACGCTGAAATTCCCTATATTTGGATATATTATGTAACATGGTTCTGTAGGAATGTTGGTACCTTGGAAACACAAATATACAAATATACCTTATATGTGAATTTGGATATGGGTGTGGCTGCAACTGGAGAGGCTTGTAGTACATATTCTGCAAAAATTTCATAATGGTTGTTGCAAATATTATGCACAAACCATGACAGAGGCTTGAACGCAAACATGGGTTTTGTTGGGAAAATATCAGTTCATGAAATACAATACTGAGGAAACTGCCGTTGTTTTAACTCTTATTTAATACTATTAAGCACAGACACGTCACAAAGAAAATAAACTATTATTTATAATAATTTATATAGCATGCAATGATTAAACATAAAAAACTATAGCATAGAAAAATTCAATGTTACTATCGGACAACATGGCTATGGAAATATAACAGAGAGCGGTGAGCTGGAGACCAGAGTCTTGACCCTGAGGAGTGAAATAAAATATTTAATTTCTCTGTTGCATCGCAAACCTGACAGATACACTACTTGTCAAAAAGAAAAGAACTTACTTCCTCACACATTTCTAAAAGGATGTTTTTGTCAAATCCCTCCAACTCACTGAAAAACAACAGATCAAATTCACATATTATGACATAAATAAAAATATAATACAGACATATAATATAGACAGTTCATGGTGCATTTTGTAATACTCAAGACACACCAAGGCCATGCAGAGTGCATACTGATAAAAGGGAGGGGAGGGGGAAAAACTTCAATACATTCTCTGTATCACAAGTCCAACAATTCAAGGTGGTCTGTCTTACAATTGTCATGCGCCGCTTGTCCGCTCCTCCCGTGTGCCACGCCCCCTCGTTAACCTCGTGTGGAACCCCGATGTCATTCGCTGTTTCCAGTTGTTTTCATTAGTCCTATGTATTTAACTCCGCTTCAAAATATGCTTCCCCAATAATGTCATTTAAGTCGCTACTTCTATTGTCCCGTGTTCCTAGCTGGTTTCCCCAATAAATCCTTTGTTTCCCCGATTCGTGACGTGACAACAATCAACATGAACACACCACAGTCCACAGAACCAATCTGATGAGGAACATCCTGCGAAATACAATATAGTATTAACGAAGACATTTGTTACAATTCTAATACAAATGTAACGACAGAAAATGCTGAAATCCACTTTACCATGTTTTTCAAGTATTTTCCAGTGTCCTGGGCTTATTCGGTTTGTCAGTTTGCTGCAAATAGAAATTTGGAATTGTCAGGGGCACAATAACTACAGCTTTTCATGTAAACGGGATAAAAGCTCTATGTAGGAATTAATTGACACACAGAAGACCTTTTGTCACATTTGTAAATCTTTCACTGTTGCGCCGCGTTTGGCTGTGAGTATGACCCAGAGCATATGACAGTCTCTGCCCCAACTGTCGGCAGGAATGAACTAAGAAATTTATGATTAAAAAAGACCTAACAATACGACTTAAATGTTATAGCATTTATTGTACAATATACTATACATATGATCAGGATCACATAACTGCATGGTACGCAAGTACGCATTCCCCGTACACGCGTGGCAATTCCTTGTTGTAGCAGCGCAAATGCGTATTTATTTTATGTGCATTCACGCTATGACAAGAAATTACCGTGCAATTCGAGACAAGTCTACACACGTATTCACATTTATAAAACGGTTTTATTACCTTGTAAATAGTCTTCAGGATTTGCAAACTGCCCAAACACTTTTGATGTAGCCAGTTTTAGGTTTTAAATGGATTAATAGAGATTCTCCATAAGATTTATTGCTGTGTGCGTTTGAGTCTGAAAGCCCGAGTCTCGCGCCAGATGCGTCAGAGTTGGCAACCTGCTTACAGCCGAATCGGACCTACGACCGGTCAGTCGGAGCCGAACGCGGCCGAAAGTCACCGACGAGCTGCAGAGGATCGCATCGTCTGTTATGGTACGAATAGGCGTCCGTGACAACAGCTTGGTTACTTTTGAATCACATGTACTTATCTTCTCAAACTTCTTACGATCATCTGAGAGACAGTTTGCATTTGGAAAACTCACAGCATTTAAAAAAATGGACAAGCAAGAAATTAAAGTTGTTAAGATTAAAATTAAAATTAAAATCAAAGTTAAAATAACACCTAAGGAAGGGGGAACTTTTTCCCCAAAAAATGAGGCACTGGAGAAGAACATCGGCGAGAGGGTGGACATGGTGAAGATCATTAAGAAGGATGACACGGACAAGCCCGGATCGACATGGAGGGTGTCTTACATACCGAAGGTAAAGCACTGGCTTAAGAGACCTTATTAGAACACTTTAATTCGAGCTTAAAATGTGTTATATCAATCATCTTTCCTTGTTTTAACAACCGGCTGTCCCAGACTGGAACCGAAGAAAGTTTCCGTGGCCAGAGGAGTCGTCCATGGAGCGCGAGGGACAGGCCACCCCCCCTGGAGGAAGCAGGAGCGACCAGGAAGAGGCCCCAGCTGAAGTTCCTCCATCGGACAGACAGCAACGGCTCCTGCACCCTGCGAGCAGAGAGAGGCCAGGGGCAGCGTCAGCCATCGGTGGAGCAGCAACTCCAGACAAGAATACATGGACTTATGGGTTATGGCCAGGGACGGAGGAAGGACAGAGACATTGTTCCTGACGGACTTGTGGGTTATGGCCGGGGTAGGAAAGATAATAGAGATACTGTTTAAGTATTATTATAGATGTCAGATAGGATAGGAAAAGATAGGCTAAGTTAACATATGATAAGTTAAAATACAATAAGATAGACAATAAGTTAAAATATCATATGATAGACTAAGTTAAAATAAGATAAGAGCTTTACAATAAAACATATACTTACTTTTCAAACTGTGTCTTTGTCATCTCTTCAGTGTCGTGTCTGTGGTTTGATAATTTTGCATCGTTAATTTATATCTGATACTCTCCTAAATATCAATAAGCAGAGACGGAGGAAAAGATACGGTTAAGTTAAAGGAAATGATAAAGTATCAAAATCACAGTATTACCTTATTTTGACGCAGAAAGAGTCATTTCAGTGTTACTGCCACCTATGAGTTAGTGGCCGCAAATGGTGTTAGAAGTGCCGGTAAATAACGCGGCGTAAGTTTAACTCCGGTGTGCTTCTGAAAAACGGTAAGTGACAAAACTGGTAAGTAGCAGGTAAAGTGGTCATTTAACGTAATGCTAACGTGCATTACCAGTTAGTAAGTGTTTTACTATATCTTACACTACGTACTTACACGTACTTACACTACGAAATCAAACCCCTTAATTTTTAAAATTAAAATTACGTTAATTTTGTCCTTAATTATTGCTATATGTGAAATTAAGGGAAAAGGTGCAATGATTAAGGCCAATTAAGGGGTAAAACTACTGAATTTCCTCCTTACTTTTTCAAATTTGCCTCTTAAATTTACTCTCAAAAAATCCTTATTTCACCCCTTTTTTATAAATTAAGGGGCAATTTAAGATTGTTTCAAGGTCTGTAATTACATAACATTGCCCTTTAATTCTGATTAATTAAGGGGCAGTTTAAGAGTATTGCAAGGTTCCATTACTACTTAAAATTACTTACATCTGTCCTCAATTCTAATAAAGGGAGTTTAATATTATTATAGGGGTCCACAAACCATTAAAATTCTTTATTTCACCTATTAATTTTTATTAATTAAGTGATTATTTAAGACTGTTTTAAGTTCTTAAGCACTTAAAATATCCTTATATCGCCACTTAATTTTAATTGTGTGCTCAAATGTTTATGTAAAAATAAAGCATAATAAATCACAAACCAGTATGACAAACGTATTGTTTTATTATCATGCATGAATGAATTACAATGAGAAAAGCTTCCTTCCTTTTACCGGCCGCTTGTCCCCTTGGGCTTGGAAAGCCTTCGCTGGGCTATAAGTTCCGTCTTCATAGCCTCTTCCTCCTTTACATTTGTTGCTTCCTTCTTCCACTGCTTTTCCCTCCTCATCTGTCTTCTCTCCTCTCTCTCTCTTTTCCTCTCCCTTCTTCTTTCCTATTTCCTCTTCTGCTCTTTGCTCCTGCTGCTTACTTGACCCATCTATGTATTTTTTCCTCCATTTCACTCTTTCTCCTGCCTATGATGGTAAAGAAGAAAAAAATATTAGGAGGATGGAGCTTCTTCAAACATGCAATTACTACAACTTGTACATCAAAATGTATTGACATTCGGATCAGTCAGTAAGATGTATGAGATAAAAAACAAACCAGCCAGTGAAAGAGTTTATATAGCCTTATTCTTGTTATTACAGGGTTTTTGAGGGTGTGTGCAAATCCATATTATGTTATATATATAAGGTATTTGCTAAAGATGGAATCGTGGCCATGTTAAAATGTGCTGATGTTTCTTTACATTAACCTGTGTCAGTAAATTATGGAGTAAGATCGCTGTCAAAAATAACTCGTAATAATGTACGTCAAATGTACGCTTCACAAGCGTAAATTACGCTTGCGCTTCTGAAAAATACGCTTGCTTCTGAAATTTACGCTTGCGCTTCCGAAAATTACGCTTGCTTCTGAAATTTACGCTTGCGCTTCTGAAAATTACGCTTGCGCTTCTGAAAATTACGAGTGGTTTCTCAAGCGTGAACAACCTGTCAAAAACCGTCATTGGACATACAAGGCATTCTCTATCGAGGAAGAAACAATCGATTTTTGTTACTGTATACGCATGTGCCAGAAAGATGGAGAACCAACCAAACGCGCCGAATTCACAGCTATTTCTATTAGTTTACTTGTTGTTGCACAACACTTTTTCTCGGTGTACAGAATGTAAAAATATTAAGGTAAAGAATGTTATACTTTATTCATAGTAATTATAGTTGGTTATTATTTATAATGTGTTATTACTGTATTAATTTCTGTCATTGCAGAAATGTGTATTTTGCATAGTATACAGAGACCTGGAATGTCTATGACATGTATTAAACTTTTTATGTTGTGTTGTATGCATGTGTTTTTTAAAATTAATCTTTATTTTTGTTTGTAGATTCATTTAGCTGAAATTATTAATACAGCACAAAATTTGGTGAACTTTGGTCATGCTGGCGATTTTTGGTGAAAGTTGAGTCATCCTTTCCAAAATTCCAGAAGCGTCAACTCTGTGCAGGCTTTCTTTGACACGACTCCACTGAACTCTGTGTCCTTCTGCTTGTAGACCTGGTTGACAAGCCCAATTCCCTCATACGTCTAAAGATGGTTGCCTCACTAACACCTAATATATTTGCAATACAAGCCACTGAGAGTGGCATATCAGTTAGCAATCCAAGCAGTTCACTTGAAAACACAAATTTTGGACGACCATGACCCTCACACCCTTGCCTTACAAAGGCAACAAAGTCCTCCTGTGCAAGGCTTCTCTGCAACTTTATTTGAAGGTCAGACAAAGTATTTATAATTTCAAACGGAATATCAAAAACTGTTGAAGCAGATGTCAATATAAACATTTCCTGATTTATGACATACAAGAAGTAGTCCAAATCCTGTTGTGGTTGATTTAAAATGGAAATTATACTGTGTCTGAGTCTGTCCAGCACTTGTGTCACCAATGATACCTGTTACAGCAAATAACAAATAATTTTCAAAGCAAATATCAACAAAACTTAATAACTACTACATGCCTGTGAAGTGGTTTGTGCTCACTGAACCCTAAGCTGTATGAAAAATCTTATTCTTATGAAAACAAAATTAATTGTTAGCCATAGCTACAGTACACTGTTTATTATTTATCAGAAAATAACAGTGTGTACTTAAATGTCCATCTCATATACATGAGACTATTAACAACTTAGCCTGACACATTACTGGACAGCAGCAGTGACTTCTGCATAATAAATAATAACCAACTATAATTACTATGAATAAAGTATAACATTCTTTACCTTAATATTTTTACATTCTGTACACCGAGAAAAAGTGTTGTGCAACAACAAGTAAACTAATAGAAATAGCTGTGAATTCGGCGCGTTTGGTTGGTTCTCCATCTTTCTGGCACATGCGTATACAGTAACAAAAATCGATTGTTTCTTCCTTGATAGAGAATGCCTTGTACGTCCAATGACGGTTTTTGACAGGTTGTTCACGCTTGAGAAGCCACTCGTAATTTTCAGAAGCGCAAGCGTAAATTTCAGAAGCAAGCGTAATTTTCGGAAGCGCAAGCGTAAATTTCAGAAGCAAGCGTATTTTTCAGAAGCGCAAGCGTAATTTACGCTTGTGAAGCGTACATTTGACGTACATTATTACGAGTTATTTTTGACAGCGATCTTACTCCATAGTAAATGCTGGGTGAGGACTTGGACTCACAGTGGTATAGAGGTATAAGCAAGGTGTGTCTTAATAACCCTCAGTTTTAATCCCACAGGTCCTTTTGAAATACAGTGTATATTATTAATAATCATGATGCTCTCATACAACAGGCACTGTGGACAGGTTAATGTGCCCTGCAGTAATTTAACATGTCTGGCTTTTAAATAGAACAGACTTTACTTCCCCTTCTGTGGTAATTATGAATCTGCGAATCTGTATATGAAGCTGAAGAATCAACACAAAACATTTGTAATTGTCACTAATTAACCCAGAAGCAAATTCCCCCTTAACACCGTATATTTTACACTGGTATATTTGTGACTCCATTCTGAGAGCACAGTGATATCCACAAGCATCACAAACCAGCCAATCACAGGTTGGAGAATTTAGCCAACTGGTCCTGTGTGTATATTAAATGTTTAATGTACATGACAATAAAACGTCATGCATTTTAAAGCCATTTAAGGCGTTGTTTGTCAATTAAACCATTTTTAATGCTATGTAAGACCAAATTGGTTTAATTACTTCTAATCCTAATAATGTCCCACGGAAACCCAGTCTTAGAGCTGTCCAGAAAAAAAATATTTTGATGATATTTCAAGGAAATTACTTACTTTGTAAAGGCGCTTAATAGGAGGTGTGATGTCCTGGAGGCAAACCTCAAGTGCTTCTGTTCTTTCTACAAGAAACCACAAACATTTCAGGTATGTAGCAATTTGAAACATTGTTCAAAATTAAGTTCAGTTCACTCCACACAAGCAATAGCTTCCATTATTTCCATTCCACATTTAATATTTCGGAATTAGGTTAAATGACTGATATTTTAAACTATATTTGTCAAACACTGCGCCCACTAACAGGTGAATAATATTGATTACCTGGTAATAGTGGCACCTGCTAGTAGGTGGGACCTATTAGGCAGCAAATAAACAATGTGTAGGATATACTGGGATGCAGAAAAGTGGACAAGCCTAAAGATTTGAGTGACAAGGGCCAAGTTGTGATGGCTTGATGATTCGGTCACAGCATCTCCAAAACTGTAGGGAAATATGTGAACGGGTGACGGAGGCTCATTACATGGCAGATAGTACAGCAAACCTTCAGAGGTCTAGAGGAATCCACGCCCTGATGAGTCATGGCTATTTTGGCGGCAAAGGTGAGCCTGGGCCCCACCATGAACCTGCTGACCACTGCAGGACCATCTCACAAGAGCTGGGGGTTATGATCCAGCTCTCTAGCCATCACCAAATGGCCCATATCAAAGTCACTCCCATCCTTACACTTGCACATTGTTTCTGCTTCCAACACATCAGCTTCAAGGACAAAGCATCCACCTGCTGCCTAATATAACCCCCCCACAGTCAGAAGCCACTGTAACCAAATAATCAATGTTATTCGCTTCACATGTTATGGCTGATCAGTGTATAACCTCTGTATCTCAGTTACGTTTCAGACTGTTTTGCTACATTGTGCAGATTAATATACTGTGTTTATAATACATTTCAAAATTTCCCAAAATTCAGCACATTGTCAGTTTCACTGGCCAACACACTGATCATCTTAACATCATCAAGTTCTTTAGCCAAATTAGGTGTGCTGAGCAATGGGAAACCTGACACTGCAGTACAGTGAATCATGCAGCAGCACTGGGAAAATGTAAAAACACATTTTACCTCCAAGGGCCACTGTTCTCCAACCTTTTTTCAGCAGTCTTACATGTCTGTAAAGACATAAAATATGTTTGCACATATACTGTACTGATCCTGGGAGGATTAAGATGGCAAAAATATCAATTGGGCTGGTGATTGCACAATATTTTAGAAGCTAAATTATGAAACGTATTACTATATATATTACACAATGATAAGGTATAAATACAGATAAGCTACATACCGTTGGAGTGAAGCTGAAGTCCTTCTCTCTTCTAGACAATGGAATCAGTAGAAATGAAGTTTTGCCACGACATGAGAAGCCAGGAAAGTGAAGCAGAACAAGAACAGGAACATTAGTCAGCCTTGGCTGACTAGGTCTGTATTCCGGACATTACATTCATGATTTAATTTGATTGCAAGGCCCTTGAATAATTTTAACTTTCTTGCAGGTTCCCTATGTACAGTATGTATTACCTTTCCTGACCTTCGGAGGTCCTCCCTCCTGTTTCGGAGCATTTTTAAGGCTTTTCTCAGAATTTCCTGCTCTTTGCCGACGAGGCTGCAGGGTAACTCTGCTGTGACCTTGAAATTACATGAAATATTCTTTTAAAACACTTTATTTGGTGATTGAAAATTTAAGCCCTCATTGGGCTTTATGTGGTAAAAAAGTAAAATAGAGAAATTAAACTATTTGATTAGAAATATTGATTTTAAACAATTTTATGAGGTACAGACTTTGCTTATGACAGGGTTCCAGTCAATTTCCGCTCCCTTGCAGGCAGTGGTCCGCATTTTTGATGCACCCAGGGATGATCTTACAACAGCCTGGTGGAGACGTGTAGAAAAAAGAAAGAGATCAGTTTTGCACCAAAAACGTTAGAATAGAGAGGAGTGCAGGTGGACATAGAATGAGCAGAATGAATGGTAGCAGTATTTCTGATGTGAGAACCACTTATTCTGCTGATTCTACTTCCACCTGCACTGTCTGTGTTCTAACAGCTCTGTCCACTTTAGTTTCTATTTCCAGGACTGTGTGATACTTACACTGAATCTCTTTTGTTCAGGTGTTGCCGCTGATTTCCCTGCTTATTTTTTAGGAAGTCTTCTGCTTCCACTCCAGACTGCTTGAAGGAAAGACCATGAAACTAAATATGATATATTCTGTAACCATGACCTGACAGCAGTATGTCTGTGAAACCACAAAAAACACAGAGCTTGCTATCAAACAGACAGTTTACTTGCCTTTAGTTTTAAAATGGAAATTAGGGATTTCCTCAGTCTGAAGTTTTTGGGGAACAAAAGGAAAACATCTTGCTCCCCAATGTCCACAAAATCATCCCCTGTCACACCTTGTTCTTCATGGTTAAACACAGAGAAAATAGATTAATCCACATGACTGTAACTATAAAACCCAAAATATTATGGCCACACAGAGGTTGAAAAAATAACAATGATTATGAATAAATTAATAATAAAACCCCATAATATAATTAAGGCACGCAGAGTGAGCACATAGCAGGCATAGCAACAGTAAGTAAGGCGGATAAAGGGGCAACTGAGAAGACTGCATCAGCAAATTTAGCATATTTCCCATAAACACAACACTGATAGGAGTTATCAATTTAGCATTACCATATACAGTACAGTACTGTGCAAAAGTCTTAGGCAGTCCAAAGAAATGTTTAAAGCTGTTTATCTGGGTAGCAAGTGCACTTTGGCTTAGAACAAAAAATACAATTTAATATTAGAATGTGTGCAAATTAAGAGTAACACAATAAAAACTAGTAATAATTTCTTCTGTTTTCTAAAAAGTTACTGATATCTAGTTGGATGGCTAGATGGACACCGCTTCAGTTCCCAAACTTCTCCTCAGGGGCACATCAGCCATTCCACGATTTTGTTAAATTTCACCAACAGCTCAATTAAATAATTAAATATATTGGTTCAAAAAGTCAGTGAGAGATTGACTAGCTGTATGAGGTGCCTGCCTTCTTTGCCTGCCTAAGACTTTTGCACAGTACTGTATATATATATTTAGGTCCACAATCATGGCCTTACAATGGCTGAGGCTGGTTGGCCGAATGATGGGAGAACAACCATGTCCTCAACCATTCAAACATTTCATAGAGCCAACAGGTATGTAATCCAACAATGTGCCCTGTTCTGTAATATTGTCCTCTTACTGCAATGCTTCATATTACAGTATCCATTTGCATTTTATATTATACAGTGAGTTTTACTTTATACAGTTACATACTGGATGTATACTGTAGCACACATGTCGCGTCACTCACGGTCACACACACAGATTAACCTCCCCTCAAACCACAGGCAATATGCCAGGACAAGCAGTGTAGTACAATCTTTTATTAAACATGCAAGAGCAACCCCACTACTTAACACACAGGGGGGGAAACAGAATATCTAATACCACGAAGGGGGGGGGGGGGGGGACATGCCCTACATACACACCTTTCCCACTGAATACACCCCCATAGAATTAGCACTTCAACCTCCCAAATTCCTGTGAAAATGTTACTGCGATTGAGCATGTACATGAGCGATTAACTACACACTAATACAATCCAAATCCAAAACACACATGATAAATGTGCTTTTCTACTTTTATGAGAACTGAAAGCGCTTTACAATTCATGCCTCACATTCACCCATCCACACACCGGTGGCGGAGGCTGCCATGCAAGGCGCCAAGCTGCATGCCGGGAGCAATTTGGGGTTCAGTGTCTTGCTCAAGGACACTTTGATGGGGTCACGAGAAACCAGGGCTCGAACCTGCAACTCTCTGGTTGCTAAACGACAGCACTACCTCCTGCGCCACCATCTTCCCCAAATGTAAGGAGAAGGAGGTTCCTCGGAGCTCCGAGATGTGTTTGGCTGCAATAAATCTGGAATATAGTTATATGACATAGTTTTTGATAACACCAGCATTTACTTTTTAGCCTTTTCAGCTTTTATAGAAAGACAAAACAAAATTAAAAAATGCAGAAGTTTGAATCACTGTGTGTTTATTTCAGTTATTTTGTATTGGACTCAAGGATTGGTTTCATCATACAAATACAGCACATATAATGTTTACTTGAAAATACTGAAAAGTAACTGATACCAGAATCAGGGGGTCAATAAGCTTTTAAGTAATAATATGGATTGTGCTTGGGATAGAAGCTGCACTTTGTTTTGAAGAAAAGTATAGATTTTGAAAATATGCAAATTAATTGTAATAATAATATTAGTGACGTTCATTTTCAGATTACATTAATTACATAGCTAATAATACATTGAGAAGAAATGTTTTGTTATTGTGTAGATGGAAAGACATGAAAGTAATGTGGAAAATCGCCTCTTACCACTGAAACACATGGGGATGGGTGGTGCTAATAATGGTACTGCAGCTAGCCAGTAGGGGGCGCTTGACATGTAGAGTTTTCACCTTTTAGAGACGTTATGGTCTCCATGTTTTTTGCAGTCAGTGCTTTGATCACAGATTTGAAAGCAGTATGCATAATGCATCAGGGCTCACGCTGAAATTCCCTATATTTGGATATATTATGTAACATGGTTCTGTAGGAATGTTGGTACCTTGGAAACACACATATACAAATATACCTTATATGTGAGTTTGGATATGGGTGTGGCTGCAACTGGAGAGGCTTGTAGTACATATTCTGCAAAAATTTCATAATGGTTGTTGCAAATATTATGTACAAACCATGACAGAGACTTGAATGCATGCATGGGTTTTGTTGGGGAAGTATCAGTTCATGAAATACATTACTGAGGAAACTGTAGTTGTTTAAACTCTTATTTAATACTATTAAGCACAGACACGTCACAAGGAAAATAAACTATTATTTATAATTATGGAGCACAGAATAACTAAACATAAAATATATATATATATAGCATAGAAAAATCCAATAATACTATCGGACAAAATGGCCATGGAAATGTAAGAGAGAGCGGTGAGCTGGAGACCAGAGTCTTCACCCTGAGGAGTGAAATAAAATATTTAATTTCTCTGTTGTGTCACAAACCTGACAGATACACTACTTGTCAAAAAGAAAAGAACTTACTTCCTCACGCATTTCTAAAAGGATGTTTTTGTCAAATCCCTGCAACTCACTGAAAAACAACAGATCAAATTCACATATTATGACTTAAAATAAAAATATAATATAGACAGTTCCTGGTGCATTTTGTAATACTCAAGACACACCAAGGCCATGCAGAGTGCATACTGATAAAAGGGAGGGGAGGGGGGAATACTTCAATACATTTTCTGTATTACAAGTCCAACAATTCAAGGTGGTCTGTCTTACAATTGTCATGCGCCGCTTGTCCGCTCCTCCCGTGTGCCACGCCCCCTCGTTAACCTCGTGTGGAACCCCGATGTCATTCGCTGTTTCCAGTTGTTTTCATTAGTCCTATGTATTTAACTCCGCTTCAAAATATGTTTCCCCAATCATGTCATTTAAGTCGCTACTTCTATTGTCCCGTGTTCCTAGCTGGTTTCCCCAATAAATCCTTTGTTCCCCGATTCTCCGTCTTCCTGCTCCTGCTTCCCCGATCCGTGACGTGACAACAATCAACATGAACGCACCACAGTCCACAGAACCAATCTGTCAAGGAACATCCTGCGAAATACAATATAGTACTAACGAAGACATTTGTTACAATTCTAATACAAATGTGACGACAGAAAATGCTGAAATCCACTTTACCATGTTTTTCAAGTATTTTCCAGTATCCTGGACTTATTCTGTTTGTCAGTTTGCTGCAAAAAGAAATTTGGAATTGTCAGGGACACAAAAAGTACAGCTTTTCATGTAAACGGGATTAAAACTCTATGTAGGAATAAATGGACAAACAGAAGACCTTTTGTCACATTTCTAAATGTTTTACTGTCTGGCTGTGAGTGTTACCCAGAGCATATGACAGTCTCTGCCCCAACTGTCGGCAGGAATGAACGAAGAAAATTATGATTAAAAAAGATCCAACAATACAACTTAAATGTCATAGCACTTATTGTACAATATACTATACATATGATCAGGATCACATAACTGCATGGTGCGCAAGTACGCATTCCCTGTACACTCGCGGCAACTCCTTGTTGTAGCAGCGCAAATGCGTACCATTTATTTTATGTGCATTCACGCTGTTATGAAAAGAAATTACCCTGCATCTTAACATTTATGTGGCTAATTTGTAATTCGTCTGCGGCATGAAGGCTAAAATGCACAATGATTTCTTGTCATAACATTGCGAATGTACATAAAATAAACACGTATTTGCGCTGCTACAAGACATTACCGCGCGTATCGGTTTAAACGGCGAATAAGTACTTTCACACCAGGTATGTGCCCCCTGCATATGATCATGTTTGCATATAAAATAAAGGGCCGACTTACGCAGGGTTGCCAACTTTGGTCAGCTGGTTGGCGTGAGATTTTCATTTCGAGACAAGTCTACACACGTATTCACATTTATATAACGGTTTTATTACCTTGTAAATAGTCTTCAGGATTTGCAAACTGCCCAAACACTTTTGATCTAGCCAGTTTTAGGTTTTAAATGGATTAATAGAGATTCTCCATAAGGATCCTGACTGTAAAAAAACTACCTGCATTTAAATCATACATTAATGACACAAAATACCTTAAAGTTTACTTACTTATTTTGCATAGTAGAAACAAAGAACCCCCTTTAAGGGGGGGGGGGGGGGGCGCTTGACATTTGGTGTTTTCACCTTTTATAGATGTTATGGTCTCCTTGTTTTTTGCAGTCAATGCTTTGATCACAGAATAAATGTTAAAGAAGTGAGCACTTCTGTCATGCTTTAGTAAGATTAGTAACACACTGCTTCAGATTTCAGTGACCTGATCTCTGCTTGCAAAGAGCCTGAGATGGACCTCAAAGGTTTAAATATACATTTGCAGATAAATTAAATGCTATGTGGCCCAGTGGGTGGCGCTGTCTGGGGATTTGAACCCCCATTACTGCATGTTCGTACCTTGTTTGTGCTGGTTTGCCTGCTGTTTCTGCTGCAGGTGAAAAAGCATACAGGCAGCTGAACCGGTGTCTCTAAACAAGCCATTGTGGGTGCAGGTCATAAGGCGATTTCCTACTGCACGAACTTGGCCCAATTGAAGGTCTTAGGAGGTAGTTCCTGAACCATTTTTTAGTTCCAAAAAGAACATACTTTTTTCTCGACCAAGACTTACTGGGTGGGGCTTATAGTGATAAACTTTTCCTATTGGTTGACCACAAGCCCCAGCGCCAACTTGAAAGTTTCATGGAAATGCAGGAAAAGAGAAGTGGAGCAAAAATTGAGCAGATGTAATTTTTTGTAGCTCAGTTATACTAAAGGCATCAATGAGTAACTTTTTTGCTTCTGTCCCCATAGTTCTGCATCTGAAAATGCGATTGATAATGATTAGCGTAATGAAGAAGTGTATATTATGGACACTGGACTGGAGCATTATCAGATAACCTCTCAGTTATCCTTGTGTGAGAAATACACACAGTCACATATTGAGATTATATTAGATGATGTGGTTTTGAGAGTGGGGCGGTATGGTGGTGCAGTGTTGCCTCACACCTTTGGAACCCGGGTTCGAGTCTCCGCCTGGGTCACATGTGTGCAGAGTTTGCATGTTCTCTCCATGTCGTCATGGGGATTCCTCCGGGTACTCCGGTTTCCCCCCACAGTCCAAATACATGCTGAGCCTAATTGGACTTGCTAAATTGCCTGTAGGTGTGCATGTGTGAATGCATGGTGTGTGAGTGTGCCCTGCGATGGGCTGGTCCCACATCCTGGGTTGTTCCCTGCCTCGTGCCCATTGCTTCCGGGATAGGCTCCGGACCCCCCACGACCCAGTAGGATAAGCGGTTTGGAAAATGGATGGATAATAATAATAACAAATAATGATGATAATAATAATTGCACTATGTCCAATGACTGCCAGTTACTGTAAACAGTAAAGTACACGTAACTGGACATGACGTGTTAAAACGTCCGAACGGCTTGACACGTAAATAATGTACGTGTCAAGTACATCATTTGCTGACAATTACTTTGACAGCTGGGAGGACGACACAGAGTAGATGAATTGATCATATTGAGGGGTTGTGCCATTGCCTTTCTCTGTCCATGTCCTTGTGTTCTACACCACATGACTGTTTCCTGTAAACCTGCGTTAGGCTCTTTCTGTACCTTTCCGACACAGAAACCTTTTCTTAACATGGATTTATAACTGTCTTCTCACTTGAGTATGAATGATGCTTAGATATAATCTATATAATATAAATTTGATATATACTATATATGTGCACCCCACAGAAATCTCCACAATTGTAGAGATACATACGGTCTCTATGCTTTTCCTAGAGAGCCCAGGCGTGAGACACAAAATAATCAGTTTTCCATAGCATTTTCCTCCAAGCCTTCTCTAGTTAAACCATAGAGACTATACCATCTCGCGTAGTCACTGGATAGCATGCAAAGAGCCATTTCTGTGGTTTTTGTTCTCTTGCCCCATTCATCACAATCGCGGTGGATTTAAAGAAAAAGTCAAAAACAGTACTGTGTCATGCTATGTGTAATAGGATTGCAGGTTAGCTTAATGGACAGTCACCCCCGTTTAATTTTTTTACAGTTTTTCTGAATACTTAAACACTAACAATGATTCTTATAAAACTATTAATAGTTATAGCAAAATTACTCACTGTTTTGCACTCAGTTTGCACTTTTGTAACACACAATTTGCAAATGTGTAAATACAATCCACTGCACAGCACTCTTTTTGCGGAACTGTTAACACAACTCACTGTTTTACACACAATTTCTAAATGATCAACACACTCCTAGTAAAACTATACACATTTATAGCTATTGATTACACTACTTTGCCAGCTGTCTGGCCACACTGTCACATGTGAAAACGGTTTTAGATAATTAGTTCACTTTGCAATCAGCATGAGCGCTATAAATAAGCCACAGGTACAGTAAGCTTTCAGTGTGGAGAACAATGGAGGGAGAAGGAAGACTGAGAAGAGTGAGAATTAGAGAAGGGCGAGGAAGAGGATGAAGACTAGGAGGTGAATTTAGAGGATGAGGAAGTGAAGAGGAAGGAGGAAGGGTAAGAAGAAATAGAATAACTGATGTCATCAGAGCTACAACAGTGGATCATGTGATCAACCATGGAATGACCCTGAGGGAAGCTGGCCAATGGGTTCAGTCTGACCTGAGCCGCTACGCTGTAGCAGGCATCATAAGGACGGTTCCAAATGAGAATCGGTTAGTACAATTACTACACAGTACGTTTTGTAATAGTACTATACTCTAATGAGAAACACAACAATGCTGTACAGGTAAAAACTGAAAAGGGTACTCTACAGACCTGCTAGACATCCAGAATCTGGGGGCAGAGGAAGAATGTTCACTGAAGAACGAGAGACCCATATAGTTAATATGGTGATCACAAATAATTCCATTAGGCTACGAGAAATACAGCAGCGTATAACAGAGGATGACACCATCTCCCAAAACATGAACAATGTGAGCATCTCTGCATTATCTCGTGTACTGGCATGCAACAGAATCAGGATGAAGCACATTTACAGAGTCCCTTTTGAAAGAAACAGTGAATGCGTTGGCATGGCAGGAACATTATTGTACACGGTGCCATAATCAATGTCCCAGGACAGCGTGGTGGTAACATAACTATGTGCGCAGCTATAAGTCAGAACGGTGCTGTTCACCATCATGCAACCCTGGGCCCATGTAACACTGCACACATTATTACATTCCTGGACAGCCTACATCATATGCTCACTAATGTTCACAGACCAGTTATGTCATCATCCATCCATCCATTTTCCAAACCGCTTATCCTACTGGGTCGCGGGGGGTCCGGAGCCTATCCCGGAAGCAATGGGCATGAGGCAGGGAACAACCCAGGATGGGGGGCCAGCCCATTGCAGGGCACACTCACACACCAGTCACTCTCACACACACAGCTACGGGCAATTTAGCAACTCCAATTAGCCTCAGCATGTTTTTGGACTGTGGGGGGAAACCAGAGTACCCGGAGGAAACCTCACGACGACATGGGGAGAACATGCAAACTCCACACACGTGACCCAGGCAGAGTCTCAAACCCGGGTCCCAGAGGTGTGAGGCAACAGTGCTAACCACTGCACCATTATGCCGCCCCCCATAAATTCATTTTTCCATTTTTATTTTCAATAATATTGATGTTAACTCAGCATCTTATTTTCAATGTTGAAAAAGTCACTTTATATCAAGGTTTCGCCACCATTAATTTTTCAATATTGAAAAAATGACCAAAAATCAATTCAGTTTCAATGCTGATAATTTAACACTGACCATAATTCAATGCATTTAACTATACTTCAACGCTGAAACAATAATATGATGCTATCTGGGCTATGAATAATTATTTCAATTGATATACAGATTCCAAGCCCATATAGGTGATACACAGGTACGTAATGGGCGTCTTATGTCTGAGGTAGCCAGCTACTGTGTTTGATAACCCACCATCATAATAATAGTTTCCTTGCACCAGTATAAAAGTAAACCAATTGATCCCTCTTGCAATAACCTGTGGTATGAAACTGAATAAAATGTATCGTACCAGTCTTGGGGAAAACCAGTGAGAATCCACTGTGAAACAGCACTGCGCAAATTCTCATGTGTTCCTAATGACAAGGGCAAGACTGGTAATCAAACTAGCCTCTCAGCAGGAGTGTTAGTGTAAAAGCAGGGCTTATTGACACAGATAATAAAGCTTGTTAGAATGCGTAACATAATTATTTAGCTGGGCCCAGAAGAGGTGAGAGCTCCCCTAGTGGCTACAGGAGTGCATTTTCCCCAAAGCAGGTATAATGGATGGTGGTCTTATTGCTTTTAGACCACAACTTGGGATAGAAGAACAAATCAAATTATTTTCCTCATTTAATATTCAGATTTTAATTGGGCTTAAATTTTAGAGCACAGTGTGTTCTAGGATGGTACGTTATGGATATTAGTCTCTACCACATTCTAACGCTATAAATCCGGACCTTTTCCTATGTTTGACTTGGTGGTTGCAAGGCGTTCTGAGTAGTATAGTGACTATGGTAGGCGTGTGATTCCCTAAGGAATTTTTTGTTCTGTTCTGTGTGGCAAATACATATAATGCTGACATTTTTCCTGGAAGATTTGGGATTTTTCATCCCGTGCCTTAAGGTATTTCTCTCCAGCTCTAGGGAGTCTCCCCCGAAAACACCAGTCACTCACTAGCCTTAGACTTATGCTTGCTGACTTATTCAACACCATGAATGGATTAACAGAAAAACAGAAACCTATTAAAAGGCTGCACCATATCATGATATGCAAATAAACATCCAGCATCATTGTTTCACAGGGAAGTACATTATTTATTGATAATTATAACCCTAACCCTTACTTCTCAGCTTGACAAACATAAGGTGCGGTGTGTGAACATGTGAACTGGTTGAAATGCAAGTGTCTCACAGTCAATGCATAAGACTTGAGAGCCCTGACTTTACTTATATAGCCCACAACATGTTTATGATTCATAAATAAATCTGGCCAGCAAATCGGTCTTTCATTTTCCACAGAATAAAAAAAACGATAATGTTATCCCGCTGATAATTGCAAGCGCGTTTCACCCCCGGCACTGGCTGGAGACACAGGCAAAAGGCATACAATCTTATTGAGGTACAAAAATTATTCCATCTACTCTGCACTTCTGCATAACTTCCATCATAGTGCCAGTTTCTGCGGTCAGCAAGTTTATTACTGTAAGCGCCTCCATAGTAGTGCCTCTGAGGAACTGAACCGGACTTCCGATGGTGTCTCTCACATGTACATCATACATATATATATATACACTCACTCTCTCCGGGTCTTTCACATGATATGTGGTCAGCCACTATATGGGAGGGATATTCAGGCATAAATTAAGGGCATATTTACAAGCCACACTAGTGTACCTATGTAACCGGTCATTCCCTGCCTATACTCTGCATTGTGTTTTGGGGTGTTATCAGGTGTGTGTCGGGTGCAGGAGGAAGGGATATTACAGACGCCGTTGTCGTTCCTGGATTTTATTGAAACTGTTGGGAACAATAAGGAAAGGGGTAAACTTCATATGCTCTGGCCCTCTCGCTCTCTCTGCACAAAGTAAAACAATGTATATACTTATGTATAGACGTGTTTTCTATCCCCTGCTTATGATGAATAATAAATCAAATATAATATATATGGGTCATAATTATACAATTGATTTACTAACTCGGGGGACCCTGCCACTAGATCCTCACCTCTTCCCACGTGTGCAATACACCAAAGGGAAGAGGAAATGAGGTCGGGACCCTTATAAAGGGGAAAAGACAGAGGGAGGGGCGATGCAGGACAAAAGCATCATGGGAAAGTTTAAAGGATATTGTACCCATCAGGTTAGACAGAAGAAGGAAAACAGAATCTTGTATAATTATAAATTAAAAGTAAAATAACAACCTGTTACAAGTCACCTACACTTCAGACGTCATCCTCAAAATTAAAGCAGTATTAACACAAGCAACATGTTACATCTCTTAAATCCAATCTAACTTTTAAAAATAAAGTCTGTTTCAACTGGACTTTTATCTAAGAAAAACAAACATTTTATGTTCGAGTTGTTATAAAACTACTGAAACAAATAATTGGCTAAACTGCAGTTCCGCTGTCTTGTTTGGCACCCTAAATTATGTCCTGCATTCTGTGGAAACAAATGAAGGCTGAGGAATGTTACGTAACACAGCTAGAATGCAAAAACTCTATCTGGTGTAATTCAGTGCATAAAACCAATGGTCTTAAGTGTGGTGTCTTCTTCGTAACACTCCCTGACTTTTGTATCCATGACCATGAGATAGGGTGGGCTGCTTTTCTTCCTTCCTTTGACTAGTATTCCTCCCTTTCCTCCCAGCCTTGGTTGGTGGGTCAGGCAGCATCACCTTCTTTTAATAGACCCAGGTGTCATTTATCATGAAATTAGGTTCAAGTGCAGAAAATGATCTAGCAGAAGTCTTAGACAATCTCTGAATTACAGAGAAATCTGATTTATTCTGAAACTGTGAGAAATTGTTCATCTGTATTTTGCTGCATTGCTAATTGTTGATGTGTGTGCCCTCCTTGTACAGTAAAGGGGAGATCACATGCAGAGCTGGTTTTCTGTAGTTTCTTAGCCTGAATTAAAATAAAATATTCTCTTCATATAGGAACCAAGTCTCTGGCTGGAAATTTCTACAAAAGGTCCATCTTCTTTTGCCGTATCAACACTTAAATGAGAAAAGCAGACAGGGACAGTATAGGTGACAGCAGTGACTGTCCTTCCATGCCATCCATATGTACAAGGGGTATGACCAGAGTACACATGTACAAAAAATTATATATCAAAAGCAAGTACCTTTGTTGAAACGTGAAGGTAATCGTTTACAGCATAACAATTCCATCCTAAAAAAAGAATTTGTCTGTGTATTGCCTAGGAACTGCTACAATGTTAAAATGGTAAATCCCAACCAAACAGAGCAAAAACTGACACGTTATTTAAGAACTGAAAGAAGGAGAAAATTGAAAACTTTCTTCGAGGGATCAATAACATATATGTTTTGTTTCCCACGGTCCTGTTACTAATTCAAATCTTAAATCCTGTACTTTGATATTTTGGGCTGAATGTAATGACAGCAAACGTAACAGCTGCCTCAATGCAGGTGAAGGCAGCCCAGAGGGTCCAAGAGGTCAGTGGTCAATTACTGCATAGGGATCAAATCTGCAATCAGAAAATTACTGCATACATGCCTTTATATTACGGTCAAGCGGAGAGTCCGAGCAGTTTCCATAGAAACAACGTAAACAAACTTTACTGTTTGAAGCACAACAAACTCTGAGTGAAAATGGCGCAGAGGTGAGTAGCTTGTTAGCTCTCCAAAATGTCTTTGAATTCTTCAACTGATGTTGTGCTACTTCGATTATTTAGCCTTTTATACTATAATGACATAGTAAATGTCTATAATACAATAAAAAACATTACATATTTTTTTTATATTACATATTTTTAACGTCATTTAAAGTGCAGTGGTTTTTATTGCTACTGTGGTTGCTAATATTTAAATAATGACAGACTATTTGGTTAGTAAATTCATCTCAAACATGCTAGTTTAGTAGGGCTTCCCAACCTTTCGATGTCCGCGGATCGGTTTCCGTCGTAGAAAAGTGTCACGGATGGGTAAGACGGCGGTATAATTTGGGGGTTCCCACGCCGAGCGGCGGGAGATTGACGGTGTATACGGACATGCGGGGCTAATGGCGTATTTCCGTACATCAATACGGGCAGCTTTCTTTCCAAAACGGCGCGATCCCCTAATAAACGGGACGGATGGCTCCTCTACCCCCGGTTGTCTGCCGCCCGGTGCAATACTCCGCGCGGACGGTACCGGAACACCGACCGGAAGTTGGGACCCCTTACTGTACAGGGTGGTAGGTAAATTGTTAAAAAAAATTGGGGCATTACTTTCGGAGTAGGCTAGATGCTTCTAAGTTTATCATTACATCTATTTACATTGTTACACAGGATTAACACTTTCAAATATTCTTAGCTTGGTTAGTGTTAACTCAGTTCTTGGTAGTATTCATCTGGGTATTCATTTGATGTGGAGCACAGTTGTTTCGTATTTGATTCTAGTTATAATTTGGTGACATTACTGTTTAATATGCTATTGCACTTACAGTATTGTGCATTTTACAGTAGATTTTTTTTGCAATCTTGCTCGCTGTTTCTTTTATTCTTTCTTTTTTATATATGTGAACCCTGTAATTATTTATTATAATAATTATAACAATTGTATTTTCTGTATGGTTGAAGAATTTCCAGCTCTTTATTTATTTTATTATCTCTCTTAAGTGCTGGTTAATCTCTCATTTATTCCCCAGAGAGCGAATTGAGAGAGCTGGTCGATGGACCAACACCCAACACTGGGAAGCCTGGAACCTGTGGGATGAAGTGATCAACTGGGGAGAAGGTGTGGAGGAGTTCTCACCAGTGACACTCCCCACTGTCCAGGCTGGGGGGGTTAAGGGGGGATTGGGGGGGTCTACTGATTTGGGTAAGGGAGGGGAGAGTGTGGGAAAGGATGGACTGCTAGCCAGCACTAGTATTTCATCTCAAAGTCTTCAGAGTAATTACGGCCTTTCATCTGAAGACTGGGAAATTTATAAAACTTGCTACCTTAACAAAAAAAAGAAAGTCAGGAAGGACCGGACAAGCCGGGGGGAGGGTGAGGTAAGGGGGCAGAGTAGTGAGGAATATGTGGAGGTACCAGAGTGGGGAACATTTGAGGGGAAGGCCTCCAGGGTTGTGATGGAGGGGACAGAGGCTGGTATTAGTATGATGGATATGCTAAATGGAGGTGAGGAGAATGTATGTGAGGTGGGAGTGAATGTGGAGGAGGTTAAGGGAGGAGGAGGGAAAAGTACAGGGAATGCTGTGGAATATGTGGTGTCACAAGTAGGCAGAACTTGGCTAGAACCCATCCAGGAGGAAGACCTTGAGGAAGATGAAGAAAGAGATGAGGAGCTTCAGGAAGCAGAAGACACTGATGCTGCCACAGTGGACAGTTGGCAGTGCATGGCGGCATATGTAGCCAGAATATGGCTGCAGACTTTACAGGAAGATGGACCTGAGGAAAATGAAGAAGCTGATGTGGTATTCCAGCAGGCAGAAGATGCTGATGCTACCACACTGGTCAGGTTTCAGTGTATGGTGGCATCTGAAGACAGATCACAGCTACTGACTATACCAGAAGAAGGACCTGAGGAAGAGGACGAGACTGAAGTGATGAAGACAGATAAAACAAAAGAAGATGCTGATGCTGCCGAGAAGATCTACAGTGAAGAAGAAGTATCATTCCATGTGAATGCCGAAGATCTTTCTGAAGATGATACTGAGAAGAGCCACAAGAAGAAGAAGAAGAAGATGAAGTGGTGCTTCTTCTGCTGTCCCCTGCCCTTCAGAAGAAGTAGCAAGAGGCAGTAATTATAAGGTTGTGAATTCAGGTTTACAAATGACTTAAAGCAGTAATATAACTGCATTATTGACACCTTCACAATGCACTGTAATGCATCCATAAATATATTATAGACATGGGTATAAATATTGAACAAAAAAAGCATAACACATTATAGCCATGTTTATTATGGATTAATGGCCGATATAATGTATTATGAAGATATTTATTGTGTATATATAGATCAGAGCATTCATAATGCATTTATCAAGATAGCTATAATGTGTTATGCCTTTGTATAAGTATTTACAGCCGTGTTTTTAATACTTTTATAAATGATTTATAAGGCATTAATTGGATATTTATTTATTTATTTATTTATTAGTTATATGACTGCTTTAAGTAAAGTTAAGTAAAATGTTTATTTTCTTTTTTTTAGAATACCCGTGTTAGAGCCCTGCATTGGGACTGGGATCCCGCGGGACCCAACGGAAAGTGATACTGTTTAAGTGTTAATGTAGCTATAAGATACGATAGGATAAGATATGCTGAGTTAAAATATAAGATAGGCTAAGACAAAATATATTAATATAAGCTAAGTTGAAATATAATAAGATAAGATAGGTTAAGTTATATGATAAGATAGGCTAAGTTAAAATATAATAAGATAGGTTAAGTTAAGATATGACAAGATAGGTTAAGATAAAATATGATAGGCTAAGTTAACATATGATAAGGTAGGCTATGTTAAGATAAGAGATTTGCAATAAAACATATTTACTTTTCAAACTGTGTCTTTGTCATCTTTTCAGTGTTGTGTCTGTCTTTGTTTGATAATTTTGAATCGTTAATTTATATCTGAGACTCTCCTAAATGTCAATAAGCAGAGACGGAGGAATGGGAGGAAGGTACGGTTAAGTATAAATGATAAAGTATCAAAATCACAGTGCTACCTTATTTTGACGCAGAGAAAGTAATTTCAGTGTTACTACCACATATGAGTTAATGGCTGCAAATGTTGGTGTTACAAGTGCTGGTAAATAACGCGGCGTAAGTTTAACTCCGGTGTGTTTCTGAAAAACGCACCGCCTTCTGCCTGCTGTCATTCGGCGAACGTGTAGGAGGCTATTCTGGTAACAGGTAAAGTTGTCATTTAACGTAATGCTAACGTGCATTACCTGTTAGTAAGTGTTTTACTATATCACACACCTTACGTCCTTTATAGTTGTAGTCCGGTGCACTCTGTATCCATGCTAACTAGCTAGCTAATGTTCCACAGGGGGTTTGCGGAGGTGTTGGTTGCAAATGCAAAAGATCCCTTCATGTTCATGCGTTGTGTTCTAATGTGTAAATAAAAGATAACTATCAAATTCAATGTTTATGTCCTATTATACTAGATAAGACTGTAAAATAGTTTGTCCTGCATATGGATGCCATGCAGTCAGAGTATGATCAAGACAGGGTGTGAGTGTGGAAAAAAGACAAATGTAACAGTATTTGAGGGAAGAGTGTGAAGGAGGGAAATGTAGGGAGAAGGAGGTTCTTCGGAGCTCCGAGATGTGTTTGGCTGTAATAAATCTGGAATATAGCGATATGACATAGTTTTTGATAAAACCAGCATTTATTTTTTAGGTTTGTCGAGCTCCGTCAAAACAATTAGAACGAGTCCATTATGTAACTGGAACCCCTTTCACATGTAAACACAGTGACACGCTACAGCGTTGGTTTGTTGTCTGAGGCTATGATACTGATTACAAACACATTCTCAAATTTCACTGCACCAATCACAGCATATGCAGGCAGAAAAATCATAGCAAAAAACATTCAGCATTAGACTCTAAAACCGTCTGTAATGTCTGTGTTTATCCAGTGGACCATAAATTCAAATAAGCTTTCCTATTTCAGTTTCTTTCAGATGTTATAAAGTAGTAAATAAAGAATCATATTAATTAAACCATGTATTACTGACTATCAGACAACTTCAACAAGTTACCAAATGGATGCAAAATCAAAGATATTCATTTGCGCCTGGCACTAACCATGTACTCCTTCACAGTACTAAGCCATAGAAAGGGCCCCAATGAAACCCCTGCATTCCTGCATCGCAGATACTCTAATCTCAGCATTTATAAGATTATATATGTACTACCTGCCAATTTTTATATTACATGAGACTAAAAATTGAGAAATATCTATATGCAGAAGTAGTTTTTCCTGATAAGAAGGATAATATCAAGACTAATACAGTACAGTCATAACCAGTGTCAGGGATTCTATGCATTGCTACACAGAGACAAGTCCAGATATTGAGCCCAAGGCTAAAATTGTGGTTTACTTACAAGTGCACTTTGCTGGGCAGTGGGGGTGTTTGTCCTTCTCTGCTCACATTTTCCCCTCTTATCCTGTCTTCTCCTCCGCAGCCCTTCCTCCTTCTCTCTGTTGCTCCTATATTCCCTCCCCTCCAGTCATCTATGTTCTCCTTCCTCTGCGGTCTCTCCTCTTCTCCCATTCTTCAGTTATACTGTCTTCTCCGCTCTCCCTGTATCCCTCCTGTCTTCTGGTCCTGTCGTCTCTTCTCCAGTCATCCCCTGCTTCTCAGTCATCTCTGCATCTTTTCTCTCATTTGTTTGCTTATTCTTTGATTGTTTGTGTTATTCGTTAACCCACCACCCCATGCTGGATGAGTCTTGATGTTTTTTGAAGTTTTTTTAAAGTTAGGCTTCTTCCTTTGTTTTTGCGCCATATCTTCTGCCCTCTTCTGGTTGCGGCAGTACATGACACGGGTGGAAAAATAGGGTTTATTACAACACACACATCAAAACCAAAAGGATCAGGATGGATCCAAAATAAACAGCAAATGACCAGGAATGAACTAAATGATGGAATAAACACAACTGGAGAACTATATACATACATACAGCTATAATGAACCATGAAACAACAGAAGCAGAACAGGCACTTAAATACACAGCTAACAAGACACAATGCAGGACAGTGAGAATCATAACCAATAACAAGGACTGAGGGCAACCCAGGAACAGGTGTTACAGTTAAACAGCACTGGTGACCTTTCAGCCACATGGTCAGCTCTGCATCGCCCTCTGCTGTTTGCATTAGAAGCTGCTTGAAATTCCCACTCTCCTTACCAACACCTCGAAAAGCCAGGCCTTGCCGTGCCAAGTACTTAACTTCAGAAGATTTTTCCTCACTTGCTGCTGCTCTTTCCAGCTCATCTGAAGGTTGAATATTAACAGGATTGATCTTCTGAATCCATGTCATCAGTGCTAATCTGTGGCACTGCCTGTCTTTATGTGCACTGAATTTCCCCAGTGCCCAAGCTCCTCCCCCCCTCCTCCCTAATGCACCTTCATCTTCACCTGCCTGTCTGCTCTCTCTCTCTCTCTCTCTCTCTGTCATTGTGTCTGTCTCACACTCAGTCTCCCTGCTTAAATGCTGTATCTGAAATACACACCACAGGCCAAACTAAGAAGGATATTAAACTAACATCAGGATCATGCTGCTGTGACGTCATTATTCACTCTTAACCATCAATATTTGCTCCTTTTCTCACTCCCCTCCATGTCGCCTGCATTTTCTGCCGTCAGCAGCCTCTTGCTGTCTCTCCCTCTTCATCTTTGCTCTCAGCACAGCAGAATTTGCATGAAAGCAGTTATCAGTAAACAAGTGGTGTTTCTTGCCATGATGCTCAGGAATGGATCTCTCAGGATTTGTTATCTGAATGGGAATGATTAATATATGAATAACCCTTGACTCACATACTGTATACGTCTATCATCTGACTGGCACTAATTATCTCACTGTCTGTACTTTCCTGCTTTTCTGTGGTTGCCCAAAAACTCACGATTGTCACACTTCCTCTTCATGATGACAAGCTACTCACTGTGAATAAAAGCTGACTGTAATAAAACTACCTGCATTTAAATCATACATTAATGACACAAAATACCTTAAAGTATTACTTATTTACTTATTTTGCACAGTAGAAACAAAGAACCCCCTTTTGGGGGGGGGGGGCAAAGTGAAAGTGATGTGGAAAATCGCCTCTTACCACTGAAAGACATGGGGATGGGTGGTGCTAATAATGGTACTGCAGCCAGCCAGTAGGGGGCGCTTGACATTTAGGGTTTTCACCTATTAGAGATGTTATGGTCTCCTTGTTTTTTGCAGTCAATGCTTTGATCACAGAATAAATATTAAAGAAGTGAGCACTTCTGTCATGCTTTAGTAAGATTAGTAACACACTGCTTCAGATTTCAGTGACCTGATCTCTGCTTGCAAAGAGCCTGAGATGGACCTCAAAGGTTTAAATATACATTTGCAGATAAATTAAATGCTATGTGGCCCAGTGGGTGGCGCTGTCTGGGGATTTGAACCCCCATTACTGCATGTTCGTACCTTGTTTGTGCTGGTTTGCCTGCTGTTTCTGCCGCAGGTGAAAAAGCATACAGGCAGCTGAACCGGTGTCTCTAAACAAGCCATTGTGGGTGCAGGTCATAAGGCGATTTCCTACTGCACGAACTTGGCCCAATTGAAGGTCTTAGGAGGTAGTTCCTGAACCATTTTTTAGTTCCAAAAAGAACATACTTTTTTCTCGACCAAGACTTACTGGGTGGGGCTTATAGTGATAAACTTTTCCTATTGGTTGACCACAAGCCCCAGCGCCAACTTGAAAGTTTCATGGAAATGCAGGAAAAGAAAAGTGGAGCAAAAATTGAGCAGATGTAATTTTTTGTAGCTCAGTTATACTAAAGGCATCAATGAGTAACTTTTTTGCTTCTGTCCCCATAGTTCTGCATCTGAAAATGCGATTGATAATGATTAGCGTAATGAAGAAGTGTATATTATGGACACTGGACTGGAGCATTGTCAGATAACCTCTCAGTTATCCTTGTGTGAGAAATATACACAGTCACATATTGAGATTATATTAGATGATGTGGTCTTGAGAGTGGGGCGGCATGGTGGTGCAGTGTTGCCTCACACCTCTGGGACCCGGGTTCGAGTCTCCACCTGGGTCACATGTGTGCAGAGTTTGCATGTTCTCCCCATGTCGTCGTGGGGTTTCCTCCGGGTACTCCGGTTTCCTCCCACAGTCCAAAAATATGCTGAGGCTAATTGGACTTGCTAAATTGCCTGTAGGTGTGCATGTGTGAATGCATGGTGTGTGAGTGTGCCCTGCGATGGGCTGGTCCCACATCCCGGGTTGTTCCCTGCCTCGTGCCCATTGCTTCCGGGATAGGCTCCGGACCCCCCACGACCCAGTAGGATAAGCAATTTTGGAAAATGGATGGATAATAATAATAACAAATAATGATGATAATAATAATTGCACTATGTCCAATGACTGCCAGTTACTGTAAACAGTAAAGTACACGTAACTGGACATGTCTGTATTATTTTGGTTTATACTTATTAATCCATTTATTCTAACTTTTGTACTTTAAATGGACAGAGTACAGTTATTATTATTAGGAAAAGTATTGTGAGGGAACGCAAAACTATTGAGAGGAAACACAAAACAATTAAAAATATATTTTCTCACCCTGACATCTAAGGGACTCCATATACTGCAGATGATCTATAGAAAACAAATCACAAATACATCACTATCAACAAATATGTGGTTTTATTTATGATGTATGAAATCAAAATTATTGGGATGCAAAAGAAAATGGCTCTTCGCAATTTTCTTTTAAACCGTAATCATAGGCTAATTGATTAAACATAAGTATTGATTTTATTTTGAAAGACCACTTTGTTATGGAAGGCCATTTGGGACTTAACGTCTACTTTGACGCCCATGTCAACACGTCAAACAAATTACGTCTTAACACGTATATTATTTACGTGTTAAGCCATTCGGACATCTTAACACGTCTTAAAACTGCATGTTAATGTGGCCAATTTGAACCTCTAAAGACGTTTGTACCTTTAATGCATCTATGCTATTGGTTGGCATAAACGTACACACCCCTTTTGACGTAAGGGCTATACGTATGCAGTACGTGCCCTGTACGTTGTAGTCACGTGGTCTCTACGTTCAGCCATGTGAGTCCTACGTTGTTAATACTTATAGGCAACATATGTATTACGTGTCAAATGTGACTGTGATGTTGTTTTCAGCACAGTCCATTTGTTGGAGGGGTGAATCACGGGTTTATTTAAACTGGCAGAACAGTTATCTTTAAATCTTTACAAAGTATAACTGGCAGTTTTAACATTTAATGAAACTGGAGCAAAAATGGTAATTCTGGCTAATACTGATTTAATTGCATTTCCACAGAATGCAGGACATAATTTAGGGTGCCAAACAAAACAGCGGAACTGCAGTATAGCCAATTATTTGTTTCAGTAGTTTTATAACAACTCGAACATAAAATGTTTGTTTTTCTTAGATAAAAGTCCAGTTGAAACAGACTTTATTTTTAAAAGTTAGATTGGATTTAAGAGATGGAACATGTTGCTTGTGTTAATACTGCTTTGATTTTGAGGATGAAGTCTGAAGTGTAGGTGACGTGTAACAGGTTGTTATTTTACTTTTAATTTATAATTATACAAGATTCTGTTTTCCTTCTTCTGTCTAACCTGATGGGTACAATATCCTTTAAACTTTCCCATGATGCTTTTGTCCTGCATCGCCCCTCCCTCTGTCTTTTCCCCTTTATAAGGGTCCTGACCTCATTTCCTCTTACCTTTGGTGTATTGCACACGTGGGAAGAGGTGAGGATCTAGTGGCAGGGTCCCCCGAGTTAGTAAATCAATTGTATAATTATGACCCATATATATTATATTTGATTTATTATTCATCATAAGCAGGGGATAGAAAACACGTCTATACATAAGTATATACATTGTTTTACTTTGTGCAGAGAGAGCGAGAGGGCCAGAGCATATGAAGTTTACCCCTTTCCTTATTGTTCCCAACAGGTTAAATAAAATCCGCGAACGACAACGGCGTCTGTAATATCCCTTCCTCCTGCACCCCACACACACCTGATAACACCCCAAAACACAATGCAGAGTATAGGCAGGGAATGGCCGGTTACATAGGTACACTAGTGCGGCTTGTAAATATGCCCTTAATTTATGCCTGAATATCCCTCCCATATAGTGGCTGACCACATATCATGTGAAAGACCCGGAGAGAGTGAGTGTATATATATATATGTATGATGTGCATGTGAGAGACACCATCGGAAGTCCGGTTCAGTTCCTCAGAGGCACTACTATGGAGGCGCTTACAGTAATAAACTAGCTGACCGCAAAAACTGGCACTATGATGGAAGTTATGCAGATGTGCAGAGTAGATGGAATAATTTTTGTACCTCCATAAGATTGTATGCCTTTTGCCTGTGTCTCCAGCCAGTGCCGGGGGTGAAACGCGCCTGCAATTATCAGCAGGATAACATTATCGTTCTTTTTATTCTGTGGAAAATGAAAGACCGATTTGCTGGCCAGATTTATTTATGAATCATAAACATGTTGTGGGCTATATAAGTAAAGTCAGGGCTCTCAAGTCTTATGCATTGACTGTGAGACACTTGCATTTCAACCAGTTCACATGTTCACGCGCCGCACCTTATGTTTGTCAAGCTGAGAAGTAAGGGTTAGGGTTATAATTATCAATAAATAATGTACTTCCCTGTGAAACAATGATGCTGGATGTTTATTTGCATATCATGATATGGTGCAGCCTTTTAATAGGTTTCTGTTTTTCTGTTAATCCATTCATGGTGTTGAATAAGTCAGCAAGCATAAGTGTAAGGCTAGTGAGTGACTGGTGTTTTCGGGGGAGACTCCCTAGAGCTGGAGAGAAATACCTTAAGGCACGGGATGAAAAATCCCAAATCTTCCAGGAAAAATGTCAGCATTATATGTATTTGCCACACAGAACAGAACAAAAAATTCCTTAGGGAATCACACACCTACCATAGTCACTATACTACTCAGAACGCCTGGCAGCCACCAAATCAAACATAGGAAAAGGAAAATTTATAGCTTTAGAATGTGGTAGAGACTAATATCCATAACGTACCATCCTAGAACACACTGTGTTCTAAAATTTAAGCCTAATTAAAATCTGAATATTAAATGAGGAAAATAATTTGATTTGTTCTTCTATCCCAAGTTGTGGTCTAAAAGCAATAAGACCACCATCCATTATACCTGCTTTGGGGAAAATGCACTCCTGTAGCCACTAGGGGAGCTCTCACCTCTTCTGGGCCCAGCTAAATAATTATGTTACGCATTCTAACAAGCTTTATTATCTGTGTCAATAAGCACTGCTTTTACACTAACACTCCTGTAGCCACTAGGGGAGCTCTCACCTCTTCTGGGCCCAGCTAAATAATTATGTTACGCATTCTAACAAGCTTTATTATCTGTGTCAATAAGCCCTACTTTTACACTAACACTCCTGCCGAGAGGCTAGTTTGATTACCAGTCTTGCCCTTGTCATTAGGAACACATGAGAATTTGCGCAGTGCTGTTTCACAGTGGATTCTCACTGGTTTTCCCCAAGACTGGTACGATACATTTTATTTAGTTTCATACCACAGGTTATTGTAAGAGGGATCAATTGGTTTACTTTTATACTGGTGCAAGGAAACTATTATTATGATGGTGGGTTATCAAACACAGTAGCTGGCTACCTCAGACATAAGACGCCCATTATGTACCTGTGTGTCACCTATATGGGCTTGGAATCTGTATATCAATTGAAATAATTATTCATAGCCCAGATAGCATCATGTTATTGTTTCAGCGTTGAAGTATAGTTAAATGCATTGAATTATGGTCAGTGATAAATTATCAGCATTGAAACTGAATAGATTTTTGGTCAGATGTTCAATATTGAAAAATTAATGGTGGCGAAACCTTGATATAAAGTGACTTTTTCAACATTGAAAATAAGATGCTGAGTTAACATCAATATTCAATATTCACAAAATGTGTGTTCAATATTCAATATTATTGAAAATAAAAATGGAAAAATGAATTTATGGTGGGCGGCATGATGGTGCAGTGGTTAGCACTGTTGCCTCACACCTCTGGGACCCGGGTTTGAGTCTCCGCCTGGGTCGCATGTGTGGAGTTTGCATGTTCTCCCCATGTCGTCGTGAGGTTTCCTCCGGGTACTCTGGTTTCCCCCCACAGTCCAAAAACATGCTGAGGCTAATTGCAGTTGCTAAATTGCCCGTAGGTGTGTGTGTGAGAGTCACTGGTGTGTGAGTGTGCCCTGCAATGGGCTGGCCCCCCATCCTGGGTTGTTCCCTGCCTCGTGCCCATTGCTTCCAGGATAGGCTCCGGACCCCCCCGCGACCCAGTAGGATAAGCGGTTTGGAAAATGGATGGATGGATGGATGTGCACCAAAGCACACACGTTTTTTTTCTGGTGGCTTAAACACATTTTTGTAACTACTGGCTATTTTGCAAAAACTCTGCACACAAATAAAAAAACCACCAAATCAGCAAAACATTGTAGGTCTCTTGCAAAAGCTAATAAATCTTGCTTAACTCTTCAAACCTTTGGAAAAATTGTATTTTTGTACCAATCATTTAACACAAACCATCATCTTAATAAGCACACAATGCACCAACTACACACTGATGGTAGGAATGGAAAACACATCTGGCTTTTGCTTTCTCTGTGCACGAGGTATGTCAATTTGAGGTCATACTTTTGTCATAAATAGTTCTGTAAACACAATTCAAGATTCAAATTTCAAGTATGAATGTTTATTCACATGCATCAAAAGAAACATAAGACAACATACAATTTCACTGAGAGAGAGAAAAAAAATCATTCTTGTCGTCTCTTTGCGTCCGGCCACAGAATTTCATCAACATCACATGCAATGCTTTCTAGTCCAAGACACCGGGGAAACTCTCCTGGAGTGCCTTATCCTGGCCTGACATGATGCCTGGTCAATATCCTCGCATGCCTCCTCCATTGCCTGTAAAAGAGCCATGCGTTGATGGGGATGACGATCATAGACCTTCCAGCACCAGGCAGAGAAGAATTCTTCAATCGGATTCAAGAATGGAGAGTAAGGCGGGAGGTTGAGTACAGTGAAGAGTGGGCGACTGTAAACCAGTTGCGAACTAAAGCAGTCCTATGGAAACTAATATTGTCCCATATGATGACATAACTGGTCTGTGAACATTAGTGAGCATATGATGTAGACTGTCCAGGAATGTAATAATGTGTGCAGTGTTACATGGGCCCAGGGTTGCATGATGGTGAACAGCACCGTTCTGACTTATAGCTGCACACATAGTTATGTTACCACCACGCTGTCCTGGGACATTGATTATGGCACCGTGTCCAATAATGTTCCTGCCATGCCAACGCGTTCACTGTTTCTTTCAAAAGGGACTCTGTAAATGTGCTTCATCCTGATTCTGTTGCATGGCAGTACACGAGATAATGCAGAGATGCTCACATTGTTCATGTTTTGGGAGATGGTGTCATCCTTTATTATACGCTGCTGTATTTCTCGTAGCCTAATGGAATTATTTGTGATCACCATATTGACTATATGGGTCTCTCGTTCTTCAGTGAACATTCTTCCTCTGCCCCCAGGTTCTGGATGTCTAGCAGGTCTGTAGAGTAACCATTTCAGTTTTTACCTGTACAGCATTGTTGTGTTTCTCATTAGAGTATAGTACTATTACAAAACGTACTGTGAAGTAACTGTACTAACCGATTCTCATTACAGTATTGTACCACTACAAAACGTACTGTGAAGTAACTGTACTAACCGATTCTCATTACAGTATGGTACCACTACAAAACGTACTGTGAAGTAACTGTACTAACCGATTCTCATTTGGAACCATCCTTATGATGCCTGCTACAGCGTAGCGGCTCAGGTCAGGCTGAACCCATTGGCCAGCTTCCCTCAGGGTCATTCCATGGTTGATCACATGATCCACTGTTGTAGCTCTTATGACATCAGTTATTATATTTCTTCTTACCCTTCCTCCTTCCTCTTCACCTCCTCATCCTCTAAATTCACCTCCTAGTCTTCATCCTTTTCCTCGCCCTTCTCTAATTCTCACTCTTCTCAGTCTTCCTTCTCCCTCCATTGTTCTCCACACTGAAAGCTTACTGTACCTGTGGCTTATTTATAGCTCTCATGCTGATTGCAAAGTGAACTAATTATCTAAAACCGTTTTCACATGTGCCAGTGTGGCCAGACAGTTGGCAAAATAGTGTAAACAATAGCCATAAATGTGTATAGTTTTACTAGGAATGTGTTGATCATTTGGAAATTGTGTGTAAAACAGTGAGTTGTGTTTACAGTTCCACAAAAAGAGTGCTGTGCAGTGGATTGTATTTACATATTTGCAAATTGTGTGTTACAAAAGTGCAAACTGAGTGCAAAACAGTGAGTAATTTTGCTATAACTATTAATAGTTTTATAAGAATCATTTTTAGTGTTTAAGCATTCAGAAAATCTGTAAAAAAAATTAAACAGGGGTGACTGTCCATTAAGCTAATCTGCAATCCTATTACACATAGACACATAGCATGACACAGTACTGTTTTTGACTTTTTCTTTTAATCCACCGCGATTGTGATGAATGGGGCAAGAGAACAAAAACCACAGAAATGGCTCTTTGCATGCTAGCCAGTGACTACGCGAGATGGTATAGTCTCTGGTTTTACTAGAGAAGGCTTGGAGGAAAATGCTGTGGAAAACTGATTATTTTGTGTCTTCTCTATGCCTGGGCTCTCTAGGAAAAGCATAGAGACCATATGTATCTTTACAATTGTGGAGATTTCTGTGGGGTGCACATATATAATATATATCAAATTTATATTATATAGATTATATCTAAGCATCATTCATACTCGAGTGAGAAGACAATTATAAATCCATGTTATGAAAAGGTTTCTGTGTTGGAAAGGTACAGAAAGAGCCTAACGCAGGTTTACAGGAAACAAAGGTGTGGTGTAGAACACAAGGACATGGACAGAGAAAGGCAATGGCACAACCCCTCAATATGATCAATTCATCTACTCTGTGTCGTCCTCCCAGCTGTCAAAGTAATTGTCAGCAAATGATGTACTTGACACGTGCATTATTTACGTGTGAAGCCATTCGGACGTTTTAACACGTCTTAAAACTACGTGTTAACGCGGCCAAACTGAACGTCTTAACACGTTTAAAATTGGGTGCTACCACTTTATCGGTTTTGAGGGGAAGCCCTGCAGACAGTCATTGCAAGAAGAGAAAAATGTTCCTCGGTCACTAGATAATGACCTCAGGTGGCTGATTGACTGTCAGTGCCTGATCTGTTCCATGTTTTTACAGTTTTTTATTAGATTTGTTTAAAATACGTGGGAAAAAAATTAACAATGCAGTCACAGAATAATCATTTTGCATTTTAAAATATGTATATGATATGTATTGCAGATATCTATCTTCCTAGTCAAAGAGAGCATTTCAGATATCCACAATGACATTCTTCCTATCCACAATTGTCATTTCAGATATCTAGAATGGCTATGCGACGTACATCCGGTAAAATATAAGGCAGCTAAATTATTGATGCCATTCATACTGTTGCTATGACCGTTCACTATAAACTCCTTATTACAAATAAATGAATAACTACATACGTTTCTTTGCTGAATATATAGTTTTTGCTGTTAATGCAGAACAGAAAGTGATCAAAATGATAAGTTTAGCTCATCTGCACTGTTCACCACAAAGACACCAGTGCAATTAAATCAATATTAGCCAGATTTACCATTTTTGCTCCAGTTTCATTAAATGTTAAAACTGCCAGTTATACTTTGTAAAGATTTAAAGATAACTGTTCTGCCAGTTTAAATAAACCCGTGATTCACCCCTCCAACAAATGGACTGTGCCGAAAACAACATCACAGTCACGTTTGACACGTAATACATACGTTGCCTATACGTAATAACAACGTAGGACTCACATGGCTGAACGTAGAGACCACATGACTACAACGTACAGGGCATGTACTGCATACGTATAGCCCTTACGTCAAAAGGGGTGTGTACGTTTATGCCAACCAATAGCATAGATGCATTAAAGGTACAAACGTCTTAAGAGGTTCAAATTGGCCGCATTAACATGCAGTTTTAAGACGTGTTAAGATGTCCGAATGGCTTAACACGTAAGTAATATACGTGTTAAGACATAATTTGTTTGACGTGTTGACATGGGCGTCAAAGTAGATGTTAAGTCCCAAATGGCCTTCCATAATAAAGTGATCTTTCAAAATAAAATCACAATCAAATTCTTCACCCTTTGGTTATTATTCTGTGTGCCTTCTCTTATATGTAATGAAATAGACCAGGGTGACAAAATAAGTATTATATACAATGTTGTCATGGAAATAAATCAATACTTATGTTTAATCAATTAGCCTATGATTACGGTTCAAAAGAAAATTGCGAAGAGCCATTTTCCTTTGAGTCCCAATAATTTAAATAAAACCACATATTTGTTGATAGTGATGTATTTGTGATTTTTTTCTATAGATCATCTGCAGTATATGGAGTCCCTTAGATGTCAGGGTGAGAAAATATATTTTTAATTGTTTTGTGTTTCCTCTCAATAGTTTTGCGTTCCCTCACAATACTTGTCCTAATAATAATAACTGTACTCTGTCCATTTAAAGTACAAAAGTTAGAATTAATGGTTTAATAAGTATAAACCAAAATAATACAGACATGTCCAGTTACGTGTACTTTACTGTTTACAGTAACTCGCAGTCATTGGACACAGTGCAATTATTATTATCATCATTATTTGTTATTATTATTATTATCCATCCATTTTCCAAACCACTTATCCTACTGGGTCGCGGGGGGGGGGGTCCGGAGCCTATCCTGGAAGCAATGGGCACGAGGCAGGGAACTACCCAGGATGTGGGGCCAGCCCATCGCAGGGCACACTCACACACCATTCACTCTTACACATGCACACCTATGGGCAATTTAGCAAGTCCAATTAGCCTCAGCATATTTTTGGACTGTGGGGGCAAACCGGAGTACCCGGAGGAAACCCCACGACAACATGGGGAGAACATGCAAACTCCACACACATGTGACCCAGGCGGAGATTCGAACCCAGGTCCCAGAGGTGTGAGGCAACAGTGCTAACCACTGCAGGACCATGCCTCCTGTTGTATGAGTAATATAATGTAAAAATTAAATTCTATTTTATGTCCTTCATAAAGTACAAAAGGCAAGCATATCACACAGGTAAAACACCCACATTTAAAAAATGTTTTCATGAAAGTCTGTAATCCTGAAGAGGAAGTGTGACAATCGTGAGTTTTTGGGCAACCACAGAAAAGCAGAAAAGTAAGTAGAGACAGTGAGATAATTAGTGCCAGTCAGATGATAGACGTATACAGTATGTGAGTCAAAGATTCTTCATATATTAATCATTCCCATTCAGGTAACAAATCCTTAGAAATCCATTCCTGAGCATCATGCCAAGAAGCACCACTTGTTTACTGATAACTGCTTTCATGTAAACTCTGCTGTGCTGAGAGTAAAGATGAAGAGGGAGAGACAGCAAGAGGCTGCTGACGGCAGAGAATGCAGGCGACATGGAGGGGAGTGAGAAAAGGAGCAAATATTGATGGTTAAGAGTGAATAATGACGTCACAGCAGCCTGATCCTGATGTTAGTTTAATATGCTTCTTAGTTTGGCCTGTGGTGTGTATTTCAGATACAGCATTTAAGCAGGGAGACTGAGTGTGAGTCAATGACAGAGAGAGAGAGAGAGAGAGAGAGAGAGAGCAGACAGGCAGGTGAAGATGAAGGTGTATTAGGGAGGAGGGGGGGAAAGAGCTTGGACCATCACCAAATCAGCCAAATGTAAATGTCACGTCTATCAAACAGGAGACCATGCTTTCATGAGAAATGGTTTAAAGATCACACTGGGCTCCATTACAGCTCCCCCTCTTCTTAAGGGGGGTTCTTTGTTTCTACTGTGCAAAATAATTTGTAACACAAATGTCTAAACTGGCATGAAAGACAGATTCAGCTCTTGTGAAGACTGGCATGCGAAACTGGAAAAGGCACTGGGGAAATTCAGTGCACATAAAGACAGGCAGTGCCACAGATTAGCACTGATGACATGGATTCAGAAGATCAATCCTGTTAATATTCAACCTTCAGATGAGCTGGAAAGAGCAGCAGCAAGTGAGGAAAAATCTTCTGGAGTTAAGTACTTGGCACGGCAAGGCCTGGCTTTTCGAGGTGTTAGTAAGGAGAGTGGGAATTTCAAGCAGCTTCTAATGCAAACAGCAGAGGGCGATGCAGAGCTGACCATGTGGCTGAAAGGCCACTTTGATTTCACCAGTGCTGTTTAACTGTAACACCTGTTCCTGGGTTGCCCTCAGTCCTTGTTATTGGTTATGATTCTCACTGTCCTGCACTGTGTCTTGTTAGCTGTGTATTTAAGTGCCTGTTCTGCTTCTGTTGTTTCATGGTTCATTATAGCTGTATGTATGTATATAGTTCTCCAGTTGTGTTTATTCCATCATTTAGTTCATTCCTGGTCATTTGCAGTTTATTTTGGATCCATCCTGATCCTTTTGGTTTTGATGTGTGAGTTGTAATAAACCCTATTTTTCCATCCGTGTCATGTACTGCCGCAACCAGAAGAGGGCAGAAGATATGGCACAAAAACAAAGGAAGAAGCCTAACTTTAAAAAGAACAAAAAACATCAAGACTCATCCAGCATGGGGTGGTGGGTTAACGAATAACACAAACAATCAAAGAATAAGCAAACAAATGAGAGAAAAGATGCAGAGATGACTGAGAAGCAGGGGATGACTGGAGAAGAGACGACAGGACCAGAAGACAGGAGGGATACAGGGAGAGCGGAGAAGAGAGTATAACTGAAGAATGGGAGAAGAGGAGAGACTACAGAGAACATAGATGACTGGAGGGGAGGGAATATAGGACCAACAGAGAGAAGGAGGAAGGGCTGTGGAGGAGAAGACAGGATAAGAGGGGAAAATGTGAGCAGAGAAGGACAAACACCCCCACTGCCCACCAAAGTGCACTTGTAAGTAAACCACAATTTTAGCCTTGGGCTCAATATATGGACTTGTCTCTGTGTAGCAATGCATAGAATCCTTGACACTGGTTATGACTGTACTGTATTAGTCCTAAACCTGCCATTATAGTGTAAGAAGAAAAGATTTTTTTTTAATAAATCATTTTAAAAAAAGGTAGAGCGATGTAGCCCCCGGAGAAGTCCCCCCCCCCCCCCCCCCCCAAGCCCTGTTTACTGTTTATTCCCTTCTAGCTACCAGATGAAACTCACAATGCACCCCAACGCCACCTAACTTCTCTTCCACATGATGCACCTTATTTACCCTTTGAATCCTGTCCATTATTGAGCGTTTTTCTATCCATTTGATTATAAGTTTATTACACTGTATGTACATTAGTCAGCCATTTTCCGGACAGTCTGGGCTACTCAGATATGTCATAATTCGATTTGTAAATGCTGACAGTCTTGATATTATCCTTCTTATCAGGAAAAACTACTTCTGCATATAGATATTTCTCAATTTTTTGTCTCATCTAATATAAAAATTGGCAGGTAGTACAAATATAATCTTATAAATGCTGAGATTAGAGTATCTGCGATGCAGGAATGCAGGGGTTTCATTGGGGCCCTTTCTATGGCTTAGTACTGTGAAGGAGTACATGGTTAGTGCCAGGCGAAAATGAATATCTTTGATTTTGCATCCATTTGGTAACTTGTTGAAGTTGTCTGATAGTCAGTAATACATGGCTTAATTAATATGATTCTTTATTTACTACTTTATAACATCTGACAGAAACTGAAATAGGAAAGCTTATTTTAATTGATGGTCCACTGGATAAACACAGACATTACAGACGGTTTTAGAGTCTAATGCTGAATGTTGTTTGCTATGATTTTTCTGCCTGCATATGCTGTGATTGGTGCAGTGAAATTTGAGAATGTGTTTGTGATCAGTATCATAGCCTCAGACAACAAACCAACGCTGTAGCGTGTCACTGTGTTTACATGTGAGAGGGGTTCCAGTTACATAAGGGACTCGTTCTAATTGTTTTGACGGAGCTTGACAAACCTAAAAAATAAATGCTGGTGTTATCAAAAACTAAGTCATATAGCTATATTCCAGATTTATTACAGCCAAACACATCTCGGAGCTCCGAGGAACCTCCTTCTCCTTATATTTCCCTCTATCCCACTCTTCTCATCCCTCCATCCCTCAAATACTGTGTAATGATGATATGTGTGCATGTGGAGGGTGAGGGATGGGCGTGGAAGGTAATAGTTAATTAAGTGGCTACACCTGGGTTGTGAGGGATCTGGGGTTAATAGAGGGAGTGGGAGGCGCGTTAGGGAGATTTGGTCTGGTAGGCACCGTACGGGTGGGGTCCGGGAGGGAGGTGCCGCTCGCATGCCGTTTAGGGCTGCCGGCGGTGAAGCCAGAGAGTGGGCGGTAGGGACAGTTCCCGGTGCGGTAGGGCGAGGACAGTCAGGACAGTGGGGGTAGGAGGCTATGACCACTGCTTAGACGGGGTGGTTGATAGACGGGAGTAGCGGCACCCTCATAGGGACGGATTGGCGGTGGGGGGGTGGGATTCCCTTTCCGTGGGACGTTCTAGGTGACGGACCGGTGTGATTGTTCCTTCCCCGGGGGAGGGTCCTGATCCCTGGGGGGGAGGGGGTGTTCTGTTTTAACTATGTCTTTATTGTATGTGTGTTACGTGTGGTTTAAATGCGCAGTGTAACTGCTTAGGGTCGGGACAGGACTATATACAGTAGGCGGTTCTGGTCCCGTAACGCTTGCCTGTGCCCGAAGTGTGGGGATTACTGTGCATTGCAGTGCTATTGGTGTGCCGTGCCCTAATAGGGATGTTGTGTGGTGCGGGATTTACTGTGTGGTAGCGTGGGTTAACACACGCTTAAAAAGGGGTGGTGTGCTACGAGGAGAAAGCGGGACCGAACTCTTTGTGAATCCAGATCCGACCCAATGGGTCGCTGCATGAATTGTACTGAATAAAAGTATCTTTGTACTTTTAGCTGCAGTCTGGTGGTGATCTGTTCTCCTTTCACAGCCTCTGACGCTAGTTTAGGTTAGTTGCACTGGTGGCAGCGGTAGGATCATTTCTTTCCTTTGTGGTTTTCCCGTTTAGAAATCTAGAATTAGCTTTAGCATGTCGGAGGCCGAGGATAGTGTACAATCTCCTAATTATGAGGGCGCTGATTGTCCTGTTACGTCTAGAGAGTGTTTTCTCAATCTCCCGGTGCCCCCCCTGCTCACCCAATATTTATACCGGAAACTTTTAATGGTGTGGGGCGTGAGTGGTCTGACTGGTCGGAACAATTTGATCTGGCGGCTGAGGTAAACAGGTGAGATGAGTCTCTGAAAATTAAGTTTATGTCTTTGCTATTGTCTGGCCGTGCTAGGGAGATGCTAACTACATCAAAAACCAAATGAATTAAAAAACGCGGAAAATAATGTTGAAATGAAAATATATTTTTTGACAGCGATCGACGACCTGTAATATTTTTGACGATGTCGCTGCTATATCGCTATTTGTAAAAAAAGGAAAAAAATAGTTACTGGAAAAGCTACAGCGTTTTAAAAGTATTTGCTCTACCGATAAGCTACTGAAAGAAGTAAAGTTAGTAGCGTCGATTATTTTAGTTAGCTACTCCACAACACTGGACATAAAAATAACTGAACAATGTTAACATTTTCGTAATTTAAGCCCTCTCAACAGAAGCACTTTAATGAGAATATTTGAAAAATTAACTGATAACATATCAGTTATCTATATTTTTTTAATTTACTTTGAAAACAGACTCAAATTAAGCCTATACGAAAAATTCAGAAGCCTATACAGTCTCAAATGAAGCCTGTTGCGTTTTTATACAATCAGTCTGGGATTCCGCTTAACGTCACGCCCGAAGCTCACACTTTGATTGCAAACGGGAAGAAACATAACTATTGTCACGTACATCGGCGGATGTCATCAATTAAGCCTGCATACTGGAGACTACAAAGGGACAGCACACGCAACGGGGGTTGCGAAGTATTGCCAATGTTTCATTTCTATATCGAGCGCTTGCTTGTCCAGTGTCATTCCCTCGTTCCTTACCTTGCCTGCCTTCCTTTCCCAGAGCAGCCCTCGTCCCTGAACCTCCCGTCCTGCCTTCCCTGCCAGCCCCAGGATCTCTCGTCTCCCCTTCCCTTCGTCTCCGTGTCCTGTGCCTGCCTGTTGGACTGGATCTCCCCGGCTACCGAATCTACCTTCTGTCCCCGACCATTCTTCTTGCCTGGCCCATTGAAAGCCTGTTACCTGCTCGATCTAATAAAGATCGCGCTGTTCCGCATTCCTGGGTCCGCGTTTCCCTGCCGAGGGTGCCCTAACAATTATGTCTCCAGTAATAATTTTCTGCTAATAGCATTAATTCTCTTATTTCGGTATCGGTGTACTGCATGTACATGTTATCACCATCAAAGAAAAAAACGCGTTATGACTTATCAGTCATTATTATTGTTTTTGTCGTTTATTTAATCGTGTAGCAATACTGCCACTTGTCATATTATTAATTGCGTATTTATATAATATTAACCAATGACCAATCTCTGTATCTTACTAGCATCTTTTGCGCATTTGTCTTTGTATCAGCCGTAGCGGTCTGCAGGGGGAATCGCAGAAGCTGGAGTTTCTTAGAGCGCTGCATGGGTTTGGACAAACATTAGGTATTGGTAATATTACTGGACAAAAATATATCGTTATTGGTGTCCACCAAAGTTTCCAGCACTAGCTACAAGAAATGAGATTGAATGCATTTGCTCGTTTTTATTTGTATTTATTTTTTAAAAAGTTTCTTACATTATATCCGTGCTTTTTAAAGGTTATATCTCAATTTTTCAAAAGTAAACACAAAAAGGATGACACTTAATGCCCCCTCCCTGCCCCCACCCTATTTAGAACGTTAGCGTTCCATTACGTAAAAAATGCAGTACTACGTCATGATGCACCGCTTATAAATAATCTGTTTGATAAGGGAGAAGCAAACACAAACGATTCGTGAGTGCATCGTACGTGTTGTAAGAGCAAGTGAAGCTGAAAGACATTGACAGTGAAGGTAAGGCCTCCCCTTCAAAATGTATACTTCACTTAGATCAAAGGTATTAAACTAAAAATATGCTAAACTACCGACCGCAAAACGTGCAGACTGGCGGGTGTCAATTGCGCTGGAATGACATTACATGGTTTTAATTTTTCTCTGATATCGGCCGGCCATATACAGTAATTTGTTTGAGACCCCTGAATTTAAATAATAATTATTTTTTATAACGATGGTGGCCTATATAATGTGCCGATTTACTTGTGAAGTTGTTCAGCTGGTTGACATGGCATTGATTACTGCTTTTTAAGAAAGTGCATGTAGTCTCACACTGCAGAAGTCCATTGCTCAGTTGTCAGCATGCTCAGCGTGTCGCCTGTGATGTGTCCTGCACAGCAGCAGGCTACATTGCGTTTAATGGACTAATACTTCTTCAACCCATTAAATGATTCCTTTCTCTCTCCCTGCCAGTGATGGCACCCTCTATCAATCTCTTCACCTTCCTCGTCCTGTCCCTGGTGGGGGGCAGCTCTTCATGGGACGAAGCTTCGCCTTGCGGATCCGGCTCCATCCTGACAAGGCCCTACACGGCCTTGTGTGAGCTGGATGCGGTGTGGGGCTTGGTGGTGGTGGTGGCGGCAGTGGCGGCGGCCCTCGCCTCGCTGATCCTGCTCCTGATGGTACTGTGTCGCCTGCGGAAGATCACAGAGGCTGAGGAGCGCAGCGGGGTGGCGCCGCTACTCCTGCTGCTCGCTGCCATATTTGGGCTTTGTGGCCTCAGCCTGGGATACATCGCTGAGCAGCAAGAGAGCCTCTGCTTCGCCCGGCGTGTCCTGAGGGGGGTGTTGCTTGCTATCTGCAACACATGCCTCGTGTTTCAGGGTCTGCGACTGCGCCGGTTGGGACAAGGTGCTCATAGCCCCAGCACAGGTCAACTGATGGGGCTGGCGGTGGCCTTGGCCGTGTTGGATCCGGAGTGGATCCTTCTAGCCACGATGTCCACATGCCAGCCAGCCTGTGATTACCAGCCGCTGGACTTTGCGCTGGCCACCACTTATGTGCTGGTCCTGCTCCTGGCAGCACTGGTGGGGGCGGCCTGCAGTCTGTGGAGGCAGCAGCCTCGGTGGAGGTGCAGGACCGCGTGGCTGCTCATCACCTGCCTGGCCTCAGTCCTGCTGTGGGTGGCCTGGATCACCTTCTGCCTGTATGGCAACGCGGCGCTTGGCCTGTCCCCAACATGGGACAACCGGGTACAGGCAGTGGTGCTGCTGGCACAGGCATGGCTGCTCATACTGCTGCACGCTGCTCCTGAGGTCCACGCCACCTTACGGCCCCCGTCCCGCATGAGAGAGGCCAATTTAGAGGAGGGCCTTTCTCACCTGTAGTTTGGAGCAAACCGGGACTTCGTGTTCAGTGACAACAACTCAGGTATGGTACTTTGTTTTCGCTTCTTTGACCTACTCTGTGACTCTGTGTGTACTTGAGAGAGAGCATAGCCCTCGCTCTTTCCTCACATGGAGCCCCTATTGGAAGTCTGTGGAACAGCAGCATATAAACAAGGTCTATGGACCTTTCCCTGTAACTCAGATCTCACTTGAGCAGAGCTTAGGTACCATGGCTGCATGTGCCCCCCCCCCCCCCCCCCAACAATCCCAAAAAAAAATGTGAAGTATGACTACTGCACTGCTGAAGGATGTTTACATGATCAATATCTGTCTCTCTCCTGCAGGTGTCCTCCCCAGCCCCCAGGAAACATTACATTTTAAATAAATAATATATATATCATCATCTCTGGAAGTGGTGTGTTTTTTTAGGGTTAAAAAGTTGAGAAACATTCAATGGTCATCATCATACCATATATCAGTAGCCCAGCCACTGGTCAGTTCCTTCACTCTACTGTTACAGACTTTCATGAAAACATTTTTTAAATGTGGGTGTTTTACCTGTGTGATATGCTTCCCTTTTGTACTGGACATAAAATATAATTTAATTTTTACATTATATTACTCATACAACAGGTGGTGCAGTGGTTAGCACTGTTGCCTCACACCTCTGGGACCCGGGTTCGAGTCTCTGCCTGGGTCACATGTGTGTGGAGTTTGCATGTTCTCCCCATGTCGTCGTGGGGTTTCCTCCGGGTACTCCGGTTTCCCCCCACAGCCCAAAAACATGCTGAGGCTAATTGGAGTTGGTAAATTGCCCGACTGGTATGTGAATGTGCCCTGCGATGGGCTGGTCCCACATCCTGGGTTGTTCCTTGCCTCGTGCCCATTGCTTCCGGGATAGGCTCCGGACCCCCCGCGACCCAGTAGGATAAGCGGTTTGGAAAATGGATGGATGGATGGATGGATTACTCATACAAACACACACATCTGTAGGTTCTCAACTCTAGGTTTATATCAAACACATTAAAGCCAAACAAATGCAAAAAGTCCATGTATCGTTTGTCCTTGGGTTTTCCAGTCCAAAACGAAATCAGGAAAACTAAGCAACAGCAGCGTTTTTTGGTTTTTCTGTTAGAAGGGGAAAAAGCGAAAAGCAGAAAACAAAAAATCAGGCTTCATATTTTATCCTAAAATGTAGAAAATATTACAAAAATACACCATTCTAAGGGTGGGTGTTTCCAAGCTTATGACTGGGACTGTTAATGTTGTAAAATTAAGATAAAGTTCACATTAGGCTGTATCTTACATCTCTGGTATCTGTTAGATCTGAATTTACTCATAGAAAAGAAACAAAAAAAGGTGATTTTACGGTTTTCCCATTTGGTTTTAAAACAGAAAAACAACAAATTTATTTTTGTATGACGCGTTATCCCAACAATACATTGTCTCAAAGCGCTTTACAGCATCCCCACCCAAAGCCCCCAGTGAGTAAGACATAGGTGACAGTGGCAAGGAAAAACTCTCTAGAAGGAAGAAACCTTGGGAGGGACCAGACTCAAAGGGGGAGCCCAACCTCCAGGGGCCGGTAGGGAGAGTCGAATAGAAGAGATGGCTAAGTGCCAAGTCACATTGTCCAAATCATAGGATTTGAGGCACAACCGGGGAGCAGGGAGGTGATGACAAGCCCGTGCCGACTCTCCTTCCAATCGCCAGGCAACCAGAAGTAATTAGGCAGCGGGTCATACATGGAAGATGGCACAGGCAGAACGCGAGCTGGATGCAAGGACGTCATGGGTACATGTCACATGTAGCAGGGTGTGCTGAAAATCTTGATAGATTGAGGTCTCCAGGCAGCACACCCCAGGAGGAGTTGGGGAAATAAAATGTGCAATTAGTCAAAGTATAGGGGAGACTATAGGCAGTGCTAACAGTTAGGTGAGTGCAATATGAAGTGCAAAGTGCAAGCTCCGGCAGATATGGCAATGGCAGCATAAGTAGGAGGGAGAGGCAAGTGGGAATGCAGGCATGGGGAGTCCCTGAAATGTCAGCACTCCAGTTCCACAAGGGATGGTGAAGCTAGAGTGACAGCCCTGACAGTTCAGTTTATCTAAAGCCAATGGCATCGAACGCCACCCAGCTCTACACCTCACACTGTAGGTCTGACTGGTGGCAGCGGTGGGATCATTTCTTTCCTTTGTGGTTTTTCCGTTTAGAAACCTAGAATTAGCTTTAACATATCGGAGGTGGAGGATAGTGTACAATCTCCTAATTATGAGGGCGCTGATTGTCCTGTTATACGTGTAGAGAGTGTTTTCTCAATCTCCCGGTGGCCCCCCCTGCTCACCCAATATTTATACCGGAAACTTTTAATGGTGTGGGGCGTGAGTGGTCTGACTGGTCGGAATAATTTTATTCGCCTGAGGTAAACAGGTGGGATGAGTCTCTGAAAATTAAGTTTAAGTCTTTGCTGGTGTCTGGCCGTGCTAGAGAGATGTATAGTGGGATGCCGAGTGAGGCTAAAAGTAATTATGGGTTGTTAAAAGCGGCTATTGCAAGGTGTTTTGAACCTGGTGATAGTAGTGATTGGAATAGAGCTAGTTTTACCGCCCGTCGCCGCCTGCATAGCGAGACGGCAAGGGAATTTGGTAACGCCTTACGGAGATTAGCCGCTAGGGCTTATCCCACGGCTGATCATCGGATTTGTGATCTGTTGGCAAGAGACCAGTTTATTACGCATTTTGCTACCGGTGATTTTCGGGTTAGCCTGTGTAGTGCCAAGCCTAATACGCTGGAAGATGTCATTGAACTTGCTTCTGAAATGGAGTTGCTGAGAAGTTTGGAGCAGACTTCTTTGCCACCTGACGTTAAAGTGAGGGGAGTGGTGGAGCATAAATTAGAAAGGGATGAACAAATGGAGGTGTTGTTCGGGGTGGTAGAGGAGTTAAGGCAGGAGGTAAAATCGCTTCGTACCACGGTGTCTAAGATGCAAGAGGGGATGAAAAGCTTTCTAAGTAAATATGGGGTGGTGTTGGATTTTGGTAGGAAGGAGTGTCGGGTTATGGGTCAATTATTACCTCTCCTTGTGCCAGCAGATGTGGACAAGCCTCGGGTCGTCATGGTTCCAGAAGATACTGTAATCCCCCCCCCCCCTCGAAGTGAGGCAATCATTGCTGGTAAGGTGGAGAATACAGGTGGGGCTGCTTTTGAGGGTATGTTGGAGCCTTTGGATTCGGCATCTAGCCAGTGTAATATAATGATGGGGGGATGAGGGTAGGTACCTTGCATACGGGTATTGAGGTGAGTCGGAAAGCAGAGAATGTAGACCTGGGTGAGGATGAGGAGGATTCTGTTGTGCCCTGGACAGTCGATAGGCTTGTAACATATTTTGATTGCACCAGAAGGGGTTTGCCTCATCCGATATGACTGGTATTTATACCGTGTTGCAGAAGAATTTGTCTGTATTTAGTGCCGGAGAGGGAGATTTGGGGAGAACTCGCCTGATGTTGTATAACATTGATACTGGTGAGGCGAAGCCGGTAAAGTTGCCTCCCCGCCGTGTCCCCCTCCATTTGCAGGAGGAAGTATCTGGTCACTTAAAGCAGATGCTGGAGAATAACATCATTCAGCCCTCGAATAGCCCTTGGGCAGCGCCGGTGGTTCTGGTACGGAAGCGAGATGGTGGCCTTCGGTTTTGCGTTGATTATCGCAAATTGAATGATGTTACCCGTAAAGACACGTACCCCTTACCCCGAATTGATGATGCGTTGGGTAGTTTGAGCAAGGCTTGCTGGTTTTCTATATTGGATTTAGCCAGTGGGTACTGGCAAGTCGAGGTGGATCCAAAAGATAAGCATAAGACGGCGTTTATCACTCGTCAGGCCTTTTCCAATTTAATGTGCTGAGTTTTGGCCTGTGTAACAGTCTGAGAACTTTTCAGCGTTTCATGGATTTAGAGTTGGCGAGTCTTCAGTGGACTACTTGTTTGGTGTACTTAGACGATACAATAATATTTGGCCGTACCTTTCAAGAACATCTGGACCATGTGGATGAGGTTATAACGAAATTGCGTCAGGCTAATCTGAAGGTTAAACCGGCGAACTGTAACTTGTTTGCCACAGAAGTGCAGTATTTGGGCCATATAATATCGGCTAGGGGTGTGAAAGCTGATCCGGCTAAAGTGGAAGCTGTGCTCCAGTGGCCGGTGCCTAAAAATCAGACAGAGGGGAGGAGTTTTGTGGGCCTTGCCTCTTATTATAGGAAGTTTATTCGGGGTTTTGCTGAACTTGCTCGTCCTCTGCTCCAGCTGACCGAGAAGGGCAGACGGTTTACATGGACAGAAGCTTGTCAGGCAGCATTTGAACAGCTCAAACTTAGTTTGATGTCTGTAGCAGTCCTGTCTTACCCCGACCCTAATAAAACCTTTATATTAGATACGGATGCGAGTGATGCAGGTATTGGGGCAGTATTGTCCCAGGTAGAAGGGGGACGGGAACAGGTGATAGCATATGCTAGTAGGGCTTTGACTAAACAAGAAAGGAAATATGCAACAACCAAGAAGGAGTTAAGTATGGTTACCTTCATAAAACATTTTAAATACTACATGTTGGGGAAGGAGTTCATCTTACGGACAGATCATAACTCCTTAAGATGGTTGCATAATTTCCAAGGTTTAGAGGGGCAGTTGGCTAGGTGGGTGGAGCAGCTGGCCAGCTTCCAATATAAGAGAGTGCATCGGCCGGGTCGGGGACACGCTAATGCGGACGCCCTCTCTAGAGTGCCCGCTTTTCTGCCAGTAACCTCAGACTCACCGCCAGCTACCCAGGAAAAAGGGGGAGAGGTGATATGTGCTGTGAGAGAGGTGTGTCAGGAGGCAGTGGCATGTCAGGAGGAGTGTGATGAGCTGGGGCAGGATCAGCAAGGAGATGCTGAGCTGCGGGAGATTTTTGCTTTAAAGGAAGGGAGGGAGGGCAGGTAGTCAGCCTCCAAATGAGTTGTGGAAATATGCATCAGTGTGGGATCAGTTGCAGGGTTCTAGGTTGGTACGATATCCACCTTTGCATTCTGATGCAGCAAACCAAGTCCAGGTTGTTATCGACAAGTCTTTGGTGCCAGAAATTTTGAGGCAGTTGCATGATGCTACCACTAGGGGTCATTTGGGAATACAAAAGTTGCAAGCAAAGGTGAAAGATCGCTTTTATTGGCTGGGATGGTTTGGGGATGTTAAGCACTTGTGTCGGGAGTGTGTGGATTGTGGTTCCCGGAAAGTGGGGGGGAAACAGGGGTGTGCCCCGCTGCAGTCTGTTGTAACCGCTAGGCCATATGAACGGGTAGCATTGGACATTTTAGGGCCATTACCGGTAACTCCAGGGATGAATAAGTACATTGTGGTCATTGGGGATTATTTCTCAAAATGGACTGAGGCATTCCCTCTCCCTAATCAGGAAGCTTCCACTGTGGCCAAGGTCTTGGCGGAGCAGTGGGTCTGTCGCTTGGGGGCCCCTCGCTCTATCCATACAGATCAGGGCCGAAATTTTGAATCAAATTTATTTAAAGAGGTGTGTCAATTGTTGAACATTCAAAAGACTAAGACATCAGCTTATCACCCCCAGTCAGATGGGATGATTGAGAGGTTCAACAGGACATTGTTGGCAATGTTGTCTCTCTTTGTGGAGGAAAATCAGTCCAATTGGGATGTTTTGTTGCCTTGTGTGATGATGGCTTACAGGAGTAGTATTCACTCTAGTACTGGGGTTACACCGTACAAGGTTGTTTTTGGGCAAGAGATAGTGTTGCCAGTGGATGTTATGTTGAATCTCAACGAGGGGGAAAGATTTTCCTTTGTAACGGAATATGTGGCCAGACTAGGGGACATATTGTCCACAGTGGTGGGAGCAGTGAAATGTCATCAGGCAAGAGCTTCGGGTAAGCAGAAGCAAGCGTATGACTTTAGAGCGCAAGTCCAGCACTATTCAGAGGGGGAACTGGTATGGGTTTGGAGGAAGGCTAGAAGACGGGGGTTATGTCCAAAGTTACAGAGGAGGTTTAAGGGTCCATATAAGGTGGTGGAAAGGATAACGGAGGTATTGTATCGAGTGGTACCAGTGGAAGGGGGAAGTGAGGTGGTGGTGCATTTTAATCGACTTAAACCATTTCTCTCTACTGTAACAGAGGCTGCCAATCAGGAGGGCAGAGACCAAGTGATGCCTGTTGGTACCCTGCCTGAGCTAAAAGATTCCCCCCCTGGTGGTGGCTATCCGCAACCACGGCCCTTAGTAGAAAAGGGTGGCGAGATGGAGGGGGGGGTGCCAGGGCTAGAAGTGTGGGCAATGGCAGCCAATCGGCCAGAAGAGGCAAGTGCAATTGGACCAGGGCAGCAGGGGGAAGGGGTCCAGCCTACCTGAACCTGGCGGAGCCGAGCCTGTAAGGTCCCTCCAGAGCCACACAGCGATGGGCCTGCTGCTATGCATGGGGCCAAGGAACAAGAATGGAGGGAAGCGGCTCCAGTTCAGAAGACTCGTCTGCGACGTCGGAGGAGGCCACCAACATGGTCCAAGGACTATGAAATGTTGTGACTCAAGGACGAGTCTGCCCTAAGGGTGGGGGAGTGTAATTTTGATGTGTGGGGGGTGACGGATGGGCGTGGAAGGTAATAGTTAATTAAGTGGCCACACCTGGGTTGTGAGGGATCTGGGGTTAAGAGAGGGAGTGGGAGGCGCGTTAGGGAGATTTGGTCTGGTAGGCACCGTACGGGTGGGGTCCGGGAGGGAGGTGCCGCTCGTATGCCGTTTAGGGCGGCCGGCTGTGAAGCCAGAGAGTGGGCGGTAGGGACAGTTCCCGGTGCGGTAGGGCGAGGACAGTCAGGACAGTGGGGGTAGGAGGCTATGACCACTGCTTAGACGGGGTGGTTGATAGACGGGAGTAGCGGCACCCTCATAGGGACGGATTGGCGGTGGGGGGGTGGGATTCCCTTTCCGTGGGACGTTCTAGGTGACGGACCGGTGTGATTGTTCCTTCCCCGGGGGAGGGTCCTGATCCCTGGGGGGGAGGGGGTGTTCTGTTTTAACTATGTCTTTATTGTATGTGTGTTACGTGTGGTTTAAATGCGCAGTGTAACTGCTTAGGGTCGGGACAGGACTATATACAGTAGGCGGTTCTGGTCCCGTAACGCTTGCCTGTGCCCGAAGTGTGGGGATTACTGTGCATTGCAGTGCTATTGGTGTGCCGTGCCCTAATAGGGATGTTGTGTGGTGCGGGATTTACTGTGTGGTAGCGTGGGTTAACACACGCTTAAAAAGGGGTGGTCTGCTACGGGGAGAAAGCGGGACCGAACTCTTTGTGAATCCAGATCCGACCCGATGGGTCGCTGCATGAATTGTACTGAATAAAATTATCTTTGTAATTGTAGCTGCAGTCTGGTGGTGATCTGTTCTCCGTTTACAGCCTCTGACGCTACTGTAGTTTGGGTTCGTTACAATATCAATTTGATGACTCGCATATTCCCTATAATATAGGGTCTATATTTTCTAATTTTAAGTTTTTTTAATGTTTATAACCTTAGATCTATGCAAACCATTTCGTATATATCCAACAACACAGTACAATTATGGTGGATATCTGGTTTATGACAGTAAAACAATGTACATTTTATGTACACTGAATGTAAAATTAAAGTTAATGAAAGCAAAATTATTGAAAACACATGTTGGTACAATAAAACCATTAGAATTTTACAGATAAAGCATCCATCCATCCATCCATCCATCTTCCAAACCGCTTATCCTATTGGCTCGCGGGGGGTCCGGAGCCTATCCCGGAAGCAATGGGCACGAGGCAGGGAACAACCCAGGATGGGGGGCCAGCCCATCGCAGGGCACACTCACACACCAGTCACTCTCACACACACACCTATGGGCAATTTAGCAACTCCAATCAGCCTCAGCATGTTTTTGGACTGTGGGGGGGAAACCGGAGAACCCGGAGGAAACCCCACGACGACATTGGGAGAATATGCAAACTCCACACACATGTGACCCAGGCAGAGTCTCGAACCCGGGTCTCAGAGGTGCAAGGCAACAGTGCTAACCACTGCACCACCATGCTGCCCCTGCATATCACCATAAGTTTAATTTCTGTAAAAATTCAGAAAAGAAATTGACCAGTTTCACTGAAGGGGTTTCTTTTATTTTACAAACTGTGCGTAAAAATATGTTTATGCAATGTAGTTTTGATAAACCTTTACTGTCATTTAACATAAGAGGAAAAATTATACTGTAGTCAAAATGGCTGATATAAAATGGTTTAAAACTGTGAAAAAAAATTGCCTTTTTTTACAGTGTATACTTCCAGTCAGAAGCCACACCGGCAGATACGGATTTCTGAAATAGCAAAGTTAAAGGTCGACGAATAATATCCCTCATCTCTTTTAAAACAATAGGTAAGATGCTGTTATGATATCCTGTCTAGGGTTGGAGTGTAACAGTATTCACAGGAAAGGGGAATGGGATAAAGGGACAAACAGGGTGAGGGCAAGAAGGGAACACCAGTGGGCAAAGGGATATTTTTTGTATTTTCATTTTTTTTTCATGTATACTGACACTGAACAAATAACCCGGTGCAAAAGACTTTGGGAGTGACCACAGCCAAAATAACAAACAAAATCCCCAACTATCAAGTGCGACCCACAGCTAATCTCACCTAAGTGCAAAAGAAAAGGAAACCAAAAGACAAACACTCCACCTCACTCCCTAACCAAATAAACAGAGTCCAACACACACTTGCAAAACAAAACAGCAGTCACTCCCTATGCAGCAATACAATCACACATACATAACTTACACACAAGTCAAAGCAACAAGGGGGCTAGTGAAGACGTAAACCAAAGAAAACCAAGCGGGGAGACAGCAAGCCAAACTGAGGTCGCGGGGGGGACCGGAGCCTGTCCTTGGAACAACAGGCGTAGGCAGGAACCAACCCTGGGCAGGAGTCAACACTCTGCAGGGCGCAAACACTCACAACTCAGATTTGCCAATTAACCTACCCTGCGCACTTTTGGACTGTGGGAGGAAACTGGAGCCCCTGCTGGAAGTCTTTCCCCATTCACCACATTATATTGCCAGAAGACTGAAAATTAGATATCAAATACTAGAGTGACATAAAAACAAAAAACAAGTTTGCTTGTAATGAGACGCAAAACAGAAGATTATCTCTTTTTATATTTTGAGAAAACATTTTAACATTTATCCAACCGGTCAAATGGTTTAATACTTCATACAGCAGCATTTCTAAACTCATTCCTCAGCACACCAGACAGCTCCACATTTTTGCTCTGTCCCAGATCCCTGCATGCATGAACCAAACAGTCACCTTTTACTGCTGTGCTGAGAGCTTGGACAGAGCAAAACTGTGGATCTTTGCAGTGGGGTCCAAGGACTGGGTTGGGAAACCCTGGCATAGAGGAGACTGCAGTGAGAGCCAAGAAAAAAAGAGATTAGAGAGGAAGTGTGACGCCCGCTCCGTCCGCTCCTCGTGTGTGCCACGCCCCCTAATTACCCACGTGTGATTTCCTGATCGTGCCCAGTCGTGTCTTGTTTCCTGCTGCCTTGTTTCATGTATTTAAGTTCCTGATTTGTACTAACCCGTGTCTGTCATTGATGTTAGTCGGCGTGCCATGTTCCCGAGTCCTCGTCCTTCCAATAAATCCCCGTTTGCCCTGATTCTGCCTGCTCGCCTGCTTCCTGCCCGCTCGCCCCGTCCGTGCGCCTCACCCGCAAACGCCGAGCGTGACAGAATGACAGACCACAAACAAGCAGCTTCCGTAACTGTGGAGGACTACCGCAGTTACGTCGATCAGCTGCTATTTTGGATCGCCCAGCCCGGCATCCGGGAAGATCCCCCGGCCTGGGATCTCATCAGCCGGAGCTGGGACATCCTGGACCGGCTGTCCCTGGAAAGGGACGCGCACCTCGCGGAGGAGGTGCGCGATAACTTCCAGCGGGTGGCCGAGCTCCGTAAAGAGCGGTGGGTTGCGCCACGCGAACCGAGGACCATCCTCCCGCCGTCCGCTTTCTCGGACAGTGCGCAGCCTACCCCCCTGACGGTGACGCGGAGAAGGAGGAAGAAGCAGACGGTCGCCCGGACGATCGTCCTAGGGGCGTGCGCTCTCGTCCCCGCCTCCTTCCCAGCTGGTGAGCCTGAGGAGCTCCCTCTGCTCTTGCCGCCCACGCAGCCGCCGCCCTCGGACTTTGCTCCCACGCGGCCGCCTACACCGCTCGCGCAGCCGCATGCGCAGCCGCCTGCGCCGCTCGCGCAGCCGCTCCCGTCTTCGCCTGCTGCAGCCGCTCCTGAGGCACCCCCGTTGCAGTCCCCTGCAGTTCCCGGGCGAGCGCCCCCACGACGACGGTCTGCAGTTCCCGGGCGAGCTCCCCCACAGCACTTGCCTGCAGTCCCTGCTCAGGCCGAGCAGGCAACCCCTGTGCCTGCAGTCCCTGCTCAGGCCGAGCAGGCAACCCCTGTGCCTGCAGTCCCTGCTCAGGCCGAGCAGGCAACCCCTGTGCCTGCAGTCCCTGCTCAGGCCGAGCAGGCAACCCCTGTGCCTGCAGTCCCTGCTCAGGCCGAGCAGGCAACCCCTGTGCCTGCAGCCCCTGCTCAGCCCGAGCAGCCGCCTTCGCAGTCGCCGCTGCCTCCCCCATGCGCTGCGCCCCAGTTGGAGGTCCCGAGTGAGCCCCTGGCCATCGCCAATCGGTTCTTTGCCCTCCAGGGGCTGTACTGGAGGATAATGGAGGAACCTGCCACACGGGGCTTCTCGGAGGGGGAACAACTTGCCGTGCACCTGGGGCAGGCTTTCGCCGCGTTCTCCCCTACCTCGCCTCTGAGTGACCTTGAGAGGTTGGCCGGGGATCTCCGGAGGCTGATCTCTCTCCGGAGAGCAGCTCCCGGGCAGGCGCCCCCTCTGCAGCCGCCTGCTGCAGCTCCCGGGCAGGCGCCCCCTCTGCAGCCGCCTGCTGCAGCTCCCGGGCAGGCGTCCCCACTGCAGCCGCCTGCTGCAGCTCCCGGGCAGGCGCCCTCACTGCAGCCAGCTCCTGTTCCTGACCGCGCACCTGTTCCTGACTGCGCTCCTGTTCCTGCAGAGGCGCCCCCTCTGCAGCCGCCTGCTGCAGCTCCCGGGCAGGCGCCCCCACTGCAGCCACCTGCTGCAGCTCCCGGGCAGGCGCCCCCACTGCAGCCAGCTCCTGTTCCTGACCGCGCTCCTGTTCCTGACCGCGCTCCTGTTCCTGACCGCGCTCCAGTTCCTGCAGAGGCGCCCCCTCTGCAGCCGCCTGCTGCAGCTCCCGGGCAGGCGCCCCCTCTGCAGCCGCCTGCTGCAGCTCCCGGGCAGGCGCCCCCTCTGCAGCCGCCTGCTGCAGCTCCCGGGCAGGCGCCCCCACTGCAGCCACCTGCTGCAGCTCCCGGGCAGGCGCCCCCACTGCAGCCAGCTCCTGTGCCTGACCGCGTTCCTGTCCCTGGCCCCGCTCCTGTCCCTGGCCCCGCTCCTGTCCCTGGCCCCGCTCCTGTCCCTGGCCCCGCTCCTGTGACTCCTTCACCCTCACCCCGGCGACATCGACCCCGACCGGGGGTCGGTATGTCTGTGTCCCGCAGAGGGAGGGGACACAGACGTCGGACTGGGGTCCCTCCCGCCCTGCCCCCTGGCTCGCCCTCCCTCGCCTGCGCTCTGGCTTGGTTGGCGCCTGCAGGTCCTGGCCCTCCGGGTCGGCTGTCGCCTGCGGGTCCCCCTCCGGTGCCTCGTCGCCCTGCCTCGCTCCCCCCTCCGGTGCCTGGTCGGTCGCCTGCGGGCTCCCCGACGGCGGCTCCTCGGTTGCCTGCGGGGCCCCTACCTCCGGCCCTCCACCGGACGTCGCCGCCTGCTGCGGCTCCCCCCTCCTCCGGGCCTTCGCCGTGGGCCCCTCCTGCTCCCTCGTCCCCTTCCCCGGTGCTCCCTCCTGCTTCCTCCCTGGCCCCTCCGCGGGTCCCTCGCCCTGCCTCCTCGGCCCCTCCGAGGTCCCCTCCGGCTCCGGCCTCCCGGCCGCCTGCGGCCCCTCCGGCTGCCTCCCGTCGCCCGCTGGGGCTCCCTCGGGCTCCCCTTCCTTCCTCCTCCTTCTCTCCCTTCTTTCCTGTCTCTGTCCCGCCTGTCTTTGTTCCTCCTCCTGCCTTTGTTCCGCCCCGCTCTGTTCCTGGTTTCCCGTCGTTCCCTCCCGTCACTCCCGCTCCTTTTGTTCCGCCTGTTCCCTCTGTTTCTCCCTTCCTGGTCTGTCTGTCGGCCTTTCCTGTCTTGTGTGGTGTCCTGTCCTGGCTCCTGCCTCTTTGTCTGTTTTGCCTGTCCGTCTTGTTCCCTGTTCCCCGTTGATTTTTTTTTTTGCTCTTGTCTTTCAGGTCCTGTTCTGCCTCGTCCCGTCCGTCGCCCCCTTCCTTGGCGCGCCCGGTGTAGCGCGCCTTTGGGGGGGGGGTTCTGTGACGCCCGCTCCGTCCGCTCCTCGTGTGTGCCACGCCCCCTAATTACCCACGTGTGATTTCCTGATCGTGCCCAGTCGTGTCTTGTTTCCTGCTGCCTTGTTTCATGTATTTAAGTTCCTGATTTGTACTAACCCGTGTCTGTCATTGATGTTAGTCGGCGTGCCATGTTCCCGAGTCCTCGTCCTTCCAATAAATCCCCGTTTGCCCTGATTCTGCCTGCTCGCCTGCTTCCTGCCCGCTCGCCCCGTCCGTGCGCCTCACCCGCAAACGCCGAGCGTGACAGAAAGGTAAAATGCTTCCATTAGCATGGCAAATAAGCTGCAAGTACAGACCCTGTGCTTCCATTACAAACAAAAAGCCTGTATGACCCTCCTAAACACACAAGTCAGATTAACTTAACCAGGGGAAATAAGCATAAAACTTGGCAAAAACTAGACTATGAAAAGGGAAGGTGAACATCATACTTACAAGAACTTCTGCTAAAGCAAATGGACAAACCCCTTTTAATGGAATCAAGTTACTTAAAAAAAAATAATAATCCAAAAATAAATCAATAAAAATTAAGAAAAACACAATCATGCTTTGAACTAATACTGCAGTCAGTCCTAAATGTTCCCATGACATTCTTTTCGTCACGACGCACACTCGGTACATACTGGTTAAAAACCATTTATAATCCTTCATGTACCAGTCTATGATGGAGCACCCCAACCTGGGCCACCCATCCAACATGGCAGATTTCTGCCCCCTGGCCCCGGAGACTAGCAGACTAACCTCAGGAAACAGGGAACCAGGAGGACATGGGCCGCTGACTGGATGGGCGACCAGAATGAGGTGAAGCAGAAGGTAGACTCCACAGCAGAGGACCAAGGAATGTAGACCAAAACCAGGGAACCTGAAGTGGCAAGAACACAAACCAGGACAGACATATAAAACCAAAGCAAACTCATCAGTGGCACAGCCCACCAGCTTGTGAAAGATGGCTACCTGGCATCATGAATCCCTTAATCAAAAACCTTTGTGATGGCAACTTTGCCACCCAGGACTGATCCCTCCTAAAGACCTCAAGTTTCAATGCAAGGTTTCCGAAATGTTTTGAAACATTAGTCCATGTGACTGCTGTGGTATTGTTCCAGGCAGGGAAAACAACTTAGGAGAAAATTTACGTGCATGTTGGGTATTTGTGGTACTGTTGGGCTGAGGGGGTAATTGAGTGACTATTAACCTTTGAAATCCAATTATATTATTTAAACAGGTTAGTAGTTAGACAGTGTGATTTAGAAAAGGATAAGGATGTTTTATTGTCATTACAAAACATGTTCTACATGAAGGGAACAAAATGAGGCACTCAGATCCGGTGTATTAGCAATAATAAAATAGAAATAAAATCGAAAGAACAATACAATGAATAATATGGTAACAATTAAAATAAAATAGAATAAAGACATTAAGATAGATTCCATTAGGAGAATTTAACCATGGATGTAAAGTGAGCAGGTGTGAGTGTAGCAGAGATTACTGAGGTCTGTGTGTAATAAAGTATATGTGACACTGGCTGAGGAAGCAGCAACGTGTGTGTGTGCAAAGTCACAGTAATAACCTGCAGCACTGAGGGATCTATTGCAGCGAAGCCCTGACATGTAACACTGGTGATGAATAGCAGTGTTAGATATAGGTATAGTGAGGTACTTATAATTATAGTAGGTGTAGGATCAAGGTCTGGATTAGATTTAGTTAGAAACATACAGGGCAAATCTAGATAACACATACACACACAGATTACATATAAATATAAATTTAGGGGCAGTGTGTAGCTCAGTGTGCTAAGCCTGTGATCAGAAAATAGCCCACTTTAGCCCAGCCTGGGCACATCTGTGGGTCCTTCAGCAAGGCCCCCAGCTCCCTGGGTGCCACTATGACTGGCTGCCCGTCACGGCCAGCTCACTCTGAGCAAGTTGGGGGAAGCAAAATGAAAATATCTTGATGGGGATCAATAAAAAGTATTAATTCTTTTCCTACGGTCTGAGCATTCGGTCAATCCAAGTACAGAGAGTGGTAATGTGGACAATGCTGCTTGCATTTCCGGCCCAGCAAAGCCTGCTGCTGCTCCACAGCTATATATATATTCAGCACTGACCTTTTTCCATTCAGTGGTTGTTAAAATAACTTTGTGTAGCCTAGTAATGGTGTAGTGCAATATTCTTTGGTTTGTAATATAAGGGATTAAATAATATCTTCCAAGTGACATACAGGCCCTCCACATTTTCAGTGAAAAGAGACCAGACAGCATGAAAGCTCTTCCTACATTTGCCTCTGCTGTATCTCAGATTTTCAATAGGTAACATAGAAAACACATCTTTAATCTATTGTCTGAAGGCAGGGGGTCTGGAGGACTTCCACTGCGTGAGAGTTGTTCTTCCACCCAGCAGAGAGGAGAAGGCTGTGGCTCTGGCCTGTGAGGCGGTGTATTGTTTTTCTGCGGGGAGATGTGAGCATCGGGTGAGACTCGACTCAAATGCAGCCACTTTGAGACAGACGTGAACTTTAAGGAAACACAGACTACACATGGAACAACAATGACTGAGCTGGGGAACGCAGTGAGGGCAGACATATTTATACACAGCACACTAATCAGCGACAAAACAGGTGTACAGGGTTAGGATGGAGAACTATAATGGGATACAGGAGAATTAGGAGGGTTCCAAAGGGCCAGCAGCGACCCCTGCTGGCATGAATGGGAGGAGACATGAAAAAATAAGAGATTACAGGACATGACAGGAGCACCAAGCACAGCAACAGTGGGGTCATGCTCAATTATCACACCACATATATGAGAAAACATTATGAAAAACTGTTCCTAAAAATTGTTCAAACATCAGCATGACCGAAACATATGACTGGTTGTATCTAGGCTACACTGGCACTGACAGCAGAGTGTAACAAATTACCAGCTACGACACATATCTGATGATTCAGAAGAAAGACAAGTTGAAGAAACAAAGTGGTTAATTGACTATTGTATAATAATCAAATCACTTCATAATCATGTAATACATAATATGTCACGATGGGAAGAGGGACAATCCAAGGGCAGCCTTGTGGGTTTTATTGCTGAACCAAAAGACATGAATAGAACCCAAGAGGAGGAGGAGAGCACAAATAGGAGGGAGGGAGGAAGGAATAAGCAGGAGGAGTCGGGGAGAACCTACTAACACGGGGAGCAGAGAGGGGTCCTCCTCCTTTTTGGGTGAAACTAATTGCTTGTGACATGGTAAGAGGCAACTTCTTTCTTGAGAGAATTTCTTTAAAGGGCAAGACAACCAAAGCTGTTAATCCAACAGGAAAAAATAGCCTTTGTAGAATTCTATGTGAAGACCCTCTGGGCCAGGCGCCCTGCCGCTCTGCATTGTTTTCTTTGCATGTACAACTTTGTACTCCATAATTTTAATATTTTATCACGAAGCCTGAAGAGCAATATGAACTATATCATGCTTTAAGTAAATTGTCTCATCCATTATTAGATTTAAACACTGTCATAATCCACAGCAAACTGTACTTACAGCCTTCATCCTGCTCTTCAGTCTCTGACGTGCTGCATCTAAATGGGGACTCGTCAAAAAGCCAAGTGGAGCTGTCATGAATGAAGGCCTTGTTCAAGCTTCCCCTGCCTGACAACAGGTTAGTCTCTCATTTGACTAAAGTATATTTAACTTCTACAGAACTTTGCAGGCTCATCTAGGATGGAGAATTTCTGCTGCTGAGCGCCTTAGAAAGATTCTCAGAGGGAGATACCAGTCCTAGGTGCCTGCTGGGTACATATTCAAGACAGAGTTAGGACCGACTCCAAAAATTCTGCACTGTCTCCCAGATTGGGGGAAAAATTTGTATTTTACTGAAAATTTCATTTCTAATAGATGGAATCTGATTTACCTTAGACTTGGTCAGGAGTCATGTGGATAAATTTCAGAACAACAGACGGCCTGTGGGCTGGGGGGGACAGGCAGGTTGGCAGGTGGGGGCACGCGGAATGCTCCTGGGGGTGTGGTGGGTGTGCTTATATGATTTACAGGAGCCGAGGCTAAGAGAGGCACTAAACTGCACAAACATCCTCATATACGAAGTTTTACATGAAAAGGGGCCATGGGCTTGTTGGCGCTATAATTCTTAGCACTCTGACTTGCTCTCTGGGGCTTTGGGTTTTTGAGACAATATGAGAAGGGCAGGTGCCCTTTGGCGTGGAATGTCTCCCATTCCTGTTATTCCTTCTTCCTCTTTTTGTTTTCTTCAATTGCCAACAAGAGAAATTAATATGACAATGCCAAAGCATCTGTAATTGCAACAATTTTCTGGAAGAAGGGGTGTGTTTTTTGACATAAATGCAGGGGTGCCAATATTTTTGGCCATGACTGTAATAGTTATTTGTGATTTGTAATCATTATTTAATTTTATCGATCCATCTACGTACCTACACTAAAAAATGTACAGTTGGATGTAATTAATTTTAAGAGAAATGGTTACATGAAATTACTATCCAAAAATATTTTATTTTGTAATTCAAATTTTTCTTGTTTTTCAAACCAAAAAGTTACAGCACTTCAGCCATTCACATTTATAAAACAATATGACCAATCACTAGTTCAACCTCCCAGCCATTTATCCTTCAAAAACATGGCCCTAGAAACGTTCCCACATTTTCATCATATCTTTTTTCCCATTTAGTCTGTCCAACATTTTTTCATATGAAGCTGCCTTAATCATCTCATCGGTCCATTTCTATATATTAGGGATTATTCAGGATTTCAAATGCCTTAATATTACCCTCATGGCAGTTATGAGTCCCACCATCACAGCCTTAAACTGTTTATTATTCACCTTTGGCAATTCCACTCTATCTCCTAGCAGACAGAGTCGGGTTTGCGGGGTAAAGTAAAGCCTAGCCATTTGTCTAGGAGATCAAGAACTCTACCCCAAAATGGATATACCTGAGAGCACTGCCACAGCATGTGTAAATAAGCCTTCTAAAATTCCAACACTGATCAGTATTAATTAGTCCAGTTCTATTTAGTCTAACTAGTGTCCAGTACTATCTGTGTATAATTTTATACTGAATAAATTTACCTTTTACTTCCCTATATTTCCCCACTCTAGAAAGTATTCTTGACCATTCATCTTCTTTATTTTAACACTCGTGACTCAATGCCTTAGTTGCAAAAACTTCCAAAAACTCCCTCCTCCTTCTACATCATACTTACTCTTTACATCTGATTATGACATAAACATCCCATTTCCGAATAAATCCCAAAGAGTTTTCACCCCTTTGGGTTGCCATTGTTTCCATACTTTTTCCTATTTGTATTTCAGGATTGTGCCAAATTGAGGAATATGGCTGCATGTAATGTGATACTTTAAGCTTCTTATGTATTTTGATCCATACATTCCTCAAAAAAGATATTATCGGGTTTGTGTTTCTTATATTGTCCCCCCATTGTCACAGAATGTGCAGAGGTTGAAATAGTGAAGCCAAATCGCTCTCGATAGCTATCCAGTCCACATCAGAATTCACATTCTTCCAGTGATAGTAGAGTTTGGCTATTTCAAATGACATGCTATATAATCTAACATCTGGCAATCCTAGACCTCCCTTGTCTCTGGGCAAAGTAATTTTAATCCTAGGTTTTTTCTTTCCCAACAAAAATCTTTTACTATACTCTCGTACTGCTTAAATATCCTTTGCGGAATATTAAATGGAAGCATCATAGAGAGATAATTAACTTGAGGCACCACAACCATTTTAGTAACATTAACTTTCCCCCCATAAGGATAATTTCAATGCTTTCCATTTGTCCATATTAAGTTTAATTTTGTTCAATGAGGGTTCAAAATTCAGAATTATTATTTTGTCAATATATAAACTCAACAGATTTAAATTTCATGTTTATAGTTCAATTTTATGTTATATAAACAAAATTATTTTTAATACAGAGCATTTTTTTATTAATTCAACAGCACCCATGTTCAATCCACTTAAGTTTGGAAGGTGTATTGGAAGGTAACGCAGATATTTCTTAAGTGGGCATCCAGAGATATCGTCCCCCCTCCAAGCACCCCTTTTCTCCACTAGTTCAGTATGGAGCTCGACAGGAGGAATGGAGAGGTAGAGAAAGGGGTTAGTCTCACACATAATGTAATGCAAAATAAAGAGTAAATACAAGTGCCATGAAGCAGAATTGAGCTCCAGCAGGCCTCGACTTACAGTAAAGGAATTGTAAGGCAGACATGCTAACAAAACAGCTTTACATTCCCAATTCCAAACCATTAATGGGCAACCTTAGAGTGACGACGGCTAAAAAAAACCTTAGCTATAAGCAGGAATGAAACATTGTGAAAAGCCAAGACTCCACATGAACATGTTCTCCCCTTGCAGAGTCAGATCACGCATTTGAAGTGTTCCCAAGTGTTTGTGTGTTTTAGGTTCCTGTTAGTGAGGGGTCCTTTGCCGTTCTGTAATGCAACAGTGCTAACCACTGCACCGCTCCTGAAAATCATGAACCATTTTAAATGTTGAAGTATTTTTGAATTTTTGAATTATTAAATCAAAACATCCACTGTGTCTCTGCAACTGGTTTAAATCCAGCTTCAGATGGATAACTGTATGTTTATGGGCCATTGAGTTATGAAAAATAATCAATGTAGTGAATCACTATATTCTCAAATTAGTTGTTGTACTTTTACGAACAACACCGTTTATTAAAGAAACAAATTTGCATTGGCAGAATGAAGAATTAAAAATGAAAATAAACTATCATTTAAGAAACTGTGGAAAACTGAATTTACAATATTTGTAAATTGAAGGAAAAGTCCATTAACGTAACGGAAAATGTGCTGGTAATTTTCTGCCAGTACATTTTCCATTTTTTGGTGGATTTTTTTTTTTACAGTGTATGACATGCTTGAATTCACTGAGCTCAAGTGTATGTGAAAATTAATATATTTACATCTAGTATATTTCATGGCTTCACTGTATTTCCCTCTGCAATGATCAGTTTCATCTAACTGCTGATGTTAAAGGCAGAGCTGAAATTTAGTTTAGTCATGACCTCAAAATTTAATTGAGTAGGTATTCTGTACAACCAGACAGAACTGCTGGTTGGGCTGGTCATCACCTGCATTTTCTAAGTGAGGTCTAAATGTAAAGTTTCAAATTGCACAATATATATATTAATCTGTTTCTAATGTTTTTACAAAATATTTTTTATGTGTTTGCATCTTATATTTTGTATAATGGGCTTGTACATTTGATTCTTCCTTGATTTCGGTGTAATGAAGTGTAACTAGTGAAAAAGAGAGAAGCTTTTGGGAAGCATTATTGAACTTATTGTCCAGAGTCACTTGGGTGACAATTAAGGTCAATATAAATCACCCATTACCCACTGTAATCCTTTGTATTCCCCCCGCACACTCTGTTAACAAAATAAGAGGGTTGAAGTCAAATCAGGTTAAAAATGTAAGTTTGATCCTCCGCCTATCGCGGAAGATGCGTTCCAGACCCATCAGCGATAGGTGAAAATCTACGATACAGAAAGACCATATAAATTATTTTTTAAGTTTAAGCCTTAAAATACCCCTCCCACATGCTTTAAACACATGTAAACTTATTGAAACAACACATATATCTGTTTGTCGGGCTAAGGATATGAGTAACATAATAATAATAATAATAATAATAATAATAATAATAAAAATAAAATAATAATATGTAATATATATACACACACACACACAACTTTCTCTCTAGATATGTAATGGAATATATAAAAATAAAAACATATATGGCTCTTACACATTCTTTTCATCCTTCTTCATGCAGCGTACTGTTGATTCATTCAAGCCATAATGGCGAACACCGTCCGCATAACGCTTTTCTTCCCGAAGCACATCCAGAAGTTTTACCTTCTCCTGAATGGTCAACGTCTTCCATCGTAGGGCTCAGAACAAAACGAAAACAATCGGACCACAAACAATGTACGGGACACACAGAGAATTGTGAGGCGTCGGAGGAAAATCCGCGATATAGTGGGGGAATCGCTGTAATGTGAAATCTGCCAATCAGGGTTTTCAGCACCATGGACAGAAACCTGTAGTTTATAGGGACCTATTATGCCCATTTTCACTGTTCATAATTGGATTTTTATCTTCTGCTAGAATAGATTCACCCTTTTAATAGGTGATATCCTAGAATCCAATATATTATTGCAGGGCTATTTTCATTTGATGTTAACCAAATGTGATATATTTATTTTTACTTTTGATATCTTGTCCTTTTCCCCTTATCTGATAAGAGCCGCTGTCCGCTGAGACAAGCTGTTGTGTTTTTACTGCTCATTGAAAAGTGGGTGGTGCGGACATTGTGTATTACATCACACTCTGAGACAGTCACTGACTGGTGGGCTCTGAGGGGGCGGTGTGACCTGAAAATCATCCATCAATCAACCCAGGATGGGGGCCCAGCCCATCGCAGAGCACACTCACACACCATTCACTCACACATGCTCTCCTACGGGCAATTTAGCAAGTCCAATTGGCCTCAGAATGTCTTTGGAATGTGGGGGGAAACCGAAGTACCCAGAGGAAACCCCACGACGACATGGGGAGAACATGCAAACTCCGCACACATGTGACCCATGCGGAGACTCGAACCTGGAACCCAGAGGTGTGAGGCGACAGTGCTAACCACTAGGGATGTAACAATATTGACCATATCGCGCTATCGCGGTAATAAAAGTGTCTCGATATCGTCGTGGTCATGTTACGATATTAAAACGCCAGTTATCCTTAAAAAAAAAAAATAAAAATAGGCAGGTTTCTGCGGAATAACGCATTGTAAACTACATAACCCATGATCCGTTGCGCTACGGCATTCGCTGTTGAGCCAATAGTAGTTTACGCTGCCCGCACAACAAACAAGCATGGCGGATAGCGGCGAATACAGCATGGCTCATGTTGATACTTCTGAAAACGCCCCCGAAATTGAGATTGTGCAAGCCCCTGCAGCATTCAAGTCCGAAGTATGGAAGCATTTCGGCTTCGCTATGTCAACAAACGCTAAAGGACAGAGGGTGGCGGACAAACAATGGACCATATGCAATCACTGCCACGCTACAGTGCGTTATAACACGGGAAACACAAGCAACATGCGGAGTCACCTGACGACCCATCACCCCTACAAGTTTACAGATTTGCTCACAAAGAAGGTCACGTCCGGTCAAAAAACGTTACAGGAGGCATTTTCACCAGTTTTGCCACACAACAGCGTAAGGGCTCAGGAAATCACGAGGTACATCGCGGAATACATAGCTTGTGATTTACGTCCTTTTTCTGCAGTAGATGGTAAAGGATTTAAAAGGTTAGTGGCCAACCTTGAGCCGAGGTACAAGATGCCATCGCGGGCTCATTTTAGTCAAAGTGTGTTTCCTGCTCTTTACCGTAAGACAAAAGAAGAAGTTATGCTGAACCTTAAACAGTCTGAGTGCGTCGCTATTACCACTGACGGATGGACTTCGCGAGCAACGCAGAGTTACATCACTATTACAGCACATGTGTTATCGAGTAAATGGGAGATGAAGAGTTACGTTTTACAAACAAGACTGCTAAGCGAATCACACACTGGTGCAAACATAGCAGAAGTGCTCAAATCTGCAGTGAACGAGTGGGAGCTGGACAAGATTAGCACGAATATCGCTGCTGTTACTGACAACGCAAGCAATATGCGAGTAGCAGTAAATGAAGCCAAACTGTCTCCTCACATAAGGTGCTTCGCGCACACGTTAAATCTGGCCTCCCAAGCAGGTTTAAAGGTAAACGCTGTGAGCCGCCTCCTCGGAAGAGTTAGACGTGTGGCAAGTTTTTTTCATCGCAGTTCTACAGCCACAGCTGTTCTGACCACCAAACAAAAACTACTAAATCTCCCTGCGCACAAATTGATCATTGATGTCGTTACAAGATGGAATAGCTCACTTGACATGGTGGAGCGCTACCTAGAACAACAACAAGCTGTTGCTGCAGCCCTTCTGAGTGATGAACTGAGACAAAAGTCACGTGAAATAGACACTTTGGACACTTCAGACATTGCAAATGCTGAAGATCTAGTGAAGCTCCTTTCATCAATAAAAAAAGCCACAACTGTGCTCTGTGATGAGTCGCAACCAACAATTTCTCTAATTTCACCTCTAAAACAAATGATTCAAGAAAGCATGGCCACAGATAAACATGACTCAAATGTTATTGCTCAGATGAAGGCAGCCATACTGAAGGATCTCTCTGACAGATACCAAGGAGAGGATGAAAAGTTCTTGCAGGAAAGCAGTGCTTTGAATCCACGCTTTCGGACCTTGCAACATCTAGGCAGCAAAGAGAGGGAAGACGTCTTTGAAAGAATAAAGTTAAAAGCATCACAGATGCAACAACAGGTAAATATTTTTTAACACTGTGCCTTAATTAAAGAAATAAAAAATGAATAAATACATAAATAAATAAAGCTAATATAAATTAATAAATAAAGCTAATATAAATGTATCTTTATCATTTAAGAACCAGGACCAAGATGTGCTGTCACAGAGCTCACATTCACCAGATCCGGCCAACAGCAATGAGAGCTTCGTGCCACCTCCAAAGAAGCATGCCCTTGAGGACCTCCTTGGTAGCTCCTTTGGCTGTAATGACTCAGAAGTCACAGGTGGAATTCAGGCAGAAATGGACTCTTACTGTAAAGAATCACTGATTTCTCTGTCTGCTTGTCCCTTGAAGTGGTGGAGAGACAATGCAGGGCAGTATCCTATTCTGTCCTCACTAGCAAAGACCTACCTGTGTGTACCCGCTACTTCAGTGCCCAGTGAGAGAGTATTTTCAACTGCAGGGGATATTGTAAATGCTCAGAGGTCTCTTCTTCTCCCTTGCAATGTAGATCTTTTGATCTTTCTGAAGAAAAACTTGAACATAAGTTAAAGGATACACCAGTTTTTCAGTAAGCTTTTTCACTATTTTATTTAAGTTATGTTCATAGATACTTGATTGTTTCAACAAGCTGTTTTTATTTGCCTAGCACATATGATAGATTAAACCTGGCTTAACTTGATCTTTCTTTGCAGTTCCCTGTTGGGAATTCCTTTCTTTGGAATTGTTTCGTTGTTGTTTACAGTTGTTTGAGAGAACATTGCACATGAGAAGAAGAATCAGTTGTTGAAGAATCACTGTATCATACGGGGTATATTAATGCTCCTTGAATTTGCATTTTAAAAGCATTAAGGGATCAGCATATGTTGTCATGATCCTTAAATATACGAATAAATGTCCTGGTGACTGGCAAAAGCAGTTAAATTTTTTTTTGTTGGTTATTTTCATTCTTAACACAATTTTGGGAACTATTTTACAATACCGTGAGCCTCTCCACAATATCGCAATAAATATCGTATCGTGAGATCAATATCGAAATTGTATCGTATCGTGACATTTTAATATCGTTACATCCCTACTAACCACTGTACCGCTCCTGAAAATCATTTGAAGTATTGAATTATGAAGTATTTTTGAAATCTTTATGAAATTTTTATATTTATTAAATCAAAACATTGGGCAGTATACATGTTATAGCTACTTATTAATGAATAAGCAATATAATAAGATTCAATTTTGCTTTCACTACTTAAAGCGCCAGAACAACGTATTTGAAAAATTCAACAGCAATATCTCTTACCAGAAATCAGGAACAGGTTAAGAAAATCCACAGACTTCGTCGCGAGCAGTTTAATATACGAACTATTTCCTTCTACCCGACTCCAAACACCAATAATATCACTGCGCAGCAGATATCGCCAGGCAGCTCGTGCTTGTGTCTAATGCGCAGAGATACGAGTAGTGTACTTCGATAGAAGCCCGACATTTCTACGGCTGATATTTCCAAACCTGAACAACTCCCAGCAGAACTTTGATGAATAGATAGCATTAAGCCCCCTCTAAAATATCTTTTAATAGTTTTTTTGTGAACCTCCCATTTAAACGAAGTACATCGTGGTGCTCATGAATTTGAAAGCCTAGATGCCTCATCTCGCTTTTCCACAACGTGTCAGCAGCGCCACCATCTTGGAGCAATAATTAGACATAAACAAGCAACATGTCAGGGTGTAGATGGAAAGATCTTTTAGCCATAACTTCTTTACTAATTAACGCATTTATATCTTACAATTATGTAGAACAAATAAACAAGCCCACCACTACTGCCCCCCCCCAATTTATGTAGTACTGCTCACAGTATTCTCAACAAAAACTAATCATGCTAGTATCTCGTCAGTGTCACAGGCTAGTAAACATGTTATGTATCTTATTTGACCGTACTGCAAATTTTTTTACCTGTGAAATGTGGTTCCCTGTTTTCTAGTTTTAACATTCCTCATGTTGTTGCAGTTTTGAAAATAGTCGGTTCACTAAGTCATCTCTATGAATCCTCTATTTCACAATTACCGTGCCAATATGGCGTATCACCCAACGAGGCAGCCAAGCTTTTGAAATCTATGGCGGTGTTGCCTACGCTACTACCCGTCACATGACACAGGAGCTACCGTATACCCGCCAATCGGGAGCCGGCTAGATCAACCACGCCAACCCGTCACACAGAGAAGAGTGAGGCGAAAGAAGCGAATCAGTTTAAAAATGTCACCATCAACGCAGTGTTCAGTAGTCTGAAGATATTTTACTTTAAGCAAGGCACAAAATAAAGTTGTAATATTTGTAATAAAATTTGAAGATTAGCCATCCCCAAGGAGCTGACAGGAAAGTCAGGTACAGGTTTAGTCCTCCTTAATCAGCTTGTCGGTTACTAAATGTCGGCAAATAAGCTTGCCTTTTTCTGTGATTTTTTTTTTCAGTTAAATTGACACTTAACGAAGTAATCTGAGACCTGAGATATAACATTGGCAACGATGGTCATTTTTTACAATCATAGATTTTAACATTGAGGACGTGTGTCTCATGTCATTTTCACATAGAGGGAGTTTAATTGTTTTTATCTGTGTCTGTGTGTCAACATATGTCTATTTAGTTATGTCACTCAAATGTATGATTAGTATTGACATTTCCGTAGACTACTATGTTGTAATAAAACTGCATGGTCCTCTGGGAATTGGGCAATAGAACGGAATTGTAAAGTATCAATAAGAAACACTATTAATGAAGTAGCCGCCCTAACCTTTTACTTTGTATGAAGTGTGCATACAAAACACAAATAATGCAGTTGTACTGTGTTGTATATAATTTAAAAGGTATACTTGCCAGCAAAAGATTGAGTTAATAAAATTAAACGAAAAGTATTAAGACCCCTTGTCATTAATAGTATTATATACTTCTTAATTTTACAATGACTTTTTTTTCTCTCATATATTTAAGTTTTTGAAATTGATAATCTGGAAAACTGCTGCCTGGGATCCACTATCCATTCTTGACTCTTGGAATAGGAATTGAAGTCGAATCAAACAGCCTTACAGCACCCTCTTGTGACATGCAGTAATATGAATGAAGTGTCCCGTTTTAAGAGGCAGACGTTGAGGCCGAATTTTAGTTGGTCACAAATGTATTTTTCTTCTGCAGCTAGAAGCGTCGTCTGAGCCTGATTTTAACTGGCATGTCGGTGTGGGATTCTTGTAGTAGAAGTTATGTGAATTGCGGTACTCTGAAATTAAGTGGTATGTGTATTAGAATCGTGAAGTGTCATCTTCCTTTTGTTTTAGGTTCGCCCCGGGCATTTTTATGAACTGTATTGTAATATCAGACTGTGTGTCATGAATTTCTGAAGGGATGTTATATATGACCATTTCTTGGATACGTCTCTTGTACAGTAGTTGCAGTTTGTCAGGCCTAATGTGACATGGTGAACAAGTCCTGTGATTAAAGCATGTCTGCTGCTTAAAACATTGCGTTGTATGCTGAAGGTTTCTTGCCGGTACACGTTGAATTACCGTTCCATTAGAATATTCAAGTGTTATTTTTAAAATCATTTAATGAAATAGGTATTTATCTCATCATTGATGACTGTGGTCCACCTGTGTGACAAGTAACCTGTCCCGGACAGAGGTTTCTTCAAGGCCTGTTGTAGGAACCCCATGGTGTAGCATTATGAGAAAGTATACAGGGAGTAGTACAAATGAGCAGTCGCCCTGCCCCTCTTTTACTCATTTTGGATGCTTAAATTACTAAATTGTGTCTTTAATGCTAATCTGTATGATTCTATGGTCTGAGTGAGTCTCCAGTACTACATGAATGGTAAACCTAAAAACTCTACTTCTCTTAGCTTAATAATATTTTCTTTATTGAGTTGAATTAGTTTGTGTCTAATTTTCATTTTATTGATTTTCTGCACGGGGGCGGCATGGTGGTGCAGTGGTTAGCACTGTTGCCTCACACCTTTGACACCCGGGTTCGAGTCTCCGCCTGGGTCACATGTGTGCGGAGTTTGCATGTTCTCCCCATGTCGTCGTGGGGTTTCCTCCGGGTACTCCGGTTTCCCCCCACAGTCCAAAGACATGCTGAGGCTAATTGGAGTTGCTGAATTGCCCATAGGTGTGCATGTGTGAGTGCATGGTGTGTGAGTGTGCCCTGCGATGGGCTGGCCCCCCATCCTGGGTTGTTCCCTGCCTTGTGCCCATTACTTCCGAGATGGGCTCCGGACCCCCGCGCGACCCAGTAGGATAAGCGGTTTGGAAAATGGATGAATGGATGGATGGATAACTCAGTTACCTTTTATTAACCGACCCACGCTTATTTTAGTAAGAGCTATAGCTAACACAGAGCGATCAGTTGCCGGCTAACAAACTAGTGACAAAAGTCAAACATTTTAAGATTAACTTAACAATTAACGACCCACCATAATCAAAAAGTATTAATTTACTTCAAACACAGTTTAACCGCATTGTGTGTCTTGTATGTACCGGAATAAAACTGTTTCCTCAAACTTTTCCTGCGCCTCGACCCACGCTGCGGTGATCCTGTCAGATTCCAGAAAATGAAAATTTGCGCACTCGTTCCCCGGATCCGGCCCGTAGCTGCTTTGATTCTGCTGACATTATTGCGTTCCCGCCACGGAAGCCTGGGTCCGGGCCTTGTCCGTATTCCAGCTGTAAAACGGATGTGACTGTAACGCGGATTTGCCGGCTTAGAGGCGGACCCGGATCGGAGTCAGCTGCTATCTGGGAGCATACTTGGGTATAGATCTAAGATCACTGGTGATTAGCTATGTGACGTAACATTTCACAAACATGCCATATAGGCCGAAGGAAAAAGCCCAGAGACAAACTAGTGACCTGGTTCATGTGTGTGTCGATGTTTTTATCGCATTGTGTAAAATATGCCTATGAAATCAAAAGTGTGGCTCCACAGGGTTCCAGGATGCGACCATTTAGTCGCATTTTGCAACCATTTTTGGAGACAATACAACTAAGTTTATAACTAGACACATTAGTGCGACTTGCAAATATGCCCCTCATTTGTGCCTGAATATGCCTCCCATATGGTGGCTGACCACATATCATGTGAAAGACCCGGAGAGAGTGAGTGTATATATATATATATATGTATGATGTGTGTGTGAGAGACACCATCGGAAGTCCGGTTCAGTTCCTCAGAGGCACTACTATGGAGGCGCTTACAGTAATAAACTTGCTGACCGCAAAAACTGGCACTATGATGGAAGTTATGCAGAAGTGCAGAGTAGATGGAATAATTTTTGTACCTCAATAAGATTGTATGCCTTTTGCCTGTGTCTCCAGCCAGTGCCGGGGGTGAAACGCGCCTGCAATTATCAGCGGGATAACATTATCGTTTTTTTTATTCTGTGGAAATTGAAAGACCGATTTGCTGGCCAGATTTATTTATGAATCATAAACATGTTGTGGGCTATATAAGTAAAGTCAGGGCTCTCAAGTCTTATGCATTGACTGTGAGACACTTGCATTTCAACCAGTTCACATGCTCACGCGCTGCACCTTATGTTTGTCAAGCTGAGAAGTAAGGGTTATGGTTATAATTATCAATAAATAATGTACTTCCCTGTGAAACAATGATGCTGGATGTTTATTTGCATATCATGATATGGTGCAGCCTTTTAATAGGTTTCTGTTTTTCTGTTAATCCATTCATGGTGTTGAATAAGTCAGCAAGCATAAGTGTAAGGCTAGTGAGTGACTGGTGTTTTCGGGGGAGACTCCCTAGAGCTGGAGAGAAATACCTTAAGGCACGGGATGAAAAATCCCAAATCTTCCAGGAAAAATGTCAGCATTATATGTATTTGCCACACAGAACAGAATAAAAAATTCCTTAGGGAATCACACGCCTACCATAGTCACTATACTACTCAGAACGCCTGGCAGCCACCAAATCAAACATAGGAAAAGGTCCGGATTTATAGCGTTAGAATGTGGTAGAGACTAATATCCATAACGTACCATCCTAGAACACACTGTGCTCTAAAATTTAAGCCCAATTAAAATCTGAATATTAAATGAGGAAAATAATTTGATTTGTTCTTGTATCCCATCCATTATATCTGCTTTGGGGAAAATGCACTTCTGTAGCCACTAGGGGAGCTCTCACCTCTTCTGGGCCCAGCTAAATAATTATGTTACGCATTCTAACAAGCTTTATTATCTGTGTCAATAAGCCCTGCTTTTACACTAACACTCCTGTAGCCACTAGGGGAGCTCTCACCTCTACTGGGCCCAGCTAAATAATTATGTTACGCATTCTAACAATCTTTATTATGTGTGTCAATAAGCACTGCTTTTACACTAACACTCCTGTAGCCACTAGGGGAGCTCTCACCTCTTCTGGGTCCAGCTAAATAATTATGTTACGCAATCTAACAAGCTTTATTATCTGTGTCAATAAGCACTGCTTTTACACTAACACTCCTGCTGAGAGGCTAATTTGATTACCAGTCTTGCCCTTGTCATTAGGAACACATGAGAATTTGCGCAGTGCTGTGGATTCTCACTGGTTTTCCCCAAGACTGGTACGATACATTTTATTCAGTTTCATACCACAGGTGATTGCAAGAGGGATCAATTGGTTTACTTTTATACTGGTGCGAGGAAACTATTATTATGATGGTGGGTTATCAAACACAGTAGCTGGCTACCTCAGACATAAGACGCCCATTATGTACCTGTGTGTCACCTATATGGGCTTGGAATCTGTATATCAATTGAAATAATTATTCATAGCCCAGATAGCATCATGTTATTGTTTCAGCGTTGAAGTATAGTTAAATGCATTGAATTATGGTCAGTGTTAAATTATCAGCATTGAAAATGAATTGATTTTTGGTCAGATTTTCAATATTGAAAAATTAATGGTGGCGAAACTATGGAAGATTATAAGCACAAAAATTCAAATGGCAATTCATTTTGCAATTGTCAATTCAATATTCAACCAGAGCATGCATTTGTCATTTCAATATTTAATCTGTGCATGTAATTTGAAAATATATTTTGCAATCGGCAATTCAATGTGCAAAGTGCCTATGAAATCCTTAATTAATTTCATAATGTTTTGAATAAAAAATAGAATGACAATTCACTGAATTGCATTTCGTTTTGCCATGGGCTTTTTGCCTCTTTATTCAAATGGCAATTCATTTGGCAATTGTCAATTCAATATTCAATCAGAGCATGCATTTGTCATTTCAATATTTAATCTGTGCATGTAATTTGAAAATACATTCTGCAATCGGCATTTCAATGTGCAAAGTGCTTATGAAATCCTTAATTCATTTAAAAATATTTTGAATAACAAATAGAATAACAAATCACTGAATTGCATTTCGTATTACCATGGGCTTTTTGCCTCTTTATTCAAATGGCAATGGCGTCCCCGGGAATTGCATTGCATGTTGGGGAGAAAACTCAATTTGCAATTCCCAACTGTCAGACCGCTCATCAAGGTGGACCTTCATTAACGACGTCACTTCCTTGTTTAGGGCCTCGCTACCATTCAACGGATTTGTTCGTTTAGTTAGAATGAGTAATGGCGGCAGAAGAGCTTGCAGTAAATATTTCTGCCTTAGCAGATGACATGGAAATTAATCGGGTATCAGCAGTAGATGCGTTTGATAGGTTGTTTGTGTTGTCACAGAGGGTAACCAACTGCGTGACTTGATGTAACGCCTGAGCTACATTAGTTTGCACCCTTCTCGTATCAAGTCCAGTTAAGATTGTAAGTTCCTCTACCCTCTGTGACAACACAAACAACCTATCAAACGCATCTACTGCTGATACCCGATTAATTTCCATGTCATCTGCTAAGGCAGAAATATTTACTGCAAGCTCTTCTGCCGCCATTACTCATTCTAACTTTTTTTTTTTTTACGTTTTAAAGAACTTTATTTAGAGCAAAACAATTACAAACTCAAACAAACAGTTACTTATAAAAGTCTACATAACAATATATCACACCTCCTGTGGTAAAAGCATGTTATTGCAATGATATAATCAGCATGTTACAATCAAATAAGGAAAAGTGCAACTAGTTATAATTATTACAAATAATAAAAATAATAATAAAAAAATAAAAAATAATAATAAAGAAGATAAAGGGGGTTTACTCATTCTAACTAAACGAACAAATCCGTTGAATGCTAGTGAGGCCCTAAACAAGGAAGTGACGTCGTTAATGAAGGTCCACCTTGATGAGCGGTCTGACAGTTGGGAATTGCAAATTGAGTTTTCTCCCCAACATGCAATGCAATTCCCGGGGACGCCATTGCCATTTGAATAAAGAGGCAAAAAGCCCATGGTAATACGAAATGCAATTCAGTGATTTGTTATTCTATTTGTTATTCAAAATATTTTTAAATGAATTAAGGATTTCATAAGCACTTTGCACATTGAAATGCCGATTGCAGAATGTATTTTCAAATTACATGCACAGATTAAATATTGAAATGACAAATGCATGCTCTGATTGAATATTGAATTGACAATTGCCAAATGAATTGCCATTTGAATAAAGAGGCAAAAAGCCCATGGCAAAACGAAATGCAATTCAGTGAATTGTCATTCTATTTTTTATTCAAAACATTATGAAATTAATTAAGGATTTCATAGGCACTTTGCACATTGAATTGCCGATTGCAAAATATATTTTCAAATTACATGCACAGATTAAATATTGAAATGACAAATGCATGCTCTGGTTGAATATTGAATTGACAATTGCAAAATGAATTGCCATTTGAATTTTTGTGCTTATAATCTTCCATACGAAACCTTGATATAAAGCGACTTTTTCAACATTGAAAATAAGATGCTGAGTTAACATCAATATTATTGAAAATAAAAATGGAAAAATGAATTTATGGGGGGCGGCATGATGGTGCAGTGGTTAGCACTGTTGCCTCACACCTCTGGGACCCGGGTTTGAGTCTCTGCCTGGGTCACGTGTGCTGAGTTTGCATGTTCTCCCCATGTCGTTGTGGGGTTTCCTCCAGGTACTCTGGTTTCCCCCCACAGTCCAAAAACACGCTGAGGCTAATTGGACTTGCTAAATTGCCCGTAGGTGTGCATGTGTGAATGCATGGTGTGTGAGTGTGCCCTGCGATGGGCTGGCCCCCCATCCTGGGTTGTTCCCTGCCTCGTGCCCATTGCTTCCGGGATAGGCTCCGGACCCCCCCGCGACCCAGTACAATAAACGGTTTGGAAAATGGATGGATGGATGGATGGATGGATGTGCACCAAAGCACACACGTTTTTTTCTGATGGCTTAAACACATTTTTGTAACTACTGGCTATTTTGCAAAAACTCTGCACTCAAATAAAAAAACCACCAAATCAGCAAAACAAACAGGTCTCTTGCAAAAGCTAATAAATCTTGCTTAACTCTTCAAACCTTTGTAAAAATGGTATTTTTATACCAATCAGTTAACACAAACCATCATATTACAGTTTTTTATGATTGCTTAGGCACGATTTTAAAAACAAGGCTCATTTTGTCAAAACCCTACACACAATTCACACATCTACACACACAAGTAGCAGAACATCTGAGATCTTTTGCAAAATGAAACACTTAATTCAAAACTGTACAATAATTTACCAAAAGCCCACTTTGGTACCCTATGGCGCAGACATGGTTCATACAGTCGGATTTTGTTTGAACCAATTACACACTGCTGTGCTCAATCTGAAACACTTGTAACATTTCTACCTTTCTAATGATATAGTCTTGGTTTGATTTTTTTTCTCTTTTTTGAGATATTGATAAAGAACATGAATATATTGACCAAACACAACACACGAGACAAGTACTGCACCTTGATGAACATATTTATTTCTTTTCATGTACTCAAGTCAGTCAATACTGAACATTTGAACGAAACATTCCTACGTAACAAAACATTTTTCCAGTTTCCATATGGTATTACAGTTTTTGACGATTGCTTACGCACGGTTTTCGAAACAGGGCCCGTGTTTTAAAACAGTACACACAATTAGCACAACCACTCACCCAATTAGCAAAACACTACAAATCCTTTGCATAATGAAATACTCTTGTAAAAACTATATACTTATGTTTAAAAACCACACTTTTGTACCATAAGAAACACATGTTTCACATTTACCATACTCTGTTTGCACGAGTTACACTCTGCTGTGATAAACCTAAAACACTTTTAGCACTTCTACTTTCCTATGATTAGAGTAGGCTACCATCAACAAAGTACAAATGTAAAGTAAATCCACCAAACACTACACAAAACCAATGTTGCACACTGAAGAAACTCATTTATTTCTCAACATGCCCAAAATGTTGACATGGAGATTCATAGTACTGTAACAACATGTCACTTTACGTACTGTACTGTCAGTTTACTGTAACAAAGAAAAACACTAGACATTGTCTCTTCACCTAGCTGGATCTGGCCAGAGAATTTCATCAACATCGCAGGCAATGTTGTCATTAGCTAGACACCTTGGGAAGAAACGTCTTGAATGACGAATCCATCCTTGTATTGCTGCTACCTCCATCTGGTCACAGACCTCCTCCATGGCTTGGAGGAGGGGTACCTCAGCCTGGAGATGGTGATCATATACCTTCCACCGCCATGCCGAGAAAAACTCTTCTATAGGGTTGAGGAATGGAGAGTATGGTGGAAGATGTAGGACGGTGAAATGTGGATGTTGCTGAAACCAGTTCTGAACCAGAGCAGAGCGGTGGAAAGACACATTGTCCCAGACAACAATGTATTGCATATGATCGATTTGATTTGCTGCTGTTATGTTGTGCAACTGGTCCAAGAATGTAAGTATGAGTGCTGTGTTGTAAGGGCCCATATGGGCATGGCGGTGGAGGACCCCATTCTGTGTAATGGCTGCACAGAGTGTTATATTTCCCCCACGTTGCCCTGGGACATTGACTATAGCCCTGTGGCCAATGACGTTTCTTCCCCTCCTTCGTGTTCTCGTCAGGTTGAACCCAGCCTCATCTACGTAAATGAACTCATGCTGGATCTCCTCTCCATCCATTCGTAGAACTACCTGAAGAACAGTGTCAGGCAAAATTGTGTAGTTCAGTGTCGATGTAGTATACATATTACAGTACAGTAAAAGATTATGAGACGGTATGCAAGATCACACTGCTAAAGTGAATAAATACCTCTGCATAATCATGCCGCAGTTGTTTCACCCTTTCGGAATTGCGCTCGAAAGGCACTCGATAAATTTGCTTCAATTGAATATGGTTTTTTTTTTAGGATGCGTGCCAGTGTTGATATTGAGACCTGATGGATATCGTTGAAACTGGCATGGTTATTGACAATGTTAGCTTGGAGCTGTTTGAGTGTTATAGCATTGTTGGCCAAAACCATGTTTACTGTCTCCCTCTCTTGCTGTTCTATGAACATAGGAGGCCTTCCCCCTTGTCGTTCCTGACCCTCAATCCTATGTAGAAAAAAAACAGTAAACAATGGTACAGTATATTCAGAGGACAAGGTAACAGAAGTGCTGATACTGCATAGAATCCAGTACTGTAAAGCAGTTACTGAAACCGTGCAGATGTTCTTGATATGGTGATATTTGTACAATACCTATTTTCCAGCCGAAATGTTCTTATCACACTTGCCACTGTGTATCGGCTTAGATTTGGCTGTACTCGCAGTCCAGCCTCCCTCAGCGTCAGGCCGTGGTTGACAACATGGTCAACCAGTGTTGGCGGATCTCATTTGTCAGATTCGGTCCTCTTTGAGCACCTTCTTGTCTTCGTCTTCCTCTTCTACTACCTCCAGCATGGCCTCCATCTCTTCCTCTTCCTCTGTTGATTCCTCTTCCTCCCCTTCCTCCTCCTCCTTCCATTTTGCTTGAAGACCGATGAACTCACCTGCTGCTTTTTATAGTGCTTACACACCTGATTGGTGTGTCTACAATTAAACAAACAAGTGTTTGCACACCTGATGACTGTGTTGAACCAATTAGTTGGACGGTGCGGTAATTTGACAGTCAGTGCTTTGGTATTGCAAGGAAGTGACTTCATGATAGATTTTTGTGTGTGATGTATGTTAAGTGTGTTTAGTGTTTTGCAAATCACTGTGTGTAGAGTTTTGCAACAAGTGTGAGGTTGACAATGTGCTTATAGTTGTGCAAATATGGGCTGCTGTTTTGCTTGTTGAGTGTGCAGTTTTGCTAATAGTGTACTACTTTTAATTTCCGTGTGTAAGCAATCATCAAAAACTGTAAACATACCATTGTACTGTAAGCTTACAATAATACTGTAACAAATTACATATCCAGTTCAGTATAGAATAAAAATAAAAAATAAAAACCTAAACATCTCTCTGCCTAGCTGGATCTGGCCACAGGGCCTCGTCAACATCACAGGCTATATTTTCATTTGCAAGGCAACGTGGAAAGAATCTTTTGGAGTGACGAATCCACCCTTGTATGGATGCTGCTTCAATTTGATCACATGCTTCCTCCATAGTTTGAATGAGGGCCATCTGGACATAGGGCCGGAGATCATAAACCTTCCACCGCCATGCAGAAAAGAACTCTTCTATGGGGGAGTATGGTGGAAGGTAGTGAACTGTAAATAGTGGGTGTTGATGAAACCAGTTTTGGACCTGGGCGGAACGATGGAAAGCCACATTGTCCCAGACGACAATGTATTGCATCTGGTCCCTTTGGTTTGCTGCTGTGATAATATTGTGTAATCGGTCTAAAAATGTAAGAATGAGGTCAGTGTTGTAAGGACCCAAGTTGGCATGGCGGTGGAGGACCCCATTCTGTGTAATGGCAGCACAAAGGGTAATGTTACCCCCACGTTGCCCTGGTACATTGACAATAGCCCTGTGGCCAAGGATGTTTCTTCCCCTTCTTCTCACTGTCAGGTTAAATCCAGCTTCATCAATGTATATAAACTCATGCGGGACTTCTTCCGCATCCATTCGCAAAACTCTCTGAAATACAGCAAAATATCTCATTGCGTTATCATTATACTGTAGGTATGCTATACAGTAAAATTACATGTACTGTAAAAAGGTTATGTGTGCAGTACACAATACTACAGTCAGTAAACAAAACATACCGCCACATATTCATGCCGCAGGACTTTCACTCTGTCTGAATTTCTTTCAAATGGCACTTTATACAATTGTTTCATCAGAACTTGATGTTTTTTAAGGATACAGCCTATTGTTGACAGAGAGACCTGTAGGACATTATTGAGAATTTGGTGATCATTGACAATATGGGCTTGAATTTCTCGAAGTCTGATTGCATTATTGGCCAAAACGAGGTTTATGATCTCTCTTTCTTGCTCCTGTGTGAATATAGGGCGCCTCCCTCCTTGGTGTTCTCGACGATCAATCCTATGTTGGGCAAACAAAATACATGTAGCTTACTGTAAAATGAAACATGAATACATACCAAAACGGTTGATATAGTACATGCAGTAAGCTATGGATTTTCTGTTGACGGAAGATAAGTTTCTCACCTGTGCTCCTGACGAAATGTCCGAACTATTGATGCCACTGTGTTCCTGCTTAGGTTAGGCTGTACTCTCAGTCCAGCCTCCCTCAGTGTTAGTCCGTGGTTTATTACATGGTCCACAATTGTAGCACGAATTTCTTTACACAGATTTGGTCGTCTTCTTCTTTGTGCATGTCCTACCCCTCCTCTAGGTCTTCCTCTCCCTCTTCCTCTTCCCCTACCTTGGCCTCTTCCTCCACATTGTTCTCTCCAGATTCCCCCTCTCATCCGTACTCTTCCTCTTCTTCTGACACTGTCCATTTTTGTTGAAGACAGGTGAACTTGCCTGTTGCCTTTTTATAGTGCTTAAACACCTGATTGGTGTGTCTACATTAAGCAAACAAGTGTTTGCAAACCTGATGACTGTGTTGAACCAATTGGTTGGACAGTGCGGTAATTTGACAGTCAGTGCTTTGGTATTGCAAGGAAGTGACTTCATGATAGATTTTTGTGTGTAATGTATGTTAAGTGTGTTTAGTGTTTTGCAAATCACTGTGTGTTATGTTTTGCAAAAAGTGTGAAGCTGAAAATGTGCTTACAGTTGTGCAAATCTAGGCCGGTGTTTTGCTCCTTGAGTATAAGGATTTGTTAATTGTGAGAAAGTTTTAATTTTAGTGTCTAAGCAATTGAAAAAAACTGTAATAACTTGAAAATTGACACACTTAAGTGAACATTTTGTTTTGGCATACAGTTCATTACAAAAATGGAAAGCCCCTCATCTTGCTGGGTTTTTTATCAAGGTAACGAAACACCTTAACCTGTTAATATAAAGAAAAGAAAACGATATGATTCATAAAATTAGGGCAAACATGCCATTTTTTGTTCAAAAGTCCACAAAAAACATTTAAAATTGTTTTACTTTGTCGTTGGTATGTATAAAAAGTCGCTAATCTGTTTAGAATAAATGTTTGTTTCCAGTAAAATTCTCTGGCTTCTTTTCCGAAAAGTGGCTCTTCTCAATTCGGATGCCGATCCCTGAGCCAGACTGACATCCACTGAGCTGGACAGAAGCATCTGTCGTGAAATTGCTAAGAGTGGCTGCATATCTAAGCTTTTCTGTCAGTGTTCATGTAAACAAACTATGTATAGAAATGAGGTTTTCCTTTGGATAAGCAGACAGATGAAATATATGTGTTCAGTAATAAAACGAGTTGAATAAGTACCTCTAACTGTCAGTCTCTTTCCCATGCGCTCATGCTTTGTGTGGCTCTGCACTGCCATCTGCTGACAGAATAAAGTAGTTGCACCCAATACATGCTAAAGACCTGCTGGAGAATTTCCACAGCAATATGACATGTTCATGTTCATTATAACCACATTCACAGTGCCTCCTGCTGACAGGCTTGATTTTAGCAAATTGCTATGAGTCTTCAATCAAACTGACACAAATCTATAACATTCATGGTAACTGATATCGTGTTTCTCTCCCAAAGCACCTTCTGAAGTAAGAATTGTGCTTTTGGGAAAAAGAGGATCTGGGAAGAGCAGCACAGGAAATGTTATCCTGGGGGAAGAGAACGAGTCAGTGAAGATGGTACTGAAGTGGTTTGGGGAGGAAGCCCTGAAACACACAGGTGTCCTCTTCACACAGGCTGATGAGCTTAAAGAAAACCAAACCACTGAGGAATATGTGAAGGAGAACAAGGATCTGAAGGAACTTGTTGATAAGTGTGGAGGCCGAGTCCATGTCATTCACTCTAAGCACTGGAACAGAAAAGATAAAAATGCTCAGTCTGCAGATCTCGTGGAACAACTACAGCAAGTGATGATAGAGAGGAGAGAAGCTGGGGAATCACAGGCTGTTCAGACACTGGAGGAAATGAAGAACTGGCTGTTAGAACAAAGATCATCACACCTGATCAGGAACCAGGCCAAGGGTCAGGAAGACCTTCAAGCTCTGATGGAAACCTGGATGAATCAGAGTACAGGAGTAACAGCCTTCAGATTAAACAGCTGCTGACAACTATAGAGAACATGGTGACAAACAATGGCAGCAGTCATTACGGAAATAAATCACTGCAGGTCATAGCAGAAATGGAGGTGAAAACGACAAAAGAAGAGATGGATGAGAGAGGAGAGGAAGCAGGGGAGTCTGAGATCTGGAGAAGAGCAAGAGAGAGAGTGAGCTGGGGCATTAGGGGCAGCAGGAGCTGCTGATGCTGGGGCAGTTGGGCATTAGGTGCAGGAGCAGTAGTAGGAATAGTGGGTGTAACTGCGGGGGGTTTGGCTGCAGCAGGAGCCATATGAGGGGGGGGGGGGGGGGGCTGAAAGAGGCAGAGCTGCAGCCAGAGCAGACAGTGCAGGAGAGACTGCAGACAATGCAGCTGAAGCTGTGGCAGAGATGGCAGGAAAAACTGCGAAAGAAACTGGGGAATCGGGGCAGAGACTGAGAACAGCAAAGGAAACACCTTATAAAACACTGTAGTAGGTCACATGCAGGGAAGCAGCCGCCTGAGTGATAGATGCAAGTAAATAGCTGCTGCATTAATTATATGCAAGGAAAGAGCCGCTTCATTGGTTAAGCTGCAGGCAGACAGGACTGTCTACTGTGACAGAAGTGTGGGGAGCCACACAAAAGCCAGTGAGACCTGGAGAATAAGCTCACAGACAGCTTCAGCAGGACTCTGCTAAGACGGGATGACTCTGCCCAGCATGAATGGGGTCAACTGTGATCAAATGCTGCACGTGAATCGGGGGGTTTAACCGGCATCCTACCCACATATTTTACATACATGAGCTACCGACTGGGGGCATCAAGAATAATTTACTGTAAGAAGCAATGATAATAGAAAATAATGACAAAACATTTCTTCTCAAAGTATTATTAGTTATGTAATTAATGTCATCTAAAGATGAATGTCACTAATATTGTTTTTACAATTCATTAGCATATTTTGTCAAATGAAAATCTATACTTTTCTTCAACACAACGTGCAGCTTCTATCCCAAGCACAATCCACATTATTACTTAAAAGCGTATTGACCCTCTGATTCTGGTATCACTTACTTTTCAGTAATTTCAAGTAAACATTATCTGTGCTGTATTTGTATGATGAAACCAATCCTTGAGTCCAATATAAAATAACTGAAATAAACACACAGTCATGCAAACTTCAGCACTTTGTCTTTCAATAAAAGCTGCAGCATCAAATCCGGCCAGTTCTGATCTGCCTGCCATTTTTGCCTAAAAACAAGTGCTGGTGTTATCAAAAACTGTCATATAGCTATATTCCAGATTTATTACAGCCAATCACATCTCGGAGCTCCGAAGAACCTCCTTCTCCTTACATTTCCCTCCTTCTCACTCTTCCCTCAAATACTGTTACATTTGTCTTTTTTCCACACTCACACCCTGTCTTGATCATACTCTGACTGCATGGCATCCATATGCAGGGCAAACTATTTTACAGTCTTATCTTGTATAATATGACATAAACATTGAATTTGATTTTTTTATTTTCACATCCGAACACAACGCACAAACATGAAGGGATGCGTTTGCATTTGCAACCAACCCCTCCGCAAATCCCCCTGCGGAATACTGGCCACGGACCGGGGTGGGAATCCCCAAGCTGGAAGACTGTACTGCGTCATGTTAACATTAGCTAGCTAGTTAGCATGGATACAGAGTGCACCGGACTAAAACTATAAAACATTTGCAGCCATTAACTTATAGGTGGTAGTAACACGGAAATGACTCTTTCTGCGTCAAAATAAGGTAACTCTGTGATTTTGATACTTTATCATTTCCTTTAACTTAACCGTACCTTCCTCCCATAACTCTGTCTCTGCTTATTGACATTTAGGAGAGTGTCAGATATAAATTAACGGTGCAAAATTATCAAAGACAGACACAACAATGAAGAGATGACAAAGACACAGTTTGAAAAGTAAGTATATGTTTTATTGTAAAGCTCTTATCCTATTTTAACTTAGCCTATCTTATGATATTTTAACAGCATATCTTATCATATGTTAACTTAACCTATCTTATTATGTTTTAACTTAGCTTATCTTATCCTATTTTAACTTATCCTATCTTATCTTATCTTATCCTATCTCTTTTGTATATTAACACTTAAACAGTATCTCTATTATCCCTCCGTCCCCGCCCATAACCCACAAGTCCATCAACAACATCGCTATTATCCCTCTGTCCCCGCCCATAACCCACAAGTCCATCAGGAACAATGTCTCTGTAGTCAGTCCTCCTTCTCCCACCATAACCCATAAGTCCATGGATCCTTGTCAGGAGTTGCTGTTCCGCCGATCGCTGACGCTGCCCCTGGCCTCTCTCTGGTTGTAGATCGCAGGAGCCGTTGCTGTCCGGACGACGGAGGAACTTCAGTTGGGGCCTCTTCCTCGTCGCTCCTTCTTCCTCCAGCGTGGGTAGCCTGTCCCTCCCGCTCCACGGACGAACCCTCTGGCCACGTTGATTTTCTTCTCTTCCAGTCTGGACAGCCGATTGTTAAAACAAGGAAAGATTATTGATATAACACATTTTATGCTCTAATTAAAGTGCTCTAATAAGGTCTCTTAAGCCAGGGCTTTACCTTCGGCATGTCAGGCACCCTCCGTGTCGATCGGGGCTTGTCTGTGTCATCTGTCTTCTTAATGACACCTTCCTTCGTTGTTATTTTTACTTTAATTGTAAGTTTAATTTTAATCTTAACTATGTTTATTTCTTTGTTCTCCATTCTTTAGATGGCAAGACACTTCAAAATGCAACCAGTCGTTAAGATGCTCGAAAGCAGTTTGAGAAGATAAGTACATGTGATTCAAAAGCAATCAAGTTGTTGTCACGGACGCCCATTCGTACCATAACAGACAATGCGATACTATGCAGCTCGTCGGCGACTTTCGGCCGCGTTCGGCTCCGATTCGACTGTAAGCAGATTGCCACTCTGACGTATGTGGCGCGAGACTCGTGCTTTCGGACTCAAACGCTCACAGCAATAAATCTTATGGAGAATCTCCATTAATCCATTTAAAACCTAAAACTGGCTGCATCAGAAGCGTTTCGGCAGTTTGCAAACCATAAAGACTATTTACAAAGTAATGAAACTGTTATATAAATGTGAATACGTGTGTAGGCTTGTCCCGAATTGAAAATCTCATGCCAACAAGCTGACCCAAGTTGGCAACCCTGCGTAAGTCGCCCCCCTTATTTTATATGCAAAAATGATCATATGCAGGGGGCACATAACTGATATGAAAGTACTCATTCGCTGTCTAAAGCGATACGCGTGGTAATGTCTTGTAGCAGCGCAAATGCGTATTTACTTTATGTGCATACGCGCTGTTATGACAAGAAATCATTGTGTATTTTAGCCTTCATGCCGCGAAAGAATTACAAATTAGCCTAAATGTTAAGATGCACGGTAATTTCTTGTCATAACAGCGTGAATGCACATAAAATAAATACGCATTTCCGCTGCTACAACAAGGAGTTGCCTCGCGTGTACGGGGAATGCGCACTTATACTTGCGCACCATGCAGTTATGTGCGCTCCTGATCGTATGTATAGTATATTGTACAATAAATGCTATAATATTTAAGTCGTATCGTTTGCTGTTTTTTAATATTTTAATCATCATTTTCTTCGTTCATTCCTGACGACAATTGGGGCAGAGACTGTCATACGCTCTCGGTAACACTCACAACCAGATGTAGCACAACAGTGAAACATTTACAAATGTGACAAAAGGTCTTCTGTGTGTCCATTAATTCACACATAGAGTTTTAATCCCGTTTACATGAAAAGCTGTAGTTATGTTGCCCCTGACAATTCCAAAATTCTTTTTGCAGCAAACTGACAAACCGAATAAGCCCAGGACACTGGGAAATGCTTGAAAAACATGGTAAAGTAGATTTCAGCATTTTCTGTCGTTACATTTGTATTAGAATTGTAAGAAATGTTTTCGTTAGTGTTATTTTGTATTTTGCAGGATGTTCCTCAACAGATTGGTTCTGTGGACTGTGGCGTGTTCATGTTGATTGTTGTCACATCACGGATCGGGGAAGCAGGAGTAGGAAGATGGAGAATCTGGAAACCAGCTAGGAACACAGGACAATAGAAGTAGGGACTTAAATGACTGGACGGGTAAAATATATTTTGACGCGGAGTTAAATACATAGAACTAATGAAAACAACTGGAAACAGCGAATGACATGGAGATTCCACACGAGGTTAACGAGGGGGCGTGGCACACGGGAGGATCGGACGAGCGCGCGTGTCAATTGTAAGAGAGACCACCTTGAATTGTTGGACGTAACACTTGTGATACAGAGAATGTATTGAAGTGTTTTTCCCCTCCCTTTTATCAGTATGCACTGTGCATGGCCTTGGTGTGTCTTGAGTATTACAAAATGCACCATGAACTGTGTATATTATATATCTATATTATATTTTTATTTAGGCCATAATATGTGATCTTGATCTGTGGTTTTTCATTGAGTTGGAGGGATTTGACAAAAACATCCTTTTAGAAATGCGTGAGGAAGTAAGTTCTTTTCTTTTTGACAAGTAGTGTATCTGTCAGGTTTGCGACACAACAGAGAAATTAAATATTTTATTTCACTCCTCAGGGTCAAGACTCTGGTCTCCAGCTCACCGCTCTCTGTTACATCTCCATGGCCATTTTGTCTGATAGTATCATTCGATTTTTCTATGCTATAGTTTTTTTATGTTTAATCATTGCACGGTATATAAATTATTATAAATAATAGTTTATTTTCCTTGTGATGTGTCTGTGCTTAATAGTATTAAATACGAGTTTAAACAACTACAGTTTCCTCAGTAATGTATTTCATGAACTGATATTTTCCCAACAAAACCCATGTTTGCATTCAAGTCTCTGTCATATTTTCTACATAATATTTGCAACAACCATTATGAAAACTTTGCAGAACTACAAGCCTCTCCAGTTGCAGCCACACCCATATCCAAACTCACATATAAGGTATATTTGTATATTGTTTCCAAGGTACCAGCATTCCTACAGAACCATGTTACATAATATATCCACATATAGGCAATTTCAGTGTGAGTCCTGATGCATTATGCATACTGCTTTCAAATCTGTCATCAAAGCATTGACTGTAAAAAACATGGAGACCAAAATGTCTCTAAAAGGTGAAAACGCAACATGTCAAGCGCCCCCTACTGGCTGGCTGCAGTACTATTATTAGCACCACCCATACCAATGTGTTTCAGTGGTAAGAGGCAATTTTCCACATTACTTTCATGTCTTTCCATCTACACAATAACAAAACATTTCTTCTCAATGTATTATTAGTTATGTAATTAATGTCATCTAAAATGAACGTCACTAATATTATTATTACAATTACTTTGAATATTTTATAAAATGAAAATCTATACTTTTCTTCAACACAACGTGCAGCTTCCACCCCAAGCACAATCCACATTATTACTTAAAAGCTTATTGACCCCCTGATCCTGGTATCACTTTTCAGTCATTTCAAGTAAACATCATGTGTGTTGTATTTGTATGAGGAAACCAATCTTATCAACATCAACAACTGAAATAAACACACAATCATTCAAACTTCACCACTTTTTAATTTTGTTTTGTCTTTCATTAAAAGCTGCAACATCAAATCTGGCCAGTTCTGATCTGCCTGCCATTTTTGTCTAAAAAATAAATGCTGGTGTTATCAAAAACTATGTCATATAGCTATATTCCAGATTTATTACAGCCAAACACATCTGGGAGCTCCGAGGAACCTCCTTCTCCCTACATTTGGGGAAGATGGTGGCGCAGGAGGTAGTGCTATCGTTTAGCAACCAGAGAGTTGCAGGTTCGAGCCCTGGTTTCTTCTCACCCCATAAAAAGTGCCCTTCAGCAAGATGCTGAACCCCAAATTGCTCCCGGCGTGCAGCTTGGCGCCTTGCATGGCAGCCTCCGCCCCCGGTGTGTGGATGGGTGAATGTGAGGCATAAATTGTAAAGTGCTTTCAGTTCTCATAAAAGTAGAAAAGCACATTTACCATGTGTGTTTTGGATTTGGATTGTATTGGTGTGTAGTCAATCGCTCATGTACATGCTCAATCGCAGTAACATTTTCACAGGAATTTCGGAGACTGAAGTGCTAATTCTATGGGGGTGTATTCAGTGGGAAAGGTATGTATGTAGGGCATGTCCCCCCCTTCGTCGTATTAGATATTCTGTTTCCCCCCCTGTGTGTTAAGTAGTGGGGTTGCTCTTGCATGTTTAATAAAAGATTGTACTACACTGCTTGTCCTGGCATATTGCCTGTGGTTTGGGGGGAGGTTAATCTGTGTGTGTGACCGTGAGTGACGCGACATGTGTGCTACAGTATACATCCAGTATGTAACTGTATAAAGTAAAACTCACTGTATAATATAAAATGCAAATGGAATACTGTAATATGAAGCATTGCAGTAAGAGGACAATATTACAGTACAGGGCACATTGTTGGATTACATACCTGTTGGCTCTATGAAATGTTTGAATGGTTGAGGACATGGCCATCATTCGGCCGACCAGCCTCAGCCATTGTAAGGACCTAAATATATATATACAGTACTGTGCAAAAGTCTTAGGCAGGCAAAGAAAATTATGTTTAGATTATCCTCCTGTTGGTGTAAAACTATGATACGATGCCTGTCAAAGTGTGTCAGCTTCGCCATTTCAGAACCTCTGCTAAAATCATCCTAGTATTTGCAGCGACCGTCCAGTGCAGCCATGTATTTTTTGACTTGACCACTAGCAGACCTCATACAGTTAGTCAATCTCTCACTGACTTTTTAAACCAATATATCTAATTATTTAATTGAGCTGTTGGGGAAATTTAACAAAATCATGGAACGACTGAGGTGCCCCTGAGGAGAAGTTTGGGAACTGAAGCGGTGTTCATCTAGCCATCCAACTAGATATCAGTAACTTTTTAGAAAACTTATTACTAGTTTTTATTGTGTTACTCTTAATTTGCACCCGTTCTAATGTTAAATTGTGCTTTTTTTCTAAGCCAAAGTACACTTGCTACACAGATAAACAGCTTTAAACATTTCTTTGAACTGCCTAAGACTTTTGCACAGTACTGGATATATATACATGCACAGTTGTACAGATGTATAGAGAACATGCTTGAGCGATTATGACGACCATTTTGCAGGTAATGAGTTATATAATGAACTAACACCATATGTCAGACTTTTCAACAGAGAACCAGTATAATATATTTTGACCAACATGTCATGAAAAATTGAAAATGTAGGATTGTACATAATTATTCGCATGACTGAGCCAAAGCATTTGCAATTTGACCAAAAGAATGAGACTTTGCATTTATGATGTGCAAAAGGGACTCGATGATGTGGAGGTTGTACAAGTAGTTATGAGAATTTCATTTCTGATCTGAGAAATGTACCAAAGTGACTGAAAAAACCTGTAATACTGTTCTGCTGTACACTAGAGGAAATGCATGGGCTGGACTATTCACAGTCCCATAGAAGAAGCTAAACCATATTTCCTTGGAATTACATCAAATAAAATACTCTATTATTTTAGAAATCTGCTGCATGACCACAATTCTGTGTCATATCAGCCACCTGTCAGCTATGAGAGATGAATCTCTTCTATCCTCACTGTACTGTACAGATCTGTGTGGACCACAGGCTGTAAAATGTTCATGTGCTAAGGGCTCTCAAACAGAATTTCTGAAAATACTGTTCCATCCATAAAGTTTTTTGCAATTAACTTATCTTTATAATTTGCGTAATTTAAAGCCGGACAGGCCTGCAGTAGTTGCTGGGGATGTTCACATCTCCTTCTAATGAAGGATGTGGAGAAAACAATGGAGGGAAATCTCTGCCAGGATGAAAGGCCACCGTGGCCAGCAGTGATCTGGGACTGAAGTCTGCAGGAAATGGCAGGACTTCTGCAGCCTCGCAAAGTGATAACTGGGGATAAATGGGGACTGGGGATCATGCTGACTGGGCAGGGGGTCAGGAGCTGCGTCACACACAGGACAACACAGAGGGGTCTCTGTGAAAAGGGTCATTTTTCGTAGAGACAATTCCTCACTACGGCTTGTGGGGACTGACCGACTTAATGTACAGTCAGAAGAGCATCAGTGTGTTTTGGCCAAACTCTGTGTCTCTGTGACACGACAGCAGGCAAAAAAGGATGTAGAAAATAAGGAGTGGGTGGGAGCACTGGTTACTCTACCAGCATTACCCACTGATCTAATACCTACCGCCTCCTGTTGGCATTCCTCACTTCCTCACGGGTGGTTCTCTGCTCGACCGTGGGCATCTTGCGGTTTCTATGACGTCACACCATTTGATCTTGACATCAGTCCAGGGTCTCATCCTCTCTGTCCTCAGTGCTCTTCTTCTGGCAGGACTGGGGATGAGAGAGTCCAGTTGTTTGATGCAGTGGGTTGCTCTCACTGGATGGTATAATTTAGAAGCCAATCATTTATGTCTGTTATTACAGTCAGTGACGCTAAAAGGTGAGCTTCAGTGAACAGTGTGTGGCAGCTGCAGGAACAGAGGCACTCAGGCAAACCCAAGTGCAGAATATTACCCCCGAATGGCAGCTTTTTATCAGCAACAGGGAGACCTGGGATGGGGGAAGGGTGGGGTGGGGGGGTGCTAAAGGGCTGTTTGCTCTGGTGGGTCCAGGCCAGTCATTGGCAACGTCAGCACTGGTGTTTTGACAGGTCACTGCTGCCTGTATTTTGTCTGAAATTTTGTGGTTTCCTTTCAATAGGCTGTCAGGCTGTAGAGTCACAGAGAGGCTGTTCTTCCCTGACTTCAGCTCTGAAGTCAAACCTCAGAAAGCTGGATCTGAGCTACAATCACCCAGGAGACTCAGGAGTGAAGCTGCTCTCTGCTGTACTGGAGGATCCCAGCTGTAAACTGGAGAAGCTGAAATGAGTAGAGAATGAATATTTTATGTCGGTTTCAGTCAAGTTTATTTGTATAGCACATCTTCATACAAGAAGGTCATTCAAAGTGCTTTCCAGAAAAGATGATAAAAAATAAAATGCTTAATGCACAAAGTAAAATCGTAGGACTAAATATGACAATAAAAAATTAAATTAAAAAAACATGAAACATTTAAGGAGAGATATTAAAAGTAGCAAATTACCAGTCCCATCAGACGGCCATCGGCCATCGACCTGCGGCCCAGGGTGCTCCAGTGACAGGAGCACTTATGTTCCACCATGCTGTTCGTTATGGACACACTGTGGGCAGCACAGGGATTCAGATCGGCCAGGCCGTTCCTCCAAATCACACCCTTCCAGGTTTCACTGTCACTACGCACATCAGCGTTAATGTCTCCCAGCAGGACAATGCAGTCCCCATGGGGGGCACCTCCCAGCCCCCCTCCCAGGTCTCGAAGCAGGCCAGGTACTCTTAGCTGATGTTCGGTGCATACGCATAAACAGTCAGACCCCCTCCGCCAACTCGAAGTGGAAGGGAGGTAACCCTCTCGCTCACTGGGGTGAACTCCAACGTTCTGGCACTGAATTGGGGGGGCTATTAGCTTATTTCGCAGAGGTCACCATTTTCAAAATGAAAACGAGGCTGAGGTGGGATGAATTCCACAAAATTCTTTGATGCTAGTGTGGCATATTGTTGTGAACCAGGATGTACATCTTATCAAAGACGAGAATGTGATCAAGGTTTGTCTTTCCCTTGATTTCCTTGTAACCGGGACACTTAGAAGCTAAGTTCAAATTTAGAAAACACACTTTTGCAGAATCATGGATTTACAGTAGTGAGGATGTTTCATATAACCAAGCTGCCTCCTGCTATAATTCCTCACAGTGGGGCTGGAGATTTTTATTTTCAATGTGAAAACCCATGATCCATTTGAGGTGAAGTACCTGACTGTGCTTGGACCTAAAATATATTCATACCCCATTGATTAACTCTGTAATGTACCATATATGTTTAGTAATATGTATCCAGCATTTTCAGCCTATCTCAGGATAATAGTGCTTGTTGTCTCAGAAAATTGTAACCTCAGAAAATAAATCAAGCTTGTTAATGACTAACGTTAGTTATTCACGCTGCAAAGAATATTTTGATGTTTGCTGATTAGCTAGTAGATTGACACTTAGGCTACGCCTGTCAAAATCCTTAACTTACCTTTAATATCAGTAATGTTCCCCTCTATTCAGTCGCTGTATCCTTTTAACAGAACTGCTCTTGATATTCAACATCCCTCCTCAGCCCATTTTTCAGCATCGTTTATGGTAAAATGGATACCCTCACTCAGGCGTTACCCACTGATCTTACACCAAACTGTCATGGTTAGCACTGTGTTGGTTAGCAGCTAATAGACAAAGAAAAGTGATGGTTGTGTTGCAATTTTAAATATAAATATGCAGAGTTTAACAAAATATAATGTTCGTCAAAACTGAGGTGAGTGTTAATGTGCCACTTAAAAGCTGTACAATAAATTCATTGTTTAAAAGAATCTCTTCTGTGATGAATGTAACGGCTCACTGTGATGTAATATACAGTGCACCAATGCAAAAAGTGGTTTTAAAATTTAATTATTCTAATGTTGCACAGTTAAAAGAGCAGTTCAGGATACATTTCACTGCATGTTGTACCTGTATAACTACGCATGTCACAAATAAAGAACCTTGAATCTTAAAAGTCTTTCATTTTCCTAAAGGTGAACCGGTGTGAACTCACAGAGGAATGCTGTGAGGCGCTGGCTTCAGCTCTCAGATCAAACCACTCACATCTGAGAGAGCTGGACCTGAGTGACAATGACCTGCAGGATTCAGAAGTGAAGCTGCTCTCTGCTGGACTGGGTATTCCACACTGTAAACTGGAGAAACTGAGGCCAGTATTACTGAGTATTCCGTCCACGTAGTAAACTGTATTTATTGAAAGGAAACACATTGTCAATAGGAAAGTAGTTACATTTACTTAAAAGTAATAATTGTATTGGTGATCTTATTTATCAGAGTGTTTTTGTCTGTCTCTCTGCAGGCTGTAGAGTCACAGAAGAAGGCTGTTCTTCCCTGGCTTCAGCTCTAAGGTCAAACCCCTCACACCTGAGAGAGCTGGACCTGAGCTACAATCACGCAGGAGACTCAGGAGTGAAGCTGCTCTTATGGAATATTATTTAGCACTATATAACGTAGAATACAAGTATTATGATATTAAAATGTATGCCAAATATCCATGATGTAATCATTACAATGTAAACATTATAATGTAATCAACACAATATAATTGTAAGAGGATCACTTTTCCCCAATGATGCAGGTTTATAACTTGGCTAAACTGGGCACCAGGCATAAGAAACAGCTCACAACAGAAGTCTAGCAATAAGCCTTTATTACCAGGATTCCACAATTCAGTCGCTGCCTCAATAAGTGAATGGAGCACCCAGGCAGCACCGCAAGCCCCCACACAATGATCTCAGCACAGCAGTCTCTAAAACATTTGGGAAAACACTTCACACTCAGCTAAAACACCCGGCTAAAGTTCACACGTGTACAATAAAAAGGCCTGGGCAGCTCACATCAACACAAGGGCCATGAACACCAAAATCACATGTGATTCGTCCTAAACAACACAAATACACAAGGAAAAAAAATTTATATCAATTTATATCAAACAATATTATTTAAAGTAACTAGTTGGGGGAAGACAGCCCAATCCCCCGAAAACAAAACCCACAACAGGAACCATAATCCAACTCCTAGAAGGAACCACAAACCTTTCCTGTGGCGCCTGGAATCCACGCCGCTGCCACCAATCACGGACCGGCGTCATTAGCTTCCCAACTCTGCGCACCCCAATAACTCGCCGTATGTCCAACAATGCAATAATTTTCCCCCAGCGCACGCGCTTCCGCATCTGGCAGCTGCAGCATGGACTCCAAGCACCACCGAGCATATGGGGCCCCCTTTCTTACTCCTTCGCTGACAATTTATGTTGTTCCTCCTTTCCCCTCACAGGTGTTTCCTATTAACCCTTATCACCATCACAATCCCCACCTACACACGCACCCATCCAAGCACACACTAAGATTTTATATGCTTGTATAGTTGTGTTACTTTCTGCACACTATAATTTTGTTTATTCCATTCTGAATCTATCACTCCTTTTTTTTCTTTTTCCTGTCTTTTTTTTCTCCTTTTCCTTCTTTTTTCCCCCTCCTAATATGTCCCTCCACTACGGCCAGCTCACCCACTGCAATGTTTTTACATGTGTTAAAACTGAAATATATAAATAAAATTAAAATAAAAAGAAATAGATCAACATGAGGGGTCTATACAGAGTTTATAGAGTCCCTCATGGTAAAGCAAGTATGTTTGGCACAGCAGTGCATTCAGACTCTGCTAAAGCTGCCGGACAGGACAAGGGGAAAAAAATAACATTTCTAGAGCCTCTTGATATGGGAAGTCAGAAACATCAGGCCTATTTATTGAGATCCGCATGCAAGTTACAAGATGGTCTCCTGGCAGCCTATTGCGGATGTTTGGCTCGAGCTGAAAATATATTAACTGTTAGGCTTTAAAAACGATTGCTGATAGCATAAAATGGTGATAGTTTAAAGCAGAAAATTCCATTGTGAAACATCTTTATCACCCTTTAAAAAACGCAGATATTTTTCTCTGCTTTTCAGGTGGCTGACGCTACATATTTTCTGATCATTATTATTAATTTCCCTTTGGCATAAATGCATTATTTTTTAATTGAACTGGGATTTTAGTTCCTTCACCTTTCTCTTTCTAGCTCGCTTTTCGGAGGGAAGTTAATGCCGTAGTTTTTATGAGCAGTCCGAAAATGCCGCTCCACATTTCCCTTCTTCGGAATAACAATGGTAGACTGACAGATGAAACAAACGCACTTCGAATATGACCTTGTGGGGAAAAAAATACTCCTCCTTTCATTCCGTATGGAAGTGGTAGGTTATTGGCTTCGTACTTGGTCCTGCTCCCCCATTCAGTTTTATACCCTCTCTTAAGTTTAGTAGAAATAAATTGGAGGCGACTCGGTTGCTTACTGGAGTTTTGCAGCAGCTGGCGCGGTTGATCGCATCATCCTTCCTCTATTTTTTATGTCATGCGATCTACTCAGTCTTTGCGATCGACCAGTAGATCGCGATCGATGTATTGGGCACCTCTGGTATAGAGACAAAAATGACAAGGTGTTGTGCAAATAAGATAAATAACAAAAGGCTATTTAATCTGTTTATTAAAATGACAATGATATAGAGCTCTTCTATAGTAAAGGTAACCTTACAGTAAATAACTTCCGCTGTGATCTGACGCTATATAGAAAATGTAATTAAATAAGATTAACTTGACCTTCTGCGGGGGGGGCACCCTAATATAATGATAGGGGAAACACTGCTGTCTGTCTGCCATAAAATAAATAAAAGGGGGAATTGGAATTGCATATGACTATGGAGAGAATGGTTGGCTATGGTGAAAAAGGTGTGGACATTTTTACTAATTCACATAAGGGACAGCATAAAGGGTTGTTTAATTCAGTATCAGAGGAATTCATATATTTGTGTGATTATGATAATCACACTATTATAACTTGATTGTACATCTCTTGAATTGAACTAATTACAGTGTCATGTATAACACTGCACTTTTTAATACATTGTCTGGCAGAACAGACTGCAAAACTGTAGTCTCAATGGAAAGCTGGATGAAATTCCTAGGGTGGCGTAGTCAGCTGTCCACTGAGTCTACAGTTTTGTAGTTCGGTCTGTCGCAGTCTGGCGCAGTTGGCAGGATCATCGTCCTGAGAGCAGAGACGCGTGTTCAGTGTGAATGACTCTTCAGTTGTTTTTCTATTTTTAATTACTTTTTTATTCCTATCCATGTCTTTTTTTCCTTTTGTATGCTCATTATTTAGCCAGTACAGCTGTTTTTATTGTAGTCGAAAACAACAGTGAGTGCCAGTCACTGGCAAATCCCTTGGTTCCCGGTTCCACTCCATCTGTCCTCTGGTGGTCCCCTTGAGCTGTGGACCCCTTTCCAGTGTTCTGCAGCCAGATCCTCCTGAGCCGCACAGAAGCGGAAGTTGGCAAAGTGAGATGCGGCAGTAGGCCTATGCATGCAATTGACTGGAGTATGGAGAGTAAAGCCTTTCGTTTTCTTTAATAAAAGTTGTCCGTGTATTTTCTCATATGCGAGAACATCACAACTGCCACTGCACTTGTTGATGTGTAAGTGTGTCCTATTCAAACAATAAAGAGAAACTACATGCAGCACTGAAAAACTATTCCACGGCCAAAAAAAATGTAAACATTCTTTCTATATCAGAAGCTAGTCTCTGACTGAAATTTCTATAAATCTTTATATAAACTGATAGCAATTAACCTAAGAGTGCATGCTTGGATTGTAGTATCTGCATGTACTGTGGAACTAAAAAGAATCATAATCAACATATATAATTATGTAAATGAAAAACAAATATGTTGCATTTTGCTTAATAGTTTTGCACGTTGCCATAATTTATATTTAATTTAAAGTATGAAGCACCCAAGTGTCACGGAAAGCGTTCGGCGATAGCGGGCAGAGCGGGTAAGCAAGATGCAGGCAAGCGGAATACGGGGATTAACGAGGGTTTAATCAATACACCGGGAGCAGGAGACATGGAACGCCAACTAACATCAATGACAGACAAAGCAAACTGGGGAGACCAGGACTTAAATACACAAGACTGATTGAAAGCAAAAGGAAACAGCTGGGTACAATTCGGGAAACACACGCGGGTAAGTAGGGGGCGTGGCACACAGGAGGAGCGGACGAGCTGGGCGTGACACCAAGCAAAGTTTATGTTGAAATAATACTCAAGATTCTTAAGTCTTAGCTCTGGCACAGTGGTGGATCTAGAAAATTTTACATGGGGTGGCAAGAGATTTTAACAGAGTGGCATGGAGGTTCAGTGAGAAACTGACTATCATTCAGAATCGTGGAGCTCAGGAACATACTTACACTGAAAAAGTGACAATTTATCTAAGCATTTGGACTCTCATGGTTAAAACAATGCTGATTGTACTTTTCATTATCACTGACCAGTTGTTTTTCTTTGTTGTGCTGTGCAGCAGAACGTTTCACAAACATATCCAAATTAAGAGCCTTTGCACGCTGTCTGTCAGTTTGCACACACACACACACACGAACAGTCAAATGCATTCATACCTGTATATATATATATATATATATATATATATATATATATATATATATATATATATATATATATATATATATATATATAATCAGGAGTGGTACTTTCACCACAAAATGTCACCCATGTGCACTGTGTCTTCGAGTAGTGAACCAGTTTTCAATACAATGGTTAAAAAGGCTCAAACCTTCAGTGCCTCGTTGTACCATCTCTACCAGTGTTTTTTTCAACAGGGAAAATACAACTTGTATGCTGGCCTTAGAAGCACAACTTCAAAGAATAGCTGCCATGCTTCTGTCTAGCATGGCAGAGGGAGTAAAATGGTATGGGACTGCTTTGGTGCTGGTAAGGTGGGTGATTTACACAGAGTATAAGGTGCAATGAACCAGCAAGGTTACCGCTCTGTTTTACAACTCATGCCACCCTCTGTGATCAGCACTTCTATCAAGCAGCAAGGCTGATTCAAAGCACACTGGTGAAAGATGAGGAATCCAGAGAATTGTCCTGCTTGACTGGCCTACAGAATCATCACATCTCCAGCCTATCAAGCTCATGTGAGACCAGCTTCACCGTGAGGTCAGAGAAAATACCAAGCCAGTCCCACCTCTGGGAATAGCAGGATTGAAATTTCCCCTAATATTGTCATAAACGGACAGCTCTAATGGCAAAGGACTGCAAAGCTGTAATTGCTGCAAATATAGTTTTCATACAGTTTGATTAATTGAAAATGAAGAAGAAACTTATTGCAATATTTATTATATCACAAAGCAGAAGGCAGCAGGGAAAAGTAAAAAAAGAATCACCCCAGATGGGACTTAAAACCACGATATCCAGCTCAGAAAGTCAGGGCTGTGGGCGTTTGGCCAGTGGGGCAACCGGCAGACCTGAGCTTATGACCGGGACACTTGACTCACAATGGAAGCTCAGCAAATTATAAGCAAGCCTGCAAAAGTGACATGAATGGATCTGTGTAATCTATGGTAAAATGCATCTTGGGGCTGAGACATTAACACTCACAGTCGAGGAGAAGATGACATCCATCCATGGATCTCAAATGCGCTCATCGAGTTTCCGCTATGCCTTTGGCATTTAATGTTTGTACTTAGCTATAGAGTGGCAGGAACACAAATGAATGGGAAGTTAATAAAGAAATAATTGCATTACAGCAATACGTCACACATGACTATGTAAGGGAATAGATGAAACCCTGCATACATCACTATAGCAGTGCAATTCAGTACGAAGTGCACTGACATGATTCATATGATTTCTGGTTTGTTTGGAAAATTTAGGTCCACCATAAGCTATGCGTTTTATTTATGATGCATATTGATGACACTATTTGGCTGACACAATATCAGACTGAATTTATTTTATAATTTTAAAGGTTTAAATGCAATTCTGGGTGTTGGACATCCTGTTAGCCTTAGAAATCTATAATGCTCCCCCTCAAGAGAGAGTAAATGACTGCAGGGCATTACAAAGGTCCAGAATGGATTTTTCATTTACAGATGTCTTCTTTGCCTCTCGTGACCAGTATCTCACTCCGGACCAGTGGTGGATCTCGTACTCAGGCACAGAGAATGGGTCCTTCCGCCCCGTGGATTTCCTCATCCCCTCAGCCACTGATTCCCTCCAAGCTGATGGGGTAACTATGGTTGGCAGAACTGGGGTTTGCTGTTCACTGTCATCCGCTTGACGTTGATGGACCACTTGCTGAGGCTGAGGATGGTGGTCTTTACGTATCCTCACTGTTAGGCCTCTGCACACCCATTTCTTTTGCTGACCTGTTGCACAGAAACATTTCATAGTAAACTGTAACATGATTACAGCAATTATTTCAATGTCGTTTAGTCAGTGAGAATCATTTACATAGTAGGGACCAGATAAACAAGAAGGGAGGTAGTGCTGCAGAATATGTAAAAGAAAACTTGCAGGCAAGGGAGCTCACTGATAAAAATATAGCTAGAGAAGCTACAGCGCCCTCCACAATTATTGGCACCCCTTGTAAATATTTGTGAAAAGGGTTAGAAAAAATGTACATTTTTCTGAAGTAGCTTCATCTCACACTGAAAAAGTTAGAAAAATAATGCAGTCATTAGTATGGAGTGTAAAGAGGAAGGGGCTGAGGACACACCCTTGAGGGGGTCCAGTGTTGTTGATCACAGTTGCTGATCTGGCTGTGCCTATCCTTACAATCTGTGGTCTATTGCTGAGGAAATTATGGACCCAACGGATGAGAGATGGGGATATGTTCAATTGAAGAAGCTTCTTGATGATCTGGTGCCGTTGAATGATATTAAAAGCTTAACTGGAGTTAATGAAGAGGACAGTAGCGAAGGTGCCTGGAGATTCAAGGTGTTGGAGAAGGGAGTGGAGGAGACATACTACAGTACCCTCTGTTCCGCTCTTCACCCAGGAGGCAAACTGGTATGAGTCCAGCTGCAGTCTGACAGCTGGCTGGATGATATGGAGTATAATTTTTTTTAGGCATTTCATTATTATCGATGTGAGTGCTACTGGCCGGTAATGATTTAGCTCAGAGGGACGAGGTTTCTTAGCACCCGGGACGATGGTAGAAGTTTTCCGAACTTTAGGAATGATCACCAATCTATATGAGTTTCAGAGGATGGAATGAAGGATGGGAGCTTGTTCTGTGGCGAATAGCTTCAAAACTTTAGCTGGTACACGATCAGGTCCAGCGGCCTTGCCAGCTTTGCATCTGCTTAGCTGCTGCCTCATGTCCTCTACAGTAAAGGGGGGGTTTGTAGGATCATCAGAGGGAAGGCCATTGAGCAGCTCCTCACAGACAGCAGAGTACTCCTGCTTATCGAACATTGTATAGAAGGAGTTTAAGGAGTCAGCAAAAGTTGTAAGATCAGTGCCTATGGGAAGAAGGCCATGGTAGGGTATTTGACCAGTGAGTAACCAAAAGGCCTGTTTGGTGTTCATTGTACTGAACTCCTGCTCCAGCCAACCCTTATATTTGAGTTAGGCATTGATTATCTCATTCTTTACTTGTCTACTGAGTGACTGGACAGAAGACCAGTCCTTGCATAGAAATGCTTTGTGTTTTTCCTTCAAGCTGTGCTTAACATGGGAAGTGATACTGGGTCTGTAGGTAGGATATCTCCAGACAGTTCTGGTGGGAATATTGGAATAAATACAAAACTTGATGTAGTCTGTAATTACAGAAACTTTATGGTTTTGATCACCCTGGAAAATGTCCCAATCTGTACATGCAAGTGAACCTTATAGTCGTTCAATTGCCCCCTCCGACCAGAGGGTGGCCAGGTGCACATGCGGTTTAATGCGCTTCAGTTCTGGTTTGCAGTGAGGTAGCAGGAAGACAACATTGTGGTCAGAGTGGCCAAGTGGAGGATGTACACGCGCGATGAAGGCGTCAGAGATGTTACTGTAACATAAGTCCAGAGTATTAAGCTTCCTAGTGGGAATATCCACATACTGATAAAAAGATGGCAAAACAGCGTTGACATTACAGTTGTTAAAATCACTCGCAGTAACTCCGGGGCGTCGCGATATCTTGCCGTCATGGAGGTGGCGTCCTCACACACTAGCTCCGCCACTGCTTTGGTGTTGGCGCTTGGTGGAATGTAGACACAGCTAATTACTACAGTAGGGAATTCCCGCAGAAGGTAGAAGGGGCGTACAGATAGAATCAGCATCTCTGTCAGGTGTACAAACAATGCGGTCTACTTTAATATTCGTGTACCACCGCTCGTTGACAAAGATGCCGACCCTACCACCCCACTTCTTACCTGACTGAGACGTCCTGTCAGTCCGCCAGATCATAAAATTGGAGAGAATAACCAGATTTGATTGGAGAGAATAACCTGAGTCTGAGATGGTGTCATCAAGCCAGGTTTCAGTCAGGGCAATAACACAGGTGATACCGCTCCACCCGACACTTGGCATGCAATAAGTCCATTTTATTCTGGAGTGAACATACATTGGCCAGTATGATGGGCAGTAGCGGTGGTCTGAAGGGTCTCCTCCTCAGCTTGGAGCGTACACCTCCTCGCCTACCTCTTTTCCTCAGGCGAAACTCCGGAGGAAGAGCAACTGCCGGCCTTGAGGTGATAGACGACCGCAGTTGGAGAAGCTCCCCTCTACTGTAGGTGAGTGGATTGTGTCCGCTCACTCTTCCGGGTGGAGTCATGAGGGGATTGTGCTGGATCCATCGGGTTGCCCCAGGAAGGCACGCTGCCCGGCTCCTGGGGTGCTCATCCCTGGCACTGGTGCTCCTGGCCACCACTGTAGGAAGTCGTTGTATAGGAAGTGGTTGTAGTCTTCCACTGATCCCAGGGAGGTTCAGGTCAGGGGACTGAGATGACCATGGCAGAAGCTTCATTCTATAGTCAGCTAACTATTTTTGTGTTGATTTGGACATGTGCTTAGGATCATGGTCCTGTTGGAAGATCCAGTGACGGCCCAGTTTTAGTTCCTAGTGTCAGTATTGTGTATGAATAAAATACAAAAAAATATCCCTTTGTCCACTGGTGTTCCCTTGTTGCCCTCACCCTGTTTGTCCCTTTATCCCATTCCCCTTTCCCGTGAATACTGTTACACTCCAACCCTAGACAGGATATCATAACAGCATCTTACCTATAGTTTTAAAAGAGATGAGGGATATTATTTGTCGACCTTTAATAATTTCATAAATCTGTATCTGTTGTTGTGGTACCTTCTGATTGGAAGCATGCTAATATAACACCCATATTGAAAAGGATAGAAGTAATCCATCAAACTATAGGCTTCTGGAAAAGTAATGGAAGCTATAATCTAAGACAAAATGGTAGACTACCCTTGGTGTGTATGTTGATGCTGCCATGTCCCACTCTCACAAATGTGGGGAAGCAATTAAAAAGGCCAGTAGGATATTGGGTTACATCTCTAGCTGTGTGTACTTTAGGTCAAGGGAGGTGATATTTAGATTATACAATTCCTTGGTAAGAGCCCACCTAGAATATTGTGTGCAGGTTTGGTCACCTTACCGTTAAAACCATAACTGCTGATTTGAACTATTTGTGTGTTTTAAATGCACAATAGCGTTAAATTCATAAATCCAGCTTACCTTAAAAAGGACATTGCTGCCTTTGAAAGGGTTCAACGTAGGGCTACAAGAATGATTCCTGGTCTTAGAGGAATGTCTTATGAGGAGAGGTTAGCTGAGCTGAATCTATTCAGCCTTGAGCAAAGGAGACTAAGGGGGGACATGATCCAGGTATGTAAGATTCTAATAGGATTATTTTTTTCCATTACTGCAATTTGTCACACATGATTATATAACAGAATAGATGAAACCCTGCCTACATCTAACTTTCTCCCAGGGATTCACTATCCCAGTGCAATTCAATACAGTCAGTATCTACTGAGATGCTTGATATATTTTCTTTTTCATTGCATTATTGATGGACATAGAGGACAGAATTTGGCTGAGACAGCATTAGCTTGAAATTTTTATTACATAATAAATAGTTTTAAAATTCATAATTTTCATGACAGTGAAAAAGCCATCAGGCCATTTCAGAAGCCCAGGATGATATTTTCATCAATGACTGTCTTTGCTGGCTGTCGCGACCAGTATCTTTCTCTAGGCCAGTGGTGGGTCTCATATCCAGGCACGGAGAATGGGTCCTTATGCCTTTTTGACTCCCTTTGTTCCTGAGTAACAGGTTCCCTCCAAGATGACAGGTTAGACAGAACTGGGGCTTCTTCCTCCCTGTCATTTACGTTCTGGACCACATGTTGAGGCTGAGGCTGCACACTGAGATGAATTTGCATCCTCAAAACCAGTTTCTTTTGCTGGCCTGTTGCACAGAAACATTTCTCTTTATTGTACATTGTAATATAATTTCAGCAACTATTCTGCTGTTATTCAATCAGTGAGAATCATTTTCATAGTGCCGACCAATTTTTTAAACTCCAATTATGATCAGACTGTCTCCAATTCATGTTAAAAAAAAGCTCTGAAATACATACGTTTCAATACTGGCTGCTGGTAATGTTCCACCCCAACATCCACGTCTCCAGTGCTGGTGCCAGCCTGGATAGAGGGAGGTGTTGTGGGTGAAGACTTTTCATCTCCCCAATCTATCACCTCATCCCACTTATCCCAGGCTGCCCAGTACTTGTCATCAGTCCAATCCACTGCTTTCTCCATTCTCCTAGTGCTGAGAGGAGAAAAAGGTATCGGTCAGACAGGTTGCACTACAGCACACCAGACAACAGTAAAAACCTCTTAAAGAGCAAATAAATAAGCTGGTTCAATCTAATAATTGTACTTAATAACAAAACAGTACTATCACCTAAGTTTTATCAATGTAGATGCCCAGAAAGTTTTACTGTCACGTATATATGCACTTGTTATACTGGCAGTACACATATGAACAGTAATGCTAATATACTCACTGCAGCTACAGGAAATACAAATACAAAGCATATGGCATACCGAGCATTCTCCTGTATGGTATTAATTCTCGTGGCGCCCCCCCTCCCCCGGTCAATAAAATGTATCACTTGGCAAAAGTTATCCACTTAATACGAACCAGTGTTAATTTTGACAAATTTTTATTTAGTTTTAGTCGTAGTCTTCTGACTAAAATGTAATTTAGTTTCAGTGATAATTTGGTCATCTAAAATATTTCAGTTTTGGTCAACTAAATTTCATAAGATTACAGTTGAGTAAAACCAGTTGATTTAGTCGACTAAAATGAAAAGTACAAAGAATAATGTTTAAAGTTTCCCTTCGATTTCTGAAAGTCATTATGTTCACCAAAATGAAATTAAACCAATGTTAAGGAACGGTGTTAAGGTCTGACTGTGCAGTGCACAGTGACAAAGATTTCACTCTTATTTGAAACATAAACATGTTCATTCACCTGGAAACTAAAATCAGTAATGCCATTAGTGCAAAAATAAAGAAAAAGTGCACAGGCTATAGTGCCACCAGGCCTGCTCTCTCTGAATATTAAAATAAAAATATTTAAATAAATATTTGCAATATTTTTATTTGCTATTGTTCGCTGTTAAATGTTTCACCTGAAATTCTCAAATATGTTTAAAGAAAAAGACCAATAAGGGATTTATACCCATTATCAAGAAAAAAAAATCCAAACATTGAAAACATACCTCTCAACGGCTATCAGAAGCAGGAATTGCAACCATTCCATTTGAACATTTTCAACATCAAAATAATTACCCCAAGGCAACAATTTTATGAGTATATAGAGCCAAAAAACCTCTCTTTCAGGTGATTTCATGTTCGTTGAAGTTTCCGCTTTTTAACAACTGTATAAAGTAATGTTATATGTTATATAAATCAGTTGAAACAAAAAAAAAACGTACGTTTTCATGGTTGCCAGATCTTAAGCATCTAGCATGATACGCTTTCAGAGTCGCGCAGGACATATTACGGAAATCTTACTACATTATTCCATTATACACCTAAAATTACGTCCAATTTACACGGTTAAATACAAAAGCAGACTATTTACAAGGTACGAACTGTTACATATGTGTGCTGACAACTCGAACTGAAAATCTCACTCCAGCCAGCTAGCCGAAGTTGGCAACCCCGCGTTTTATTTGAAAAGAAAAGTAAAATACGCTGTTCTCGTCAGAAACTGCTTGTCATTCCGTTTGCGTTGTTACTCCGACAAATATAAAGCTAATATAAGAAGAACATGTCACGTTTTATACATGTTTCGAAATAATAAGACCGCCCATATCCTACTCTAATTGCGATTGAAGTGATAAGTTCGTATGTATTTATATTAAAACGAGACTTTAATTTAATTACCGGTGTGGAATTACAGTATAGAAACCAATACTTAAATCCATGAACAGTAAAATATATGACATAAAAACGATTGTATTAAGGTTTTACGGTTTAAGTTAAGCACTTTATTTTATCTAATTTTGAAATGCAGTCCTGTATACTTTTAAAACTTTTGTCATTTTAAACCTAGTAAATGAGAGAACATTATAAAACATATCGGCACTCATACATGTATGTTCAGCTCTATGTCACGTAACAATAAATATTGTCAAAAAGTCTTTGAATTGTACTGAATTAATTTGATAGTTAGATTTTGATTACATGCAATGTTGATACAACTAATAGGATACTTAATATGTCACACTAAAGAGTTAGACATTATGATCTTCCAGACCTTCGCTTCAAGAAATTCTCCAAATGGACCTCTTTAACTTTTAGCTGAATACCCCTGCCTTATGCGAACTACATTAGTTCTGATTGTATGTCGTCTCTGGCAAACATTTTCCTCTCGTTTTTATTTGTTGACGAAAGTGTTAATACGCTTCGTCATAGTCTTAGGTCTCGCAAAATCATTTTTATTTAGATATCGTCTCGTTTTAGTCTAAAAATAAATGTCGTTGACGATAACGATGATTATGGATGAAAATCTGTAACTGATTTTATTTCGAGAGAAATCGCCAAAAAAGTTTAAAACTGGTTTTTCTTTGCCACTCCCCAAGTACCAAAATTTATAAGTAACAGTGTAGCAGTGCATTGTGGAAGACCACCTTGCCCTCTTGTTCAGCAAATTGTCATTAGCAGTCAATGTTAGCCGGTTGATCAGTGTTAACCCAGGAACGCCCTGCCCCCGTCCCCATCACTGCGCTAATTCTTTTGTGGGGGACCCGCCCCCACCCCCCTGCAAAATGTATTTTGGGGGACTCAAAAATCAAGTGCCAATATTTAATCCTAGTTCAGAACTGTATAGAAGTAAACCAGTAAAATGTGTTCTCTGTTACAGATTCCAACACGAATGCAAGAATAATAATAATGCATCATTTCAAAACAAAACAGTTATAGTTGGACTACAGGTATTTAGATTTAGATATTAGTGTTGGCTTATAATTTACTTTAAAGTGATGTAGTAAATCCTTAGGTGTTCCATGACCCATGAATTGGGATCCCAGCTATCTGGACTGGACTTGAGTCTCTCTCCAGTAACAAGCATGCAGGTCCAGTTGCTTGGTTTTAGTTGTTTGGTTGAGGGTCTCATCAAACATCAAAGTAAAACTGGCACTGTTGACATCGGCCACGCGGAGTTTAATGATGTCAGGAGCCAAATGAAATCTTGTGAAATAGGCTGTTTTGTCTTTACCACACGTGAAGTTTATTGCGATTTCCTAGTCGGGAAACATACAAATGTAACAACATAAAAAACTGAAACCCACTTTACCACGTTGTTCAAGTATTTTCCAGTGTCCTGGGCTTATTCGGGTTGTCAGTTTGCTGCAAATAGAAATTTGGAATTGTCAGGGGCAATATAACTACAGCTTTTCATGTAAACGGGATTAAAACTCTATGTAGGAATGAATGGACACACAGAAACATATCCCCAACTCCCTCATTAGCGCTGTAGGATTGGTGTCTTGTTACGCTGTGCAGGCACCACAGTACCTCTGCCTGGAGGGTAGCGCTGGACCCAAAGGTAGTCCTGAGGTCTGTCACTGTAACTGATGTGGCGGTCGCTGCTGGGTTCGGAGATGGAGCTGAAGTCTGAGAAACTGTTGAGACGGAACAGAAGTGAGAAATGGCAGGCGCCTGTTGGCGGGTTATGGCAGCAGCTTTGTGCTTCACGCTGTGCATATGTGACTCTACAGCTTTAACTCCCACTGAACCAAGTTTAAAAAGCTTCTTGCACAGCATACAGGGTCCCATAGCTATTACCTGGAACTGCTTTTAACCATGTCGCAAATGTGGGATTATCCAACCCAGTTAACGTTAAACTTGCACTTCTACTTGAATGACGTGTCCACTAGCAACAAACTGCTAATGTGCGTCCCTGAAATAGCGCCCCTCCCACAAACACAACGGAAATGTTGGCGGTTCCGCTCATTCCGATCTCATACACAAAAATGCAAAACACCAATTAGAAATTCACCAAATTCTTTATAGATTACCAGAAAAACATATAGCAATCTTGTTTACTGGGTCTGTGGTATTTTAAGACCTTTGAACTCTGGATTTAAGGACTACTAGTCATTTTAAAAAATATTTAAGGCCTTAATTTTGGAAAATCCAATGTAACATTTTTTAAGAATCTGCAGATACCCTGCTCTTATACATTAAAGACGAGGGTTTATATGAATAAAAAGACGCACATGAAGACTGTAATCTCAAGTGATCAACAGTAAACCTTCCATAATGATATAACGGTATTTAACACCTTTGTAAGATAGAGATGATGTTTCAGACAAAGCTGGAGAAAGTCAGGCAAAATCTTTCACTTTTACCTTTTTATTTAGATCATTCATCCTGAAGCTCTTGACTTGATAGGTTATTCAGATTATTTTCTACAGATTAGCATGAAGTCTCTCCTGTATTGAATTTGGTACAAAATTGTTGCTAATTTTCACGGAGCACGACGACGCAGAAATACATAGAGGAAATAGTCAATGAATCAGATCTGAGAGACAGTGTAATTTCTGACCAATCAGAAATGAGTGGGCCAGGCTGCCCGTGGGCCTGGCCGTCTTGCATCCTGTAATGAAGCACTCTTTGCTAGGTTTGCTAAAGCTAAACTTTAGCGGTGCGCCCTTATCCAACCTCCAACCTTGGATAAGGTGAGATGCTTTTATTGTCACTGTGAAAATACAATGAGATGTCATTTGGAGCAAGCCTGTAGACGCCATAGTAAGCATAAAACTACAGACTAACACTTACAGAGTATAAATACAGATAAAATACATATAAAAGCTAAAGATACATACACCAAAAATAAAAAAGAATAAAAATAAAGAAAAAATTCTGGGGCTAGAAGCAAAGAAACCAGTATTACACAACAAAAGCGTAGCATTGAAAAGCTCCGGGCTGCTGTTTCTGCATGCACTGCCATTTTGGTTTTTGGCTTTGTTTACGTTGGAGTGGATGAGTCAGATGGCTGAAGATAGATTACAACACTGCCATCTAGCGGTCAGGGGTTTAAATGCCAACAGAAAATGGAAAAAGTCTGACAAATTTTTGAGCTGATTAGCTGTGAATTTTGTAAAACAGCAGAGGCGGTTGGCTGGAGATGCACTAATAATCGGCTTGCAGGTAGTAGAACAATGACCAGCTGAGTCTTTCCTCAGTGTTTCTACTTTAAAGAGCAAAGGGTATCATAACACACTTTAGAGTACTTGGTGCTTCACTCATTCTTCTATCTTGGTGCCATGTTTCACCATCTCTATCAGTGTCATCAGCATCAGTGAAAAGGTATCTGGGATGCTGACCTTAGAAGCAGAGTTTCAAAGAAGAGCTGAGGAAAGGGGGGCAAAACTGGGCCAAGAGTAAGATGACAAAGTTTAAGAAAACCTCTGAACACTAGGGGACAAGAGCCTTAATGAAGGAAAGATCAGCAATTTGCTGTGAAGCACTTAAACGTGGCATAAGAAAAGAGAGACAACATAGCAGAGAATGGTTTCAATCCATTGACCGCTGGGTTATGGGCCCAGCACACTTCCTCTGCGCCACTCTGCTGCATAGTTGGGGCTGTGTGAGTTTTTTCTTAGTGTGTCCACTTTAAACAGCAAAGGGGCTCTGGACACACATAATGGTACTTAGTGCTTCTTTTCAGAGACCCCTAGGTTATAAAGCCCCTGTGAGATGCAGCATGAGCCTTCCTCAAGCGATGCCTAATTTAAGCATGACAAGCAGGTAAAAGCTGTTGGCAATAGACAAAGTGAGACCCAGCAGAGGACATGGCCGTTCTAAGCCTCAGACCTGGTATGGTGATGAAGCTTCCTGTTACACTTTCTACTGCCTTGGTTCATCGCAACAATCAATATGATAAAGAGAAGGAGTCATCTTAGGTGGGACTAAAACCCACCCCCCCCACTTTGGAATCCCCAGTACATAATGGGGAGCGGGGGGGCATAATGAATTCTGAAGGTCCCCGTAGCCCTCAGCCCACTGGGAAGATGCCCAGTACGGAAATGACAGATGCTAAAATAGATGCTAAAGACTCAAATGGCCTAATTGTCAGTGTTTGTTATAGACACCTAATGTAGCTGCAGAGGAAAGCAGAATGTTGTATGACGACATCAGGATTATGAGTAATAAAAATGATGTGGTGGTTATGGGTGATTTTAATTTACCAGGGATACAGTGGGACACAGTCTCTGGCTCTTCTGTAAATGAACTGGAGATGGTGGAAGTGGTACAGGATTGTTTTTTTACTCAGTTTGTTAACATCCCTACCAGGGGAGAAGCCATTCTTGATCTTGTTCTCTTTAATAACCAGGACAGGATTGGAAAATTAGAGGTTTTAGAACCACTGGACAGTAGTGATCATAACATGGTTAAATTTCAGGCTAATTTTCGTGTCAGAAGAGCAAAATCCAAAAGAAAAAAGTATATTGTGAGGAAGGCAAACTTTAATGGTATGAGACTGAAAGCTAAGAATGACATTAAAAGTTTCTTCCAATGTTTTATCTCCAAAAAAGCTCTAAAAGCTGAAATCACCAATTTACAGGATAGTAAGGACTTTATAATTGAAAATGAAATTGATATAGTAAATGAATTTAATGATTATTGTACACGGGTGTTCACGGTAGAGAACACAAATAACTCACCACCATTTAGATTAATTGAATTATTAGTTTTCCAGACGTCCTTAAGCTCAAAGCTACAGGGTTTTTACAAACTGTATCAGCCTGAATATAATTGCTAGAATATAAAGTGCAATACAAATACAATTTATTATTATTATTATTATTATTATTATTATTATTATTATTCTCAATGGAGCAGTGATCGAAGGACACCGGCAGATGTTGTGGCAGGTTGATTCTCCTGAGAACCCTCAGGAATTACAGTCTTTGCTGCACCTTCCTGATCAAGCAAATTCTGTTATTTGTCCAGGTGAGGGCCTCCGATATGTATGTGCCGAGGAACCTGAATGTTGACACCCTCTCCACAACTTCCCCATTTATCACCAGAGGCTGGTGACCCACCCTTTTCTACTAAAATCAATGATGAGTTCCTTTGTTTTCTTCACTTTCCAAGTGAAGACAGGAGTCCGACAGGGGTGCTTGTTATCCCCGTTCCTCTTCCTCATCGCTATCAAGTGGATCATGAAGACATCCACCAGTGAATGCAGAAATGGAATCCAGTGAACCTTGTGGAGCCAATTGGAAGACCTAGACTTTGCAGACGATCTCGCGCTTCTCTCCCACAGTCAACAGCAGATGGAAGAGAAGATCAATGTGCTGGCAACCACATCATCACAGGTTGGACTCAACATCCACACGGAGAAGACCAAGATTCTTAAGACCAACTCCAACAGCAACAACTCAGTCACGGTGAATGGAAGTTCCCTGGTGGAGGTACAGTCCTTCACCTACCTGGGCAGCATCATCGACCAGCAGGGTGGAACAGATACAGACGTCAAGGCAAGGATCGGCAAAGCAAGAGCCGCATTCATCCAGCTCAAGAACATCTGGGCTTCCAGAGAACTGACCTTGACCACCAAGATCCGACTGTTCAATTCCAATGTGAAGTCAGTATTGTTGTACGGGGCCGAAACCTGGAGGAAACCAAAACCAACATCCGAAGAATCCAGACGTTCATCAACACCTGTCTCAGAAAGATTCTCCACATCCGCTGGCCAGACACCATCAGTAACACCAACCTATGGGAAAAGACCTACCAACCTTCAGTAGAAGCAGAAATCTGGAAGAGAAGATGGGGATGGATAGGGCATACCCTCCGCAAACCACAAACCAACATCACCAGACAGGCTCTCAGATGAAACCCCCAAGGCAAGTGGAAGAGAGGCCGTCCAAGAAACTCCTGGAGACGAGACCTCGAGGCAGAAATGACAAGGATGGGCTACACCTGGAGTCAACTAGAAAGAATGGCCCAGGACAGAAACCTCTGGAGATCTGCCTTTGGCGGCCCATACCCCGGAAGGGGTGGAGGGCGAAAATGAAAAAAAAAAAAATTATGTTATTATGGTCTGTTTTGATAATGGCACTACTGTGCAGGTTTTTAAACAGGCAGGAACAGAGCACAGTGACAGAGATGTATTAAAGGTGTTTGTGAAAACCCCAGCCAGCTCCACAGCACAGTCTCTTAGCACCCGCCCTGGGATGCCATCAGGACCAGCTGCTTTCCGTATGTTGACACTGCGAAGTGTCCGTTCTACATCAGTACTCTGCAGGATGAGCTCCTGCCTGTTGATGGCTGCTGCTGGGGCCGTAACAGTCTCTGTAGCCACCCTCTCATGGTGGCCGAAGAAGTGATCGAGCTCTTCGGCCAAAGGAACACTGTTGCCGGTAGATAAGTTGATACTGCTGTTTTGGTCTGTGATGTGCCGTATCCCTTGCCATCCGCGCCTGGGATCGGAGCTGCCGAAGTGGCTCTCAATCCGCCTTCTATAGGTCGCCTTTGCGTCTCTGACGCCCCTCCTCAGCTCCGACCTGGCAATGCTGTATTGTTGTGGTCACCCGACCTAAAGGCCATGTTACGCCTCTTTAGCAGAAGACAAACATCTTTGGTCATCCATGGCTTGTTGTTGGGAAAGATACAACTTTGTTTTGTGCTGGTGACAATGACCATGCAGCATTTTATATAGTGAAGAACAGTGGAGGTGTACGTGTTGATGTTAGCATCCTCGAATATGGACCAGTCAGTGTGGTCAGAACAATCCTGCAGCTGTGCAGATGCTCCCTCTGGCCACCCTCGTCTTACTCTAGGAGCTGGTTTCACCATGTTAATGAGTGGTCTATATGCTGGAGTTACATACAGGGAGATGTGGTCAGACTGGCCAAAATGAGGGAAAGCTGATACTGTAAAACCCTGCTTGATATTACTGTACACATGGTCTGCAGTGTCAGCTCCTCTTGTACGACACTGAACATGCTGGTACAATTTGGGGAGCACAGTCTTCAGATTCGCTTTGGTTAAAATCACCTGCTATTATACGCACCCCTGGCAGATGGGCACTCTGTTGCTTTCTAATAGGAGTTAGCAAGTAGCCCAGAGCTATAGCAGTGTTAGCTTGAGGGGGATATTAACAGCAGCGATCATAACAACCGAGTATTCCCTTGGTAGGTAAAAGGGGCGACACTTTACAATCAAATCCAGGGAGTAATGAGTGTCAGTGATTTTAGCGTCTGTGCACCAGCTGTTATTTGTGTATACACACAGTCCACCTCCTCTGCTCTTACCGGAGTCGATCGCCCTGTTGGCGCGTGTATAGTGCGTCCGGGTAGCTGGATAGCCTCCTCCGGGATTGTCGAACCGAGCCACGTCCTCACAAACACCATAAAATACCTAAGAACGGGAAGCGCTTTACGGAGTGCCGAGCCGCTGTGTGTGCACGCACCGCCATCTTCGGATATCCTAAGAAATGTGCTTCAGTCGTGTGTAGTCTGTGTGCAGACGAGGAAACAAAGGCACAGTAATAGGAGATAGTTGACTCATATACAGAAATGTGCTTTTGTAGGGGGATCCACACACAGTCACCAGACAGGACAGAGGGGCTCATCTGCTTCTCTCTGTACCAATAGTACCAATAGTACCAATGACTTGCCACTGGGTGGCGTCCATTTACAAAACCAAGCAGAAACTCCAGCAAGCGCCAGGATCGTCTCCCAACATTGATTCAGCTGCGGGATGGGGCACCCTGTCAAATCATCACACTTTCGGACCTCATCATCATGGATTTTAACGAAACTTGGCAGCTGATTTGGTCACATGAGTAACTCATGAAACTGAAATTGGGCGTGTCTGGGATCAATATTGGGGGAGATTTAAGCAAACAAAGTTTTAACTTATTTTTTTTGGGGGGAGGGGGGGCTATGACTTTGACTGGCTATATTTACCTTGTCCAGCTCTATAGATTGACCAAATTATATGCCATCCCATATGAATAATTACTATGTAATAACTGATTAAAGTAGTAAAATTCAATAACAAAAAAAAATCTCTTTTTCAAAATTGATACATTTTTACTAAAGCTAGATCAAAATGTCATGAACATCTCCAGAAAATCTGGCCTTTGGTTTTTAAGGTGTTGCTGAGATATCATGACGTAAACGTAGCGTCACATGGTTTCATATCACTAATGGGCCTTTTTAATGGCAGCCAAACTGACATGGAATAGTATAACAAGCACAGGTGTAAGTAACAGCATTAGTTAAGGTTTCTGTCACGCCCGGCTCGTCCGCTCCTCGTGTGTGCCACGCCCCCTGATTACCCACGTGTACTATGGTTTCTATACTTTTTATACTGTAGAAAGTAGGGCAATATTTATGAGAACCTTGCTGATAAAATGCTGCAATGCACTGTAATTCAGTACGTAAACTGCAAATAAATAAACTGTAGAATTTACTCAAATTAAATGATGTAATAATTTGCACTCGCTTTTTTGGGTTGAATTCAGTATACGCAATTCTAGGGAATATTTTAAATAAATCAAGTTAAAGTCTGGGGTGGCACGGTGGTGCAGGAGTTTAGAATGGCATCACTGGTTCATCAGGTGTGGAGTTTGCATGTTCTCCCCATGTCGTTGGCACTGTTGCCTCGCACCACTGGGACCCGGGTTCGAGTCTCCACCTGAGTTATATGTGTGTGGAGTTTGCATGTTCTCCCCATGTCGTTGGCACTGTTGCCTCGCACCACTGGGACCCGGGTTCGAGTCTCCACCTGAGTTATATGTGTGTGGAGTTTGCATGTTCTCCCCATGTCGTTGGCACTGTTGCCTCGCACCACTGGGACCCGGGTTCGAGTCTCTGCCTGGGTCACATGTGTGTGGAGTTTGCATGTTCTCCCCATGTCGTTGGCACTGTTGCCTCGCACCACTGGGACCCGGGTTCGAGTCTCTGCCTGGGTCACATGTGTGTGGAGTTTGCATGTTCTCCCCATGTCGTTGGCACTGTTGCCTCGCACCACTGGGACCCGGGTTCGAGTTTCTGCCTGGGTCACATGTGTGTGGAGTTTGCATGTTCTCCCCATGTCGTTGGCACTGTTGCCTCGCACCACTGGGACCCGGGTTCGAGTCTCCGCCTGAGTTATATGTGTGCGGAGTTTGCATGTTCTCCCCATGTCGTCGTGGGGTTTCCTCCGGGTACTTGCTAAATTGCCCGTAGGAGTGCATGTGTGAGTGAATGGTGTGTGAGTGTGCCCTGCGATGGGCTGGCCCTCCATCCTGGGTTGCTCCCTGCCTCGTGCCCATTGCTTCTGGGATAGGCTGCGGACCCCCCGCGACCCAGTAGGATAAGCGGTTTGAAAAATGGATGGATCGATGGATGGATGGATGGATGTTATTCCGAACAATAAGTAAAAAAAACACTTACCGTGTCAATTCTAGGGAAATTAGTTTCAGTAGTTTTGTGGTTGAGGTGACACTTCATCCAGTCCAGACGGTGGATCATTGCTAGGCAAAACATCAGGTCAGCAGGATCACCGCTTCGTTTCGCGACTAACATTTTCCGCGCTCTAACATACCGGTCTCGCACTTGTTGCCACTTGTTTTTACAAATTTCCAAATAAAAATTGAGGATGTTTGAAATCTCTTGCCATCTATTATTACATGTTATTTTGATGAGGATAATTGCGGACCTGCTCAATCAACAGGTCCTCAAACGTGGACATCTTGACTGTTGAGTGCAGATCTCGCAACACTGCCCCCTATAAATTACGCAGGTATTGCATCTTCGTATACGTTCCGTTAATTTTTGAGTACGTGCACAAAAACCGACGCAAAGAACGCAGGATACGGACCGCGGCTGTACATACGTACATAAGTGTGTAATGAAAAGCAAGTATTTTTCTGCCTTTAGTTTAACATGTAGCCCTACCTCTCGGCTCTGCTTCAAGTGGGCTCTGCCTGCAAGATTTCTGACAGAGGGGATAATCCAGATCTGGCAGGTTAAGAATAATATTGTGAAGTTGTTTACCAATCTCTACCTCAGTGCCCTCTCTAAGATGCCAAATAGTCTATCTGCTGGGGAAACCTCTGAATGCTTAGGTTCACCCATCCCTACTGCAGGCACAAGCAGACTGATGGGATGTGCCAGAGATGTGGTCAGAGCATGGCTGCATAGTAATGATACTGTCACTGTCACTGGGGTGTGGATGCAGTCCTTAGTGTCCTGAAGCAGCATTCTTATTCGACTGTGCATTCTGGGATGCCTCCAGCAGATTTTTGTTCAACCACGTCAGATGCTAGGGAGGATCCTCTGGACTATTGGGTTAGGCTGAATAAGGCAGCAGATGATGCCAAAGGGTTTATTACATGAGATGTTAGGGCACTGCCATGTCTATTAGAAATTGCTCTGTAGGAATATCTTATTAATGCTTTTACATTTATCTGATGCTTTGATCCCTGCGATGGGCTGGCCCCCCATCCTGGATTGTTCCCTGCCTCGTGCCCATTGCATCCGGGATAGGCTCCGGACCCCCCGCGACCCAGTAGGATAAGCGGTTTGGAAAATGGATGGATGGATGGATGATGCTTTGATCCAATAAATGAGTATTTATGTCTGCTCCCTGGGACTCAAAGCCCTTTAGTACCCCGGTGTCTCAGCATATGGTCGCTGCTGATCCTGGTGAGAGGGGACTTGTCATTGGTGATGTAACCACTACTGTCTAGCTCCTCTACCATTTGCCTCCCATTGTAATTTCTCATGTCAAGGTGCACCCTGGGGCGGCATGGTGGTGCAGTGGTTAGCACTGTTACTTCACACCTCTGGGACCCGGGTTCGAGTCTCCGCCTGGGTCACATGTGTGTGGAGTTTGCATGTTCTCCCCATGTCGTCGTGGGGTTTCCTCCGGGTACTCTGGTTTCCCCCCACAGTCCTGAGACTAATTGGACTTACTAAATTGCCCATAGGTGTGCGTGTATGAGTGACTGGTGTGTGAGTATGCCCCGCAATGGGCTGGCCCCCCATCCTGGGTTGTTCCCTGCCTCGTGCCCATTGCTTCCGGGATCGGCTCCGGACCCCCCGTGACCCAGTAGGATAAGCGGTTTGGAAAATGGATGGATGGATGGATGTGTGGGTGTGAGTATCTGTATATAATTAATAAATCATTCATATTAATCAGATATTAATCATGATTAGATAAAAGGTAAAACACTAACCTGAGGACAGATTATGTTCAGGGAGAAATGTACACACACTGAAATAAATTTGCAACATCAACCTGTCCAATGCTAGGATATTACCTTCATCAACTCAGCCAAGTCTGTGGCTAAGAATGGCATCACTGGTTCATCAGTTTGATATCTTGTCAAGAAAGGAGTGAAGGTCCTGGTGATAGCAGAAATGTAGAAATGTAGCTTTGCGAAGATGAGGGGTCTGTCTGAGCAGCTTCAAGGGTGTCAAACGATGCAGTTCCTGGATTTAGTAGCTTCCTCATTCTGACTGCATCCAGGTACCTGGTCAGAGACGGCCACACCTCCAGGGCTCTCTGCTACTGGTAAGTTTAAGCCATCAGTGGCTACAGGATGCAAGTGGAAATTTTGCAGATTTAGTAAAAGCAGTGAAGTCCTCTCTCCTTGCTGGAGACTATGGAAGAGAATACAAATGACTTTTTTTTTATTTATTTTTTTATAATAATATAGCGCCCCTCCCACAAACACAACGGAAATGTTGGCGGTTCCGCTCATTCCGATCTCATACACAAAAATGCAAAACACCAATTAGAAATTCACCAAATTCTTTATAGATTACCAGAAAAACATATAGCAATCTTGTTTACTGGGTCTGTGGTATTTTAAGACCTTTGAACTCTGGATTTAAGGACTACTAGTCATTTTAAAAAATATTTAAGGCCTTAATTTTGGAAAATCCAATGTAACATTTTTTAAGAATCTGCAGATACCCTGCTCTTATACATTAAAGACGAGGGTTTATATGAATAAAAAGACGCACATGAAGACTGTAATCTCAAGTGATCAACAGTAAACCTTCCATAATGATATAACGGTATTTAACACCTTTGTAAGATAGAGATGATGTTTCAGACAAAGCTGGAGAAAGTCAGGCAAAATCTTTCACTTTTACCTTTTTATTTAGATCATTCAACAACAAACAACAACAAATTTATTTTTATATAGCGCATTATCACAACATTACATTGTCTCAAAGCGCTTTACAGTATCCTCACCCAAAGCCCCCAGTGAGTAAGCCATAGGCGACAGTGGCAAGGAAAAACTCCCTAGAAGGAAGAAACCTTGAGAGGGACCAGACTCAAAGGGGAAGCCCATCCTCCAGGGGCCGGCAGGGATAGTCAAATAGAGAGAGGAGAGCAAGGAAGATAAGCCAATGCCGAAGCCGAGTCTTCTTCCAATTGCCAGGCAACCAGAGGTAAGGCAGCGGGTCATACATGGAAGATCAGAACGGCGAGCTGGATGCAGGGACGTCACTGGTGGTGGTCGGGTGTGCTGGATATCTTGATAGATTGAGGTCTCCAGGCATCACCCCCAGGAGGAGTAGGGGAAATAAAATGTACAATTAGGCATAGTAGAGGAGGCTATTGGCAGTGCTAAAAGCTAGGTGAGTACAATATGAAGTGCAATCTGCAAGCTCCGGCAGATATGGCTATGGCAGCATCAGTAGGAGGGAGAGGCAAGTGGGAATGCCGGCATGGGGAGTCCCTGAAATGTCAGCACTCCAGTTCCACAAGAGATTGCAAAGCTAGAGTGACAGCACTGACAATCCAGTTCATCCAAAGCCAATGGCACCGATCCCCACCCAGCTCTACACCTCACACTACAGGTCTGACTGGGAGTGAAGAGTTAGCTAGGGCTAGAACTAGTGTCCCTATACGCTAAACTAAACAGGTGTGTTTTTAGTCTGGACTTGAATATTGAGAGTGAACCTGAAACCCGCACATCCGGTGGAAGACCATTCCACAGCAGAGGAGCTTTGTAGGAGAAAGCTCTGCAGCCTGCCGTAGCTCTTTCTACCCTAGGCACTAACAGATATCCCATGGCTTGAGAGCGAAGCAAGCGTGGAGGGTTGTATGTGGTCAGCAGTTCACTAAGGTATTCTGGTGCAAGGCCATTTAGTGCTTTATAAGTTAATAGCAGTATTTTATAGTCAGTTCGAGACTTAACTGGCAGCCAATGAAGAGAGGATAAGACCGGTGTAATATGATCAAATTTTTTAGTGTTTGTTAGAACTCTGGCTGCAGCATTCTGTACCATCTGAAGTTTATGCAAGGATCCAGACGGGCAACCCGATAGGAGGGCATTACAGTAATCCAGTCTGGAACTTACGAAGGCATGTATTAGTTTTTCTGCATCATTATATGAGAGCATCTTACGAAGCTTGGCTATGTTCCGTAGATGATAAAACGCAGTTCTAGTAATACTTCTTATGTGAGCATCAAAGCATAGATCTGAATCGACAAGAACGCCAAGATTTCTAACTACCATGTTAGGTTGTGTAGGAAGGTTACCAACGTTGAGGTGGTGGAACTTATTTCTAGCAGCCTTGGGACCAATTACCAGAACTTCTGTTTTTTCTGTGTTTAACATAAGGAAATTTTTTGCCATCCAGCACTGGATATCTAATAGACAGTCTTCTAACCGAGATAGCAGTGATATATCATCAGGGTTAACAGATATGTACAACTGTGTATCATCTGCATAACAATGAAACCCAATACCATGATTTCTAATAATGTTACCAAGCTCTTGACTTGATAGGTTATTCAGATTATTTTCTACAGATTAGCATGAAGTCTCTCCTGTATTGAATTTGGTACAAAATTGTTGCTAATTTTCACGGAGCACGACGACGCAGAAATACATAGAGGAAATAGTCAATGAATCAGATCTGAGAGACAGTGTAATTTCTGACCAATCAGAAATGAGTGGGCCAGGCTGCCCGTGGGCCTGGCCGTCTTGCATCCTGTAATGAAGCACTCTTTGCTAGGTTTGCTAAAGCTAAACTTTAGCGGTGCGCCCTTATCCAACCTCCAACCTTGGATAAGGTGAGATGCTTTTATTGTCACTGTGAAAATACAATGAGATGTCATTTGGAGCAAGCCTGTAGACGCCATAGTAAGCATAAAACTACAGACTAACACTTACAGAGTATAAATACAGATAAAATACATTAAAAAGCTAAAGATACATACACCAAAAATAAAAAAGAATAAAAATAAAGAAAAAATTCTGGGGCTAGAAGCAAAGAAACCAGTATTACACAACAAAAGCGTAGCATTGAAAAGCTCCGGGCTGCTGTTTCTGCATGCACTGCCATTTTGGTTTTTGGCTTTGTTTACGTTGGAGTGGATGAGTCAGATGGCTGAAGATAGATTACAACACTGCCATCTAGCGGTCAGGGGTTTAAATGCCAACAGAAAATGGAAAAAGTCTGACAAATTTTTGAGCTGATTAGCTGTGAATTTTGTAAAACAGCAGAGGCGGTTGGCTGGAGATGCACTAATAATCGGCTTGCAGGTAGTAGAACAATGACCAGCTGAGTCTTTCCTCAGTGTTTCTACTTTAAAGAGCAAAGGGTATCATAACACACTTTAGAGTACTTGGTGCTTCACTCATTCTTCTATCTTGGTGCCATGTTTCACCATCTCTATCAGTGTCATCAGCATCAGTGAAAAGGTATCTGGGATGCTGACCTTAGAAGCAGAGTTTCAAAGAAGAGCTGAGGAAAGGGGGGCAAAACTGGGCCAAGAGTAAGATGACAAAGTTTAAGAAAACCTCTGAACACTAGGGGACAAGAGCCTTAATGAAGGAAAGATCAGCAATTTGCTGTGAAGCACTTAAACGTGGCATAAGAAAAGAGAGACAACATAGCAGAGAATGGTTTCAATCCATTGACCGCTGGGTTATGGGCCCAGCACACTTCCTCTGCGCCACTCTGCTGCATAGTTGGGGCTGTGTGAGTTTTTTCTTAGTGTGTCCACTTTAAACAGCAAAGGGGCTCTGGACACACATAATGGTACTTAGTGCTTCTTTTCAGAGACCCCTAGGTTATAAAGCCCCTGTGAGATGCAGCATGAGCCTTCCTCAAGCGATGCCTAATTTAAGCATGACAAGCAGGTAAAAGCTGTTGGCAATAGACAAAGTGAGACCCAGCAGAGGACATGGCCGTTCTAAGCCTCAGACCTGGTATGGTGATGAAGCTTCCTGTTACACTTTCTACTGCCTTGGTTCATCGCAACAATCAATATGATAAAGAGAAGGAGTCATCTTAGGTGGGACTAAAACCCACCCCCCCCACTTTGGAATCCCCAGTACATAATGGGGAGCGGGGGGGCATAATGAATTCTGAAGGTCCCCGTAGCCCTCAGCCCACTGGGAAGATGCCCAGTACGGAAATGACAGATGCTAAAATAGATGCTAAAGACTCAAATGGCCTAATTGTCAGTGTTTGTTATAGACACCTAATGTAGCTGCAGAGGAAAGCAGAATGTTGTATGACGACATCAGGATTATGAGTAATAAAAATGATGTGGTGGTTATGGGTGATTTTAATTTACCAGGGATACAGTGGGACACAGTCTCTGGCTCTTCTGTAAATGAACTGGAGATGGTGGAAGTGGTACAGGATTGTTTTTTTACTCAGTTTGTTAACATCCCTACCAGGGGAGATGCCATTCTTGATCTTGTTCTCTTTAATAACCAGGACAGGATTGGAAAATTAGAGGTTTTAGAACCACTGGACAGTAGTGATCATAACATGGTTAAATTTCAGGCTAATTTTCGTGTCAGAAGAGCAAAATCCAAAAGAAAAAAGTATATTGTGAGGAAGGCAAACTTTAATGGTATGAGACTGAAAGCTAAGAATGACATTAAAAGTTTCTTCCAATGTTTTATCTCCAAAAAAGCTCTAAAAGCTGAAATCACCTATTTACAGGATAGTAAGGACTTTATAATTGAAAATGAAATTGATATAGTAAATGAATTTAATGATTATTGTACATGGGTGTTCACGGTAGAGAACACAAATAACTCACCACCATTTAGATTAATTGAATTATTAGTTTTCCAGACGTCCTTAAGCTCAAAGCTACAGGGTTTTTACAAACTGTATCAGCCTGAATATAATTGCTAGAATATAAAGTGCAATACAAATACAATTTATTATTATTATTATTATTATTATTATTATTATTATTATTCTCAATGGAGCAGTGATCGAAGGACACCGGCAGATGTTGTGGCAGGTTGATTCTCCTGAGAACCCTCAGGAATTACAGTCTTTGCTGCACCTTCCTGATCAAGCAAATTCTGTTATTTGTCCAGGTGAGGGCCTCCGATATGTATGTGCCGAGGAACCTGAATGTTGACACCCTCTCCACAACTTCCCCATTTATCACCAGAGGCTGGTGACCCACCCTTTTCTACTAAAATCAATGATGAGTTCCTTTGTTTTCTTCACTTTCCAAGTGAAGACAGGAGTCCGACAGGGGTGCTTGTTATCCCCGTTCCTCTTCCTCATCGCTATCAAGTGGATCATGAAGACATCCACCAGTGAATGCAGAAATGGAATCCAGTGAACCTTGTGGAGCCAATTGGAAGACCTAGACTTTGCAGACGATCTCGCGCTTCTCTCCCACAGTCAACAGCAGATGGAAGAGAAGATCAATGTGCTGGCAACCACATCATCACAGGTTGGACTCAACATCCACACAGAGAAGACCAAGATTCTTAAGACCAACTCCAACAGCAACAACTCAGTCACGGTGAATGGAAGTTCCCTGGTGGAGGTACAGTCCTTCACCTACCTGGGCAGCATCATCGACCAGCAGGGTGGAACAGATACAGACGTCAAGGCAAGGATCGGCAAAGCAAGAGCCGCCTTCATCCAGCTCAAGAACATCTGGGCTTCCAGAGAACTGACCTTGACCACCAAGATCCGACTGTTCGATTCCAATGTGAAGTCAGTATTGTTGTACCGGGCCGAAACCTGGAGGAAACCAAAACCAACATCCGAAGAATCCAGACGTTCATCAACACCTGTCTCAGAAAGATTCTCCGCATCCGCTGGCCAGACACCATCAGTAACACCAACCTATGGGAAAAGACCTACCAACCTTCAGTAGAAGCAGAAATCTGGAAGAGAAGATGGGGATGGATAGGGCATACCCTCCGCAAACCACAAACCAACATCACCAGACAGGCTCTCAGATGAAACCCCCAAGGCAAGCGGAAGAGAGGCCGTCCAAGAAACTCCTGGAGACGAGACCTCGAGGCAGAAATGACAAGGATGGGCTACACCTGGAGTCAACTAGAAAGAATGGCCCAGGACAGAAACCTCTGGAGATCTGCCTTTGGCGGCCCATACCCCGGAAGGGGTGGAGGGCGAAAATGAAAAAAAAAAAAATTATGTTATTATGGTCTGTTTTGATAATGGCACTACTGTGCAGGTTTTTAAACAGGCAGGAACAGAGCACAGTGACAGAGATGTATTAAAGGTGTTTGTGAAAACCCCAGCCAGCTCCACAGCACAGTCTCTTAGCACCCGCCCTGGGATGCCATCAGGACCAGCTGCTTTCCGTATGTTGACACTGCGAAGTGTCCGTTCTACATCAGTACTCTGCAGGATGAGCTCCTGCCTGTTGATGGCTGCTGCTGGGGCCGTAACAGTCTCTGTAGCCACCCTCTCATGGTGGCCGAAGAAGTGATCGAGCTCTTCGGCCAAAGGAACACTGTTGCCGGTAGATAAGTTGATACTGCTGTTTTGGTCTGTGATGTGCCGTATCCCTTGCCATCCGCGCCTGGGATCGGAGCTGCAGAAGTGGCTCTCAACCCGCCTTCTATAGGTCGCCTTTGCGTCTCTGACGCCCCTCCTCAGCTCCGACCTGGCAATGCTGTATTGTTGTGGTCACCCGACCTAAAGGCCATGTTACGCCTCTTTAGCAGAAGACAAACATCTTTGGTCATCCATGGCTTGTTGTTGGGAAAGATACAACTTTGTTTTGTGCTGGTGACAATGACCATGCAGTATTTTATATAGTGAAGAACAGTGGAGGTGTACGTGTTGATGTTAGCATCCTCGAATATGGACCAGTCAGTGTGGTCAAAACAATCCTGCAGCTGTGCAGATGCTCCCTCTGGCCACCCTCGTCTTACTCTAGGAGCTGGTTTCACCATGTTAATGAGTGGTCTATATGCTGGAGTTACATACAGGGAGATGTGGTCAGACTGGCCAAAATGAGGGAAAGCTGATACTGTAAAACCCTGCTTGATATTACTGTACACATGGTCTGCAGTGTCAGCTCCTCTTGTACGACACTGAACATGCTGGTACAATTTGGGGAGCACAGTCTTCAGATTCGCTTTGGTTAAAATCACCTGCTATTATACGCACCCCTGGCAGATGGGCACTCTGTTGCTTTCTAATAGGAGTTAGCAAGTAGCCCAGAGCTATAGCAGTGTTAGCTTGAGGGGGATATTAACAGCAGCGATCATAACAACCGAGTATTCCCTTGGTAGGTAAAAGGGGCGACACTTTACAATCAAATCCAGGGAGTAATGAGTGTCAGTGATTTTAGCGTCTGTGCACCAGCTGTTATTTGTGTATACACACAGTCCACCTCCTCTGCTCTTACCGGAGTCGATCGCCCTGTTGGCGCGTGTATAGTGCGTCCGGGTAGCTGGATAGCCTCCTCCGGGATTGTCGAACCGAGCCACGTCCTCACAAACACCATAAAATACCTAAGAACGGGAAGCGCTTTACGGAGTGCCGAGCCGCTGTGTGTGCACGCACCGCCATCTTCGGATATCCTAAGAAATGTGCTTCAGTCGTGTGTAGTCTGTGTGCAGACGAGGAAACAAAGGCACAGTAATAGGAGATAGTTGACTCATATACAGAAATGTGCTTTTGTAGGGGGATCCACACACAGTCACCAGACAGGACAGAGGGGCTCATCTGCTTCTCTCTGTACCAATAGTACCAATAGTACCAATGACTTGCCACTGGGTGGCGTCCATTTACAAAACCAAGCAGAAACTCCAGCAAGCGCCAGGATCGTCTCCCAACATTGATTCAGCTGCGGGATGGGGCACCCTGTCAAATCATCACACTTTCGGACCTCATCATCATGGATTTTAACGAAACTTGGCAGCTGATTTGGTCACATGAGTAACTCATGAAACTGAAATTGGGCGTGTCTGGGATCAATATTGGGGGAGATTTAAGCAAACAAAGTTTTAACTTATTTTTTTTGGGGGGAGGGGGGGCTATGACTTTGACTGGCTATATTTACCTTGTCCAGCTCTATAGATTGACCAAATTATATGCCATCCCATATGAATAATTACTATGTAATAACTGATTAAAGTAGTAAAATTCAATAACAAAAAAAAATCTCTTTTTCAAAATTGATACATTTTTACTAAAGCTAGATCAAAATGTCATGAACATCTCCAGAAAATGTGGCCTTTGGTTTTTAAGGTGTTGCTGAGAGATCATGATGTAAACGTAGCGTCACATGGTTTCATATCACTAATGGGCCTTTTTAATGGCAGCCAAACTGACATGGAATAGTATAACAAGCAGAGGTGTAAGTAACAGCATTAGTTAAGGTTTCTGTCACGCCCGGCTCGTCCGCTCCTCGTGTGTGCCACGCCCCCTGATTACCCACGTGTGCTTCCGTGATCGTCTCCTGCTGTGTCCGCTTCCTTTGATTAGTCTTTGTGTATTTAAGTCCTGGTCTGACCTGTTCCCCTTGTCCGTCATTGTAGTTAGTTGTGGTTTGGTGATGGTAGTCTTGTTTCCTGTTCCAAGTCCCCGTTCCACAATAAACCCCAGCTTCGCCCCGATACCTGCCTGTTTGCCTGCTCTGTACCAGCCAACCCACACGATCACCGCTTACCTCCGCCGTGGTCGTGACAGTTACAAATATGCTACAATGGAATTTAATGGAAGCTTCATTAATGTCATTGCAGACACCTGTACTTGCCACACCACTGAAAAGGCCCACATGGCTAGTAAATATGGATAATTAATGCCCTGCATTCATCAGAGGTGTGCAAATCGGTCCAGTGTAAGTGCACACTTACGGATTCACTCAACTCTGCAAGCACCAAAGGTTACGTTGCGGCTGCATATGATGATGATTGGTGGCTAGGATGTGTAGAAGAAGCTATGCCCAGCACTGGAGAGTTGAGACTGAGCTTTATACATCTTCATAGACCATCTCCATCCTATTCATTCCCATGCCATCCTGACAGACTTGTTATGGATCATCAGGATGTGCTTTTAGTAGCTGAACCTGTGACAGCAACAGGGTGGACATTTTCACAATTTCAAGCAAAGACACAATAGCTGCATCAAAGGCTCTGATAGACTGTAAAGTGAGAGCATAGCAATTGTTTATTACATTCCCACATTCCCTTTAAACAGTACTGCTTGTATGTAACTTATGCATTTGTGGAAGTAAAATTGGACATTGGTAGCCCGGGAGGGGAGGCATATTGGGTCTGTTATGTCTTAGGCAAGAAGAGATTGTTTTGAATACTGTGTGACCTCGCTTCGCGATAGCTGCCTGCAGTAAGTTCCGCAGACCCTGAAGAAAGCTCTTTTACTGTAGGCCTAATTCTCTTTTTTTCAGTTACTTTGGCAACATTGTCATTTTATTCATTTTTAATAGTCATTTAAAACTTAGCAATTTAAATTATATTTCCAGAGCTAGTTCTGGCAATAGTAGACGTCATGAAAAAAGATAACCCCGTACCATGCATTGATCACTAACTGCTATTCTGCTACTGCTAACAGCATTGTCAGGAATTGTGGTTTTGATACACACTTCAGATGAGTAATGATATCTCAGCAATAACTCAAAAACCAAAGACCAAATTTTCTGGACATTATGACATAAGTAATTATGGAAAACCAATGAATTCGTTCCCAGACCCAAAAATTTACACCTAAATATGTTTTTTTTTTTTTTGCATTTGAGCACAAAATGAACAGGATAAAACAAGAAGAGCATATACTAAACACATCTAAGCACATTTATCAAAGCAGTAATTTGTAAAGTAAGAAAATAAATCTATCCAAACAATGTGTAAAGTTAAAAACAAGCCAATGTCACCTTTTTGATAAACCCAGACACAGCACTACTACCTTGAGTCATACTAAGGGTTTGTATTTATTGTAGGAACAAAAGCAAAACATTTAAAGAAATGAGAAAGAAAAATTGAGTGTACAATATGAGAAAAAAGATGCACAAATAACACTTACAGTAGTAATAAAAAAAATTAGAAAAATACACTTACCTTGTCCAAGACTTAATCTGCATATTTGTCATGCCCGGCTCGTCAGATCCTCGTGTGTGCCACGCCCCCTGATTATCCACGTGTGTGCCACGCCCCCTGATTATCCACGTGTGCTTCCCTGATCTTGCCCAGCTGTGTCCGATTATTTTCGCCCAGCCTTGTCTATTTCAGTCCATGTCTTGCCTTGGTTTTCGTCCATCGATTGATGTTAGTCGGTGTGAGTACTAGTGTTCTGTCCCGTGCTCCCCACAGCCTTAATGTTAGTCGGTGTGAGTACTAGTGTTCTGTCCCGCTCTCCCCCCAGCCTTAATAAATACCCGTTTTCCCCGACTTTCGTCTCCTTACCTGCTTCCTGCCCGCTTTGCTGCCCGTTCGCTTACCGCGCCTTAACCGCGGCCCCTGACAATATTCGAAGCTAGAGGATTTTTTTCCGGGGGGAGAAGAGGGGGTTATATTTTGGAAGGAAAATTTCCTTCCATGATGACTGAAGGTTCATTGTTTATGTTTATTATTTCTCCGTATTCGTTAATTTGTTTGTAAATCACAAACTTTTAGGTTGTAACATTTGTACAACTATTGCGTAACTTTTTGGTGAGCAATGGCTACCAAAATGATATAAAGTTCAGTGTATTACCTGATATTTTCAATAAAAAAGCCAACAAACGATGCTATCACAGCGCATGCGAGGCTGAGACTGAAGCGTTACCCTTTGTTTCCGCTGAGAGGCGTGCTGTGTGACTCATTTCCCCATGCGTACAAGTTATTTTAGGTCGGCATTCACAGTTTGACTTCTGAGATTCAGATTGAGTTCTAGGTAATTTTTTTTTAACTGGTTTGTTCGATTTTTTAAGAAATTTGAGTTCTAATGAGTTCAAATACTGAGATAACACTGTATAGGTTTTTTTGTTACTGAATTTTTAATATGTTAATCGGTTATTACATAGGAGGTGGCATGGCGGTGCAGTGGTTAGCACTGTTGCCTCACACCTCTGGGACCCGCCTGGGTTACATGTGTGAGGAGTTTGCATGTTCTCCCCATGTCATTGTGGGGTTTCCTCCAGGGACTTCTGTTTCCCCCCACAGTCCATAAACATGCTGAGGCTAGTTGGAAATGCTAAATTGGGGGCAGCCGATGATTTTCTGCGCTGTCTTGATCTCTTTCTCCTCCAGTCTGCCTTAGTGCAGCGGGAAAGTCATACTGTGATACAGTATGTTAGAATGCTCTCAATGGTGGAGCAGTAGAAGGTCACCAGCAGCTTCTCACTGATGTTGTTCTTCCTGAGCACTCTCAGGAAATGCAGATGCTGCTGGGCCTTGATGGCAACTGTGATGTTTTCAGTCCAGGAGAGGTCAGAAGAGATTGTGGTGCCCAGGAAGGTAAAGGTGTGGACCCTCTCCACGCAGTCGCCCTTGATGTGGAGGGGAAGTGGATCCGGGAAGTGGGCCGGTCTGCAGTCAGAGGTGTACAGGGTGTAGAGTAGTGGGCTTAGCACACAGCCTTGTGGGGAGCCTGTACTCAGTGCCCGGGTGGAGGAGAGATGGGGTCCAAGTCTTACTATCTGGGGCCGACTTGTGAGGAAGTCCTTGATCCAGGAGCAGGTGAGTGGGGGGAGTCCCAGGTTGTGCAATTTGGAGATCAGGATGTCGGGGATGATGGTATTAAAGGTAGAGCTGAGGTCGATGAAGAGCATTCTGTAGCTCTCCCGATGGTCTAGGTGGCTCAGTGCGATGTGAAGGGTGATCGCTATGGCATCCTCAGTTGACCTGTTCGTTCTGCAGGCAAACTGATAGGGGTCAAAAGATGCAGGGAGGTGGGTTTTGATGTGGTTTAGGAATTATTAGCTCAGGTAAATTTTTATATCTCCACCAATATGTTTTGAAATTAATTAACTTTTAATTAATTATTATTTAATGCTGATTATTAACCAATTGTTATGCCGAATGGTCGGCTCCTCCAAACTCAATTGCGAATCCCCGATATCTGTTAATGTGAGACTTAAATGGGATTCATTAATAACCAGTATCGCTTAATAACCTGGGTTAGAAGGCTCGTCCAGCGAGCTGCGTCACCAGGTAATGTAAACGATCGGTAGCGAAGCTCCCCTCACGGCCGATGAGAGAGAGTCTCGCGATATTTCAGGCGAGTTTTGAGGTTTCAGAGCGTAGTAGCCAGATCGCACAGAGGCAGGGACTATTGTGAGCACTCAATGACGGAGACTGAAGTTGTGTAAAAAGACATGCATTTATTCCTACTACTAACATAAGACAGACATTACACCTAACAAACAATAAACATGAAATAACGGAAAAGACACAAACGATGTAATCATGAAAATGCAGTGACCAGATTTAAAATGATTAACCTGAAAAGGGAAAAACTGTTCTGCAAAGCAAGCAGTTTGTAGGAATATAAACCTAAAGGAATATAGCAGGTGAATAGGACAGTTTAGGTTGTTAGAAAAGAAAGGAAGTTGGTTTACTTGGATGCAGGAAAGAGGGAGGTCTTTGCAGTTGGTTGCAGTGGCTGATGAGCTGATGGGTGATGGCTCTCAGGGAGGCGCGGTGTTTGCAGCGGTTGTTGGAGTGGAGTCCCTCCGGTTCTTTCTTCTGGTGAAGCTTGGGCTGAGTTGCAGTTCTTTGGGTCTTCACCGACGGGCTTCAAGAACGCTGCTTGTTTCTCCTTTTTCTTCCCTTTTTCTCCGCTTTTTCTCCGCTGCTTTGTTCTGAGATGCCAGGTTTTATAGCATAAGGTTCGTGATTAGGAGTGACCAGGAATTCGAGTCCTGGACCAATGGCTGACCATCCATTTGACAGGCTTTCGGAAGGGGGTCGGTATCAGTCCTTTTGGGATTTATGACCAGACTGACTTCTCTGGTAATGGTGATTTTCATGAGGCTGGTGTAACTTTTGATTTATCCACTTTTGTGGTAACCATTGACCAAATTTGGAAACTGGAGTGATTTTCCTTCGGTTTGATACCAAACATGCCGTACCAGCCCAGCGGTTCACACCAAATACCATCTGTGATGATTAATTAATGATTACTTATATTATGCTATTATGTTATGTTCTATTACTCACACCAGTATATGGTACAGGTGGTTTAGGTTGTACCTCAACAGATATTACCCTTTATACAGACATTATATGACATATTCTCATGTCATAAGCACATCTTACCCTTAGATAGGCATGGTAGAATACAAAGATCAGATAAGGGTTGCCGAGGAATGTGGCAAAGAAAAAGGGGGGGAGAAGGTTTGTCAAACAAAGAAAAAGAATCTCCAAAAGTTAAGACACATTCGAACATAACCTGTACATATCTGTATATTAAGACTAGTAGTCAAGAGTAAATACATATACAGATATACAAAAGCCAAACTTAAAAGAAACTTTCTTTGGGGTGTTGGTCTGTTCGGTGAGTGGTATGTAAGGCAGGATGTCTGGGGAGGGGGTTGTGTGCCAAGTCGAGGGACCCCTGTCCTTGGGGTCCACTCTGCTGTCTGTAGGTCGTTAAAACTTTGAGCAATAAAAGTTGGAGTGCTGGCCTTCCTTGTTATCTGTGTGTGTGGGGTCACAAACCCTCCTTTGGGGCCTAGGTCGATGTGTGCCTTCTCGTACCAGGGTAGGCCTTGTCTCAGGCCACCTGGAATTTAAGCTTTGTGATATGTGCATGTGTGATCCTACAGTGGTTTAGGACCAGCCCCTCTAAACACTGATGATGGGTGTTAGTGCGACTGGTCGGAAGTCATTTAGACTATGTGTGACTGATTTTTTGGGTACCGGGATGATGGTGGCGGACTTCAGACAGGCTGAGATGGTGGCATGTGTCAGAGATAGATTGAAGATGATGGTGAAGACCTGTGAGAGCTGGTCAGCACAGGCTCTGAGTACTTTCCTGGGAACACCATCAGGTCCAGTGGCTTTCCTGGGGTTCAGCCTGCTGAGGAGCTGAGAAAGTACTTCTTCGGGCCATGTGATGTTGGTCTTAATCAATCTTAATGTTTGTATAAACATGATCTAATATGTTCTCCCCTCTGGTCGGGTACTTTACATGCTGACAGAGCTTAGGCAGAACGGACTTTAAGTTTGCCTGATTAAAGTCACCAGCTATGATGTGTACGCCATCAGGCTGAGCCTGTTGTAGCTTATTAATGGTGTCTGACAACAAAGAGAGAGCTATGGTAACGTTAGCATTGGGTAGTAAGTCACAACTGTGATTAGCACGACTGTTAACTCTCTCGGTAAGTAAAAAGGACGGCATTTAATAGAGATGGACTCTAGGTCCGGTAAACAGTGTGTATGTATGGTTAAACTATCTTTAGACCAATGTTTATGTACGTGAATGCACAGACAGCCTCCTCTGCTCTTACTGGAGTCTTTCTTTCTGTCCCAGTAGTGCATGGTGCGGCCCTCTAGTTGTACGGCTGCGTCCGGGGATCAGTGGGTGAAGCCAGGTTTCGATATTATTGAAACACAGCAGTCGCAAACGTAGCGATTCCCCTCCATAAGAACTTCCAGCTTGTCCATTTTGTGGATAATGGATCTCGCGTTGCTGATGTACATATTCGGGAGAGGTGGTTTGTGGGGGTCTTTCCACAGTCTCGCTAGCAAGCCGGAGCGACATCCCCGCTTATGCTTACGCTCACGTCTCCGGCTGCCGGTGGCGATAACAATTCACAGAGCACCCGGAGGTCTCGCTATCTCGTTTGGAAAGTTGTAAGAGCGGCGAGGCTCCTCTGTGATTTTTTGTTGCGTGCTGAGGCCCATGGCCAGTACCTCCTGACGGCCGTATCGCTTTGGATACGCACAGATGCGTGACAAACAAAGAAGTAGCACTAAACATGAAGAGCCACAAGCCACTGCGACTGTGCGCGCCACCATCTTCAGCATCATCATAAAGGTGCATTCGACAGGGAATTTTCATTAATGGTGCCCCACAGGTCCAGAAGGTAAGTGCTCTTCTGGCAATATGTGTGATCTGAGTGGTTCCAGAAGAACTGCAGTGAAGAACTGCTCCCACAAGCTGGAGCAGAAGTGTGACATCCTTCTGCTCAGCATGATATAGCAAATGCTAAGCTATGCAGAGAATTGTTCTGATGAAATGTGCTGACCAAATGAGAAACAGAGGCTGGTGTGGCGAAATCATGCAACATAATCTCTTTCCAGACAAGTACAGAATTATTAACACTTAGTGTTTCTTATGCATAGCAACATTAGCTTTAGCTTACACAACCTTTAAGACATTGAGGCCAAGCATGAGAGACAGAATGAAGGTGTTTGCAGCAAGAATGACCTTGGCTCTAAGGCAGGTGCAAAGCCATTGTTGTGCAAATCATTGTAGCTGTTACAGAATGTGGTGCTCAGCAAAGGTTCTACTTGTAAAATATAACAGACTCCGACTCTCAATCAATCATGCTCATCCGAAGTAAGGTATCGAACACGTATCTCCCCAAGATGTCTGGATTCCCTCTGGCCCAACCATTGTTTTAATTCAGGTCAAATCATTATGATATGACTTGGATATTCGGGGAACCAGGATATTGTGCATCAACTAACCACTGTTACCAAGAAATCAGAACAAATGAGAAACACCTATATAGAGCATTTGTGAAAGTAAATCTTTTATTTGACAGTTGCGCATTATTTAAGATGATCATGATTACAGAAGGTTAACAAAACAATATTTTCTTGTTTGACCTTCAGGTCAGCAGTCACGTCTGCTGCAGCCATGGATGGACCTGAATCTCCTCCAATGTCAGCCTATCCGCCACCTTACGCCTCAGGCACCGGCGAATCAGACTGCAGCAGTCTGTTGGAGAATAGATTGGCAGAGTCAGAGAGTTAGTCAGAAAAAGAACACTCCCTGTCAGGAGACTCTAGTCGTGGGACAAAAAGTAAGCAGCTCACCAGGAGAGACCCATGAGGGGAATATCAAGCAGCCTGAGATGATTGCCCTCTTGTTGCGGAAGGGCAAGTAGCCGCACACTAGCTCATAAAGTGTGAGGCCTACAGACCAGACCGTGGTGGGGCCAGCTAGGTACTCCCCACTCAGGAACAGCTCTGGGGGAGCAAAGTCTTCTGTTCCTGAAATAACAAGGCAAATGACTTACTGCAATGAGTTAGGTTAGGACCGAAGAATACACATCCAACTCCACTGCAGGGAGTTATCACAGGTCCAGGTTACCTGCTACTTGCTGTTAAAAACAGGGGTTAGTTTGACAGGTTTTTAATTAGCCTCCCTTACTGACCTGAATATTCCACATAGGGGGTGTCCTTCCATTTGTCTCCACAGCCAAAATCAATTAGTTTAACCTCCAAAGTGTCCGTCCTGATTAACAGATTCTCTGTTTTGAGGTCGCGATGGAAGACGCCTGAGTCCTGGCAGTGACGCAAAGCCTGGAGCACCTGGACCAGCACGTGCCTTGCAACATCTTCTGAGAGGTAGCCCCCTTTGCTATCGCAGAATTCGTACAGATCCTGGCATGGATCCGGCCTTTCCAGGATCATAATGTAATCTTCTGGTCCACTGAACCAGTCCATGAGCTTCAGCACGTTGGCACAAGATGACTCATGGCTGACGAGCATCATTAGCGCCACTTCCAATGGGATGGGCCCGTCAAGTCCAGGCTATGAATGGGAGGGCAGGGTGTACATATATTAAGGCAGAAATTCTTGCAAATAAACCAAGCTCCATGAATGAAAACACTTACCAGTTCTAGCTCCTCGTCATCCTTTCGGGCATGTTTGATGGCCACCTAGAGGGAAAAAATTTTTACAAATTTAGTGTAGTATATATTGAGAAAACATAGGCTTTTACAGCTGCATCTAACAGGTATAATAAAAGGGATCTCTGGAGAGATATAGCTATGCATGTCATGACTACACCATTTGGAGACTTACTGGGAAGCCATCGGCCTTGCGAGTGCCGGCATACACGGCTCCATAACCACCCTCTCCCAGTAGCTCCCCCTGGTGGTACAGGTCCTCCAAATGTTCTACAACATTAAGCAGGTACACTTCAGAAAGAGTCCACACAGCATTTTCTATACGATAACACAGTTGCAGAAACTTCACTACTAACTTTAAATACCGTGCATTAATATTTCTTTATTGCATGCCTACCCTGAACTTGGTCTGTTCATTCAGTATTATCTTTAGTGTGCCTATTACATGCTACAGTCAGAATAGGCTCAGGTTCAGAATCAAAGCAGCCACAATATTGAATCAATTTGGGTACATGTTTGTTTACAAAAAACATTCAGTGGCAATTTTTATCAATTAATGAATTAATTATTGCTTTAATTTATTTGTTTAATCTATAGGTCCAGTACATTGTTTACATCTGTTCTTGCAGCAAGCCTTATTAAAAAGATTTACATTGCTTTCTTAATAATAAATAAGTTATGTGTAATTTTCATGAACTATCAAAGCCAGTCGTCCAACCTTTGCGAGGCCCTTTAAACCGCAAATCGCCTTCCGTACTCTCTCTCCTTTTCTTGGGAGGAGATTCACAGTCAGAGTCGGAACGTGATCGTTTGACACCCATCGTTTCTCAAAGCAGGACGCAAATGAAAGTTTTATAGCTGCGCAGGATAGGTGAGCGTCATTCGAATATTGTAGATTCTAGAACCACTGACGTCATCATGCACGGGCTTTCCTGGGCTGCAGCCCAGAGCCCCCCCCCTTGCAAAATCTAAAAAAATATATTTGATGATATTATTTTGCAGTAATATAATTAATTGTTAATTTGCATATTCTCCCCTGTCTACGTGTTTTTTTCATGGTTAGAGTTGTTTTTTATTTTTTTTTAACAATATACAAACATAATGCAAGATGCATAACACATACAAACTACACTTTAAAGAACGAGCAGTACACATCCTTTCTCATTTGCAAAGCATTCTTCAAGGCATTATATAAATTGATAGTTTTTACAGCTTTTCGGTAAGTCATTGACAGGTGACGTCACTCGCTAAAGGCGCAGTGTATTGTGGGTCGAATCGCCATTTTGGATGTATATAACTCAAGTGGCAGCATTTGCTTGTGGCATTATTCTTTTTAAGATGGGACACTTATGCTGTGTGAAAGGCTGTCATACTAAGTGACATGGCAGAAATGGCAGAAAGGTGTAGCACCGCATGACATTTTTTCGGTTTCCCACTTGGAAAAGGGGATACGGACAGCAGGTAGCGGAGATAACGAAGAGGCGTCGGGTGGCCTGTGTCGCAGCGGTGAGAGGAAAGGAGATCACTGTCAACACGATATCTCCCTTAATGCGTGTTTGCTCTCGGCATATTCATAAAGGCAAGCAAGATGTTTTTTTGTATTTGTATTATTACTGAATATGCATTTTTTTGTCTTCTGAAGTATTTTCACATTAATTAAACTACGCTAGCAAGCTAGCCTAACTACAGAGGGTGCAGAAATTGGTTAATCTGTTCGTGTTAAATTAGCGTTACAGAGTGAATGCTTTTTAAAGACAAAAGTAAACAGCAAAATTGTAATGACACGTTTGTCAGTGCATGTATGTGTATATTCGCGTGCGTGGATTATAAGACACAGTTCAGGATAAGGCTGTCACTGCTGTCCACTGACAAACCAATGCCCAACTATAGTTTAAGTTTAGAAACATTTGCAAGTACGGTTTCTAACGTTTCACATGATGTCTGGAAGGAGCTGTATAAACTCATTGTATATCGAGCCTGTATTCTACTTGGCAATTAACCTTATTGGTCATATTTAAAATAAAATATATGTCCAATGATATTTTTGTGGTGTTCTTGACTCTCTTCCTTTCGTAAACACCTAAATTACTAGTGTGTTTTCGTAATGAAAATTGATTATTACTGATTACATAAAACATTACATTTTTGTGTAGAAAAAAAACACTGAATATCAAGTTTAACCAAATGTGTTTACATCCACGATACTCTAAAAATGGCGAATGGGGGCGTGTCAGACAGTGCAGACACGTGACTGACCAAGACCCAAAGGGATGGATGAATAATTGTTACTCTGTTCTCTAATAAGCCATGGTTCTTTCGTTCTAAAGCTAAAAGTATCTCCGACTAGTACACCAAAAATCAGGAAGTGACCAGGAATCTGCCATTGCGGTTCTGTTCAGCTACAACTAAGGCCACTTTAAAAAAAAAATGGTTCTCCTTTTTTTTTGGAGGGGGTGGGTCAGGCGGGCGGGATTTTTTATTTATTTTTTTTTTACAAATTTTGATTGACTGTTTGGACTTTCAAATATGTAAGAAAATACATATTTGAAAATACATACCGAAGAGAGCAGACCTACTTAGTACACCTCCTCAGTTCTTCCAGTTTGTTGCGTTTCAAATATATTAAATGTAGGAAAATACAAGAATGTAAATTCCTTGATCCATGTGTATCTCATAAATGCCTTCCCAACTATTGATTTGGATACTTTATGTTGATGTTTCATTCGTGAATATAAAAATGATACTATTTGAAACTAATATTCTGTTTGTCATTCCCATTCTAAATGAACAACCAAGATTTTAAAATATATATCTAGAAAGAAAGTGTATTAAAACATGTTAAAACACGAGGAATTTACAAAATACAGGAACCTGAATGGTTGAACGAGGAAATGCAACTCTACAAACAAGTACTTAAGAACATGTACCACATCACTTCCCCAGATTTAAATCTTTGCACCAGCCCATCTCAGGTAGAGACAAATTTAGGTTCATGAAACCATTCCAAGACTAGGATTACACAATGTGGATCAATCGTCGATGTGGAATGCGCGGGAAATTCAAATTTCATAATTCTTGGGCATTTTCCATGCGATTTTTACGAAATAAAAAAAAATAAAAAATTCGGGTCGGAGGCATTTTTGCGGGTCGGGAGGGGACGAGAACCATTTTTTTTTAAAGTGGCCTAAACTGTTAAACCCATCACATACTAAAAGCAGTCTAATGTTTCTGGCTCAGTCATAAACAGTTTATCTGGTTTGGGAGAAAAATTAACAAAAATGACAGAGGAGGAGAAAAGTGAACAAGAGCAGATCACCGAAAGCCAGTCGTATTCTGCTAAATGGAAATACACTGGAAACCACTTGTAATGATCATGTTTGTCTGGGTGAAATTGATCATTATATGCGGCTGGTCTTTAATATTGTCTTTTTCCTTCTTTATGTCTCAGGCAGATTACCATATAATTCCATTTGTATATTTATTACATGAATATAAGGACAGAGTCACTATTTACTCACTATTTGTGAGTGAGAGTGAATGGTGTGTGAGTGTGCCCTGCAATGGGCTGGCCCCCCATCCTGGGTTGTTCCCTGCCTCTGGCCCATTGCTTCCGGGATAGGCTCCGGACCCCCCGCGACCCAGTAGGGTAAGCGGTTTGGAAAATGGATGGATGGATGGATGGATGGATCTAGCTTAATGAAAGTGTAAAAATTACTCACCATAGATAATCATACATTTTTATTTAAAAATGTAAAAATATAAAGTGTCCCCAACGAACATACAGTTATTGCACATATGAAATTTAAAGGTGAAGCCGGTGCATACCTGAATCATACCGCTGAATAAGAAATTCTGATTGGAATTATACTGTAATAACTATCAGCATCCATTGATATAAAAAAAAATATTTTGCCATATCTCTCAGAACTAGGAGAGGACAGCCAAGGCTGACCAGTTGGGGGCGCTAGGGCACTGTCCTTCCTGCTGGAAAGGATATTTGATTTTAATAATCTGTAACTGCTGATTTTAACTATTTGTGTGTTTTAAATGCACGATAGCGTTAAATTCATAAAATATAAATTATCGTGTTTGGGGGGAGCTTCATGTTCATCCCCTCTCTCTTAAAATCTCTTCTGGGGCACTAAAGAAAACGGCCAGTCAATGCAGCAGCGCGCCTAATGGCTGACACAAGATATGCACATAGCAACATGAATTCAGCCAATCATGGGTAATGGCCACAATCCACTCACCTACAGTAGAGGGGAGCTTCTCCAACTGCGGTCGTCTATCACCTCATGGCCGGCAGTTGCTCTTCCTCCGGAGTTTCGCCTGAGGAAAAGAGGTAGGCGAGGAGGTGTACGCTCCAAGCTGAGGAGGAGACCCTTCAGACCACCGCTACTGCCCATCATACTGGCCAATGTATGTTCACTCCAGAATAAAATGGACTTATTGCATGCCAAGTGTCGGGTGGAGCGGTATCACCTATGTTATTGCCCTGACTGAAACCTGGCTTGATGACACCATCTCAGACTCTGAGGTTAGTCTCTCTAATTTTATGATCTGGCGGACTGACAGGACGTCTCAGTCAGGTAATAAGTGGGGTGGTAGGGTCGGCATATTTGTCAACGAGCGGTGGTACACGAATATTAAAGTACACCGTATTGTTTGTACACCTGACAGAGATGCTGATTCTATCTGTACGCCCCTTCTACCTTCCGTGGGAATTCCCTACTGTAGTAATTAGCTGTGTCTACATTCCACCAAGCGCCAACACCAAGGCAGCGGCGGAGCTAGTGTGTGAGGACGCCAGCTCCATGACGGCAAGATATCCCGACGCCCCGGAGTTACTGCGAGTGATTTTAAAAACTGTAATCTTAACGCTGTTTTGCTATCTTTTTATCAGTATGTGGACTAAGAAGCTTAATACTCTGGACTTATGGTACAGTAAGATCTCTGATGCCTTCATCGCGCGTGTACATCCTCCACTTGGCCACTCTGACCACAATGTTGTCCTCCTGCTACCTCACTGCAAACCAGAACTGAAGCGCATTAAACTGCATGTGCACCTGGCCACCCTCTGGTCGGAGGAGGCAATTGAATGACTATAAGGTTCACTTGCATGTACAGATTGGGACATTTTCCAGGGTGATCAAAACCATAAAGTTTCTGTAATTACAGACTACATCAAGTTTGTATTTATTCCACTATTCCCACCAGTACTGTCTGGAGATATTCTACCTACAGACCCAGTATCACTTCCCATGTTAAGCACAGCTTGAAGGAAAAACACAAAGAATTTCTATGCAAGGACTGGTCGTCTGTCCAGTCACTCAGTAGACAAGTAAAGAATGAGATAATCAATGCCAAACTCAAATATAAGAATAGACTGGAGCAGGAGTTCAGTACAATGAACATCAAACAGGCCTTTTGGTTACACACTGGTCAAATACCCTACCATGACCTTCATCCCATAGGCACTGATCTTACAACTTTTGCTGACTCCTTAAACTCCTTCTATACAATGTTCGATAAGCAGGACTACTCTGCTGTCTGTGAGGAGCTGCTCAATGGCCTTCCCTCTGATGATCCTACAAACCCTCCCTTTACTGTAGAGGACGTGAGGCAGCAGCTAAGCAGATGCAAAGCTGGCCAGGCCGCCGGGCCTGATCGTGTACCAGCTAAAGTTTTGAAGCTATTCGCCACAGAACAAGCTCCCATCCTTCATTCCATCTTCTGGAACTCGTATAGATTGGTGACCATTCCTGCAATTTGAAAAACTTCTACCATCGTCCCGGGTGCTAAGAAGCCTCGTCCCTCTGAGCTAAATCATTACCGGCCAGTAGCACTCACATCGATAATAATGAAATGCCTAAAGAAAATTATACTTCATATCATCCAGCCAGCTGTCAGACCGCAGCTGGACTCATACCAGTTTGCCTCCTGGGTGAAGAGCAGAACAGAGGGTACTGTAGTATGTCTCCTCCACTCCCTTCTCCAACACCTTGAATCTCCAGGCACCTTCGCTACTGTCCTCTTCATTAACTCCAGTTAAGCTTTTAATATCATTCAACGCCACCAGATGCTCAAGAAGCTTCTTCAATTGAACATATCCCCATCTCTCATCCGTTGGGTCCATAATTTCCTCAGCAATAGACCACAGATTGTAAGGATAGGCACAGCCAGATCAGCAACTGTGATCAACAACACTGGACCCCCTCAAGGGTGTGTCCTCAGCCCCTTCCTCTTTACACTCTATACCAATGACTGCATTATTTTTCTAACTTTTTCAGTGTGAGATGAAGCTACTTCAGAAAATGTACATTTTTTCTAACCCTTTTCACAAATATTTACAAGGGCTGCCAATAATTGTGGAGGGCGCAGTAGCTTCTCTAGCTATATTTTTATCAGTGAGCTCCCTTGCCTGCAAGTTTTCTTTTACATATTCTGCAACACCACCTCCCTTCCTGCTTATCTGGTCCCTACTATGTAAATGATTCTCACTGACTGAACAACATTGAAATAATTGCTGTAATCATGTTACAGTTTACTATGAAATGTTTCTGTGCAACTGGTCAGCAAAAGAAATGGGTGTGCAGAGGCCTAACAGTGAGGATACATAAAGACCACCATCCTCAGCCTTAGCAAGTGGTCCATCAACGTCAAGCGGATGACAGTGAACAGCAAACCCCAGTTCTGCCAACCATAGTTACCCCATCAGCTTGGAGGGAATCAGTGGCTGAGGGAATGCGGAAATCCACGGGGAGAAAGGACCCATTCTCTGTGCCTGAGTACGAGATCCACCACTGGTCCGGAGTGAGATACTGGTCACGAGAGGCAAAGAAGACACCTGTAAATGAAAAATCCATTCTGGACCTTTGTAATGCCCTGCAGTCGTTTACTCTCTCTTGAGGGGGAGCATTATAGATTTCTAAGGCTAACAAGATGTCCAACACCCAGAATTGCATTTAAACCTTTAAAATTATAAAATAAATTCAGTCTGATATTGTGTCAGCCAAATAGTGTCATCAATATGCATCATAAATAAAACGCATAGCTTATGGTGGACCTAAATTTTCCAAACAAACCAGAAATCATATGAATCATGTCAGTGCACTTCGTACTGAATTGCACTGCTATAGTGATGTATGCAGGGTTTCATCTATTCCCTTACATAGTCATGTGTGACGTATTGCTGTAATGCAATTATTTCTTTATTAACTTCCCATTCATTTGTGTTCCTGCCACTCTATAGCTAAGTACAAACATTAAATGCCAAAGGCATAGCGGAAACTCGATGAGCGCATTTGAGATCCATGGATGGATGTCATCTTCTCCTCGACTGTGAGTGTTAATGTCTCAGCCCCAAGATGCATTTTACCATAGATTACACAGATCCATTCATGTCACTTTTGCAGGCTTGCTTATAATTTGCTGAGCTTCCATTGTGAGTCAAGTGTCCCGGTCATAAGCTCAGGTCTGCCGGTTGCCCCACTGGCCAAACGCCCACAGCCCTGACTTTCTGAGCTGGATATCGTGGTTTTAAGTCCCATCTGGGGTGATTCTTTTTTTACTTTTCCCTGCTGCCTTCTGCTTTGTGATATAATAAATATTGCAATAAGTTTCTTCTTCATTTTCAATTAATCAAACTGTATGAAAACTATATTTGCAGCAATTACAGCTTTGCAGTCCTTTGCCATTAGAGCTGTCCGTTTATGACAATATTAGGGGAAATTTCAATCCTGCTATTCCCAGAGGTGGGACTGGCTTGGTATTTTCTCTGACCTCACGGTGAAGCTGGTCTCACATGAGCTTGATAGGCTGGAGATGTGATGATTCTGTAGGCCAGTCAAGCAGGACAATTCTCTGGATTCCTCATCTTTCACCAGTGTGCTTTGAATCAGCCTTGCTGCTTGATAGAAGTGCTGATCACAGAGGGTGGCATGAGTTGTAAAACAGAGCGGTAACCTTGCTGGTTCATTGCACCTTATACTCTGTGTAAATCACCCACCTTACCAGCACCAAAGCAGTCCCATACCATTTTACTCCCTCTGCCATGCTAGACAGAAGCATGGCAGCTATTCTTTGAAGTTGTGCTTCTAAGGCCAGCATATAAGTTGTATTTTCCCTGTTGAAAAAAACACTGGTAGAGATGGTACGAGGCACTGAAGGTTTGAGCCTTTTTAACCATTGTATTGAAAACTGGTTCACTACTCGAAGACACAGTGCACATGGGTGACATTTCGTGGTGAAAGTATCACTCCTGATTATATATATATATATATATATATACAGGTATGAATGCATTTGACTGTTCATGTGTGTGTGTGTGTGTGTGTGTGTGTGTGTGCAAACTGACAGACAGCGTGCAAAGGCTCTTAATTTGGATATGTTTGTGAAACGTTCTGCTGCACAGCACAACAAAGAAAAACAACTGGTCAGTGATAATGAAAAGTACAATCAGCATTGTTTTAACCATGAGAGTCCAAATGCTTAGATAAATTGTCACTTTTTCAGTGTAAGTATGCTCCTGAGCTCCACGATTCTGAATGATAGTCAGTTTCTCACTGAACCTCCATGCCACTCTGTTAAAATCTCTTGCCACCCCATGTAAAATTTTCTAGATCCACCACTGTGCCAGAGCTAAGACTTAAGAATCTTGAGTATTATTTCAACATAAACTTTGCTTGGGTGCTTCATACTTTAAATTAAATATAAATTATGGCAACGTGCAAAACTATTAAGCAAAATGCAACATATTTGTTTTTCATTTACATAATTATATATGTTGATTATGATTCTTTTTAGTTCCACAGTACATGCAGATACTAAAATCCAAGCATGTACTCTTAGGTTAATTGCTATCAGTTTATATAAAGATTTATAGAAATTTCAGTCAGAGACTAGCTTCTGATATAGAAAGAATGTTTTAATTTTTTTTGGCCGTGGAATAGTTTTTCAGTGCTGCATGTAGTTTCTCTTTATTGTTTGAATAGGGCACACTTACACATCAACAAGTGCAGTGGCAGTTGTGATGTTCTCGCATATGAGAAAATACACGGACAACTTTTATTAAAGAAAACGAAAGGCTTTACTCTCCATACTCCAGTCAATTGCATGCATAGGCCTACTGCCGCATCTCACTTTGCCAACTTCCGCTTTCGTGCGGCTCAGGAGGGTCTGGCTGCAGAACACTGGAAAGGGGTCCACAGCTCAAGGGGACCACCAGAGGACAGATGGAGTGGAACCGGGAACCAAGGGATTTGCCAGTGACTGGCACTCACTGTTGTTTTCGACTACAATAAAAACAGCTGTACTGGCTAAATAATGAGCATACAAAAGGAAAAAAAGACATGGATAGGAATAAAAAAGTAATTAAAAATAGAAAAACAACTGAAGAGTCATTCACACTGAACACGCGTCTCTGCTCTCAGGACGATGATCCTGCCAACTGCGCCAGACTGCGACAGACCGAACTACAAAACTGTAGACTCAGTGGACAGCTGACTACGCCACCCTAGGAATTTCATCCAGCTTTCCATTGAGACTACAGTTTTGCAGTCTGTTCTGCCAGACAATGTATTAAAAAGTGCAGTGTTATACATGACACTGTAATTAGTTCAATTCAAGAGATGTACAATCAAGTTATAATAGTGTGATTATCATAATCACACAAATATATGAATTCCTCTGATACTGAATTAAACAACCCTTTATGCTGTCCCTTATGTGAATTAGTAAAAATGTCCACACCTCTTTCACCATAGCCAACCATTCTCTCCATAGTCATATGCAATTCCAATTCCCCCTTTTATTTATTTTATGGCAGACAAACAGCAGTGTTTCCCCTATCATTATATTAGGGTGCCCCCCGCAGAAGGTCAAGTTAATCTTATTTTATTACATTTTCTATATAGCGTCAGATCACAGCAGAAGTTATTTACTGTAAGGTTACCTTTACTATAGAAGAGCTCTATATCATTGTCATTTTAATAAACAGATTAAATAGCCTTTTGTTATTTATCTTATTTGCACAACACCTTGTCATTTTTGTCTCTATACCAGAGGTGCCCAATACATCGATCGCGATCTACTGGTCGATCGCAAAGACTGAGTAGATCGCATGACATAAAAAATAGAGGAAGGATGATGCGATCAACTGCGCCAGCTGCTGCAAAACTCCAGTAAGCAACCGAGTCGCCTCCAATTTATTTCTACTAAACTTAAGAGAGGGTATAAAACTGAATGGGGGAGCAGGACCAAGTACGAAGCCAATAACCTACCACTTCCATACGGAATGAAAGGAGGAATATTTTTTCCCCACAAGGTCATATTCGAAGTGCGTTTGTTTCATCTGTCAGTCTACCATTGTTATTCCGAAGAAGGGAAATGTGGAGCGGCATTTTCGGACTGCTCATAAAAACTACGGCATTAACTTCCCTCCGAAAAGCGAGCTAGAAAGAGAAAGGTGAAGGAACTAAAATCCCAGTTCAATTAAAAAATAATGCATTTATGCCAAAGGGAAATTAATAATAATGATCAGAAAATATGTAGCGTCAGCCACCTGAAAAGCAGAGAAAAATATCTGCGTTTTTTAAAGGGTGATAAAGATGTTTCACAATGGAATTTTCTGCTTTAAACTATCACCATTTTATGCTATCAGCAATCGTTTTTAAAGCCTAACAGTTAATATATTTTCAGCTCGAGCCAAGCATCCGCAATAGGCTGCCAGGAGACCATCTTGTAACTTGCATGCGGATCTCAATAAATACAGGTCCTTTTAAAAAAATTAGCATATTGTGAAAAAGTTCATTATTTTCTGTAATGTACTGATAAACATTAGACTTTCATATATTTTAGATTCATTACACACAACTGAAGTAGTTCAAGCCTTTTATTGTTTTAATATTGATGATTTTGGCATACAGTTCATGAAAAACCCAAAATTCCTGTCTCAAAAAATTAGCATATTTCATCCGACCAATAAAAGAAAAGTGTTTTTAATACCAAAAAAGTCAACCTTCAAATACTTATGTTCAGTTATGCACTCAATACTTGGTCGGGAATCCTTTTGCAGAAATGACTGCTTCAATGCGGCATGGCATGGAGGCAATCAGCCTGTGGCACTGCTGAGGTGTTATGGAGGTCCAGGATGCTTCGATAGCGGCCTTAAGCTCATCCAGAGTGTTGGGTCTTGCGTCTCTCAACTTTCTCTTCACAATATCCCACAGATTCTCTATGGGGTTCAGGTCAGGAGAGTTGTCAGGCCAATTGAGCACTGTAATACCATGGTCAGTAAACCATTTACCAGTGGTTTTGGCACTGTGAGTAGGTGCCAAGTTGTGCTGAAAAATTAAATCTTCATCTCCATAAAGCTTTTCAGCAGATGGAAGCATGAAGTGCTCCAAAATCTCCTGATAGCTATCTACATTGACCCTGCCCTTGATAAAACACAGTAGACCAACACCAGCAGCTGACATGGCACCCCAGACCATCACTGACTGTGGGTACTTGACACTGGACTTCAGGCATTTTGGCATTTCCCTCTCCCCAGTCTTCCTCCAGACTCTGGCACCTTGATTTCCGAATGACATGCAAAATTTGCTTTCATCCGAAAAAAGTACTTTGGACCACTGAGCAACAGTCCAGTGCTGCTTCTCTGTAGCCCAGGTCAGGCGCTTCTGTCATTCGGAAATCAAAATTTTGGAGCACTTCATGCTTCCATCTGCTGAAAAGCTTTATGGAGATGAAGATTTAATTTTTCAGCACAACTTGGCACCTACTCACAGTGCCAAAACCACTGGTAAATGGTTTACTGACCATGGTATTACTGTGCTCAATTGGCCTGCCAACTCTCCTGACCTGAACCCCATAGAGAGTCTGTGGGATATTGTGAAGAGAAAGTTGAGAGACGCAAGACCCAACACTCTGGATGAGCTTAAGGCCGCTATCGAAGCATCCTGGACCTCCATAACACCTCAGCAGTGCCACAGGCTGATTGCCTCCATGCCACGCCGCATTGAAGCAGTCATTTCTGCAAAAGGATTCCCGACCAAGTATTGAGTGCATAACTGAACATAATTATTTGAAGGTTGACTTTTTTGGTATTAAAAACACTTTTCTTTTATTGGTCGGATGAAATATGCTAATTTTTTGAGACAGGAATTTTGGGTTTTTCATGAACTGTATGCCAAAATCATCAATATTAAAACAATAAAAGGCTTGAACTACTTCAGTTGTGTGTAATGAATCTAAAATATATGAAAGTCTAATGTTTATCAGTACATTACAGAAAATAATGAACTTTTTCACAATATGCTAATTTTTTGAAAAGGACCTGTAGGCCTGATGTTTCTGACTTCCCATATCAAGAGGCTCTAGAAATGTTATTTTTTTCCCCTTGTCCTGTCCGGCAGCTTTAGCAGAGTCTGAATGCACTGCTGTGCCAAACATACTTGCTTTACCATGAGGGGCTCTATAAACTCTGTATAGACCCCTCATGTTGATCTATTTCTTTTTATTTTAATTTTATTTATTTATTTCAGTTTTAACACATGTAAAAACATTGCAGTGGGTGAGCTGGCTGTAGTGGAGGGACATATTAGGAGGGGGAAAAAAGAAGGAAAAGGAGAAAAAAAAGACAGGAAAAAGAAAAAAAAGGAGTGATAGATTCAGAATGGAATAAACAAAATTATAGTGTGCAGAAAGTAACACAACTATACAAGCATATAAAATCTTAGTGTGTGCTTGGATGGGTGCGTGTGTAGGTGGGGATTGTGATGGTGATAAGGGTTAATAGGAAACACCTGTGAGGGGAAAGGAGGAACAACATAAATTGTCAGCGAAGGAGTAAGAAGGGGGGCCCCATATGCTCGGTGGTGCTTGGAGTCCATGCTGCAGCTGCCAGATGTGGAAGCGCGTGCGCTGGGGGGAAATTATTGCGTTGTGGGACATACGGCGAGTTATTGGGGTGCGCAGAGTTGGGAAGCTAATGACGCCGGTCAGCGATTGGTGGCAGCGACGTGGATTCCAGGCACCACAGGAAAGGTTTGTGGTTCCTTCTAGGAGTTGGATTATGGTTCCTGTTGTGGGTTTTGTTTTCGGGGGATTGGGCTGTCTTCCCCCAACTAGTTACTTTAAATAATATTGTTTGATATAAATTGATATAAATTTTTTTTCCTTGTGTATTTGTGTTGTTTAGGACGAATCACATGTGATTTTGGTGTTCATGGCCCTTGTCTTGATGTGAGCTGCCCAGGCCTTTTTATTGTACACGTGTGAACTTTAGCCGGGTGTTTTAGCTGAGTGTGAAGTGTTTTCCCAAGTGTTTTAGAGATTGCTGTGCTGAGATCATTGTGTGGGGGCTTGCGGTGCTGCCTGGGTGCTCTATTCACTTATTGAGGCAGCGACACTGAATTGTGGAATCCTGGTAATAAAGGCTTATTGCTAGACTTCTGTTGTGAGCTGTTTCTTATGCCTGGTGCCCAGTTTAGCCAAGTTATAAACCTGCATCATTGGGGAAAAGTGATCCTCTTACAATTACATTGTGTTGATTACATTATAATGTTTACATTGTAATGATTACATCATGGATATTTGGCATACATTTTAATATCATAATACTTGTATTCTACGTTATATAGTGCTAAATAATATTCCATAAGAGCAGCTTCACTCCTGAGTCTCCTGCGTGATTGTAGCTCAGGTCCAGCTCTCTCAGGTATGAGGGGTTTGACCTTAGAGCTGAAGCCAGGGAAGAACAGCCTTCTTCTGTGACTCTACAGCCTGCAGAGAGACAGACAAAAACACTCTGATAAATAAGATCACCAATACAATTATTACTTTTAAGTAAATGTAACTACTTTCCTATTGACAATGTGTTTCCTTTCAATAAATACAGTTTACTACGTGGACGGAATACTCAGTAATACTGGCCTCAGTTTCTCCAGTTTACAGTGTTAAATACCCAGTCCAGCAGAGAGCAGCTTCACTTCTGAATCCTGTAGGTCATTGTCACTCAGGTCCAGCTCTCTCAGATGTGAGTGGTTTGATCTGAGAGCTGAAGCCAGCGCCTCACAGCATTCCTCTGTGAGTTCACACCGGTTCACCTTTAGGAAAATGAAAGACTTTTAAGATTCAAGGTTCTTTATTTGTGACATGCGTAGTTATACAGGTACAACATGCAGTGAAATGTATCCTGAACTGCTCTTTTAACTGTGCAACATTAGAATTATTAAATTTTAAAACCACTTTTTGCATTGGTGCACTGTATATTACATCACAGTGAGCCGTTACATTCATCACAGAAGAGATTCTTTTAAACAATGAATTTATTGTACAGCTTTTAAGTGGCACATTAACACTCACCTCAGTTTTGACGAACATTATATTTTGTTAAACTCTGCATATTTATATTTAAAATTGCAACACAACCATCACTTTTCTTTGTCTATTAGCTGCTAACCAACACAGTGCTAACCATGACAGTTTGGTGTAAGATCAGTGGGTAACGCCTGAGTGAGGGTATCCATTTTACCATAAACGATGCTGAAAAATGGGCTGAGGAGGGATGTTGAATATCAAGAGCAGTTCTGTTAAAAGGATACAGCGACTGAATAGAGGGGAACATTACTGATATTAAAGGTAAGTTAAGGATTTTGACAGGCGTAGCCTAAGTGTCAATCTACTAGCTAATCAGCAAACATTAAAATATTCTTTGCAGCGTGAATAACTAACGTTAGTCATTAACAAGCTTGATTTATTTTCTGAGTTTACAATTTTCTGAGACAACAAGCACTATTATCCTGAGATAGGCTGAAAATGCTGGATACATATTACTAAACATATATGGTACATTACAGAGTTAATCAATGGGGTATGAATATATTTTAGGTCCAAGCAGAGTCAGATACTTCACCTCAAATGGATCATGGGTTTTCACATAGAAAATAAAAATCTTCAGCCCCACTGTGAGGAATTATAGCAGGAGGCAGCTTGGTTATATGAAACATCCTCACTACTGTAAATCCATGATTCTGCAAAAGTGTGTTTTCTAACTTTGAACTTAGCTTCTAAGTGTCCCGGTTACAAGGAAATCAAGGGAAAGACAAACCTTGATCACATTCTCGTCTTTGATAAGATGTACATCCTGGTTCACAACAATATGCCACACTAGCATCAACGAATTTTGTGGAATTCATCCCACCTCAGCCTTGTTTTCATTTTGAAAATGGTGACCTCTGTGAAATAAGCTAATAGCCCCCCCAATTCAGTGCCAGAACGTTGGAGTTCACCCCAGTGAGCGAGAGGGTTACCTCCCTTCCACTTCGAGTTGGCGGAGGGGGTCTGACTGTTTATGCGTATGCACCGAACATCAGCTCAGAGTACCTGGCCTGCTTCGAGACCTGGGAGGGGGGCTGGGAGGTGCCCCCCATGGGGACTGCATTGTCCTGCTGGGAGACATTAACGCTGATGTGCGTAGTGACAGTGAAACCTGGAAGGGTGTGATTGGGAGGAACGGCCTGGCCGATCTGAATCCCTGTGCTGCCCACAGTGTGTCCATAACGAACAGCATGGTGGAACATAAGTGCTCCTGTGACCGGAGCACCCTGGGCCGCAGGTCGATGGCCGATGGCCGTCTGATGGGACTGGCAATTTGCCACTTTTAATATCTCTCCTTAAATGTTTCATGTTTTTTTTATTTAATTTTTTATTGTCATATTTAGTCCTACGATTTTACTTTGTGCATTAAGCATTTTATTTTTTATCATCTTTTCTGGAAAGCACTTTGAATGACCTTCTTGTATGAAGATGTGCTATACAAATAAACTTGACTGAAACCGACATAAAATATTCATTCTCTACTCATTTCAGCTTCTCCAGTTTACAGCTGGGATCCTCCAGTACAGCAGAGAGCAGCTTCACTCCTGAGTCTCCTGGGTGATTGTAGCTCAGATCCAGCTTTCTATGGTTTGACTTCAGAGCTGAAGTCAGAGAAGAACAGCCTCTCTGTGACTCTACAGCCTGACAGCCTATTGAAAGGAAACCACAAAATTTCAGACAAAATACAGGCAGCAGTGACCTGTCAAATCACCAGTGCTGAAGTTGCCAGTGACTGGCCTGGACCCACCAGAGCAAACAACCCTTCAGCCCCCCCCCCCCCCCCCCCCCCCCCCCTTCCCCCATCCCAGATCTCCCTGTTGCTGATAAAAAGCTGCCATTCGGGGGTAATATTCTGCACTTGGGTTTGCCTGAGTGCCTCTGTTCCTGCAGCTGCCACACACTGTTCACTGAAGCTCACCTTTTAGCGTCACTGACTGTAATAACAGACATAAATGATTGGCTTCTAAATTAGACCATCCAGTGAGAGCGACCCACTGCATCAAACAACTGGACTCTCTCATCCCCAGTCCTGCCAGAAGAAGAGCACTGAGGACAGAGAGGATGAGACCCTGGACTGACATCAAGATCAAATGGTGTGACATCATAGAAACCGTAAAAGGCCCACGGTCGAGCAGAGAACCACCCGTGAGGAAGTGAGGAATGCCAACAGGAGGCGGTTGGTATTAGATCAGTGGGTAATGCTGGTAGAGTAACCAGTTCTCCCACCCACTCCTTATTTTCTACATCCTTCTTCCTTTGAATTTTTGCCTGCTGTCGTGTCACAGAGACACAGAGTTTGGCCAAAACACACTGATGTTCTTTTTCGGGGAATGTAACAATGCTGCTGATATAAGACCCATACAGAGTATCAGACATATGAGTGTCCCAGTTCACCTTTGTCCCACTTAACATTCACGCAGTCCAAAAGGTCTCACAGTACATTCCATACCTGTTGGCAATATAAATACAATGAATGATTTCACTGATCAAATTCGCCTTGTACTGCAAAGGCAGAACTGCAATCAACTGCATTCCCTGGCACAACAACCGCCCTGTGTACCAATCGACGCGTCTGAAGGGCTAAGAGCTGCCAGCCATCGCTGTGACCGGGTCCCTCATCCTCCCACTGTATATGAAGCCGGTCAGTTCCCACAAGCCGTAGTGAGGAATTGTCTATGAAAAATTACCCTTTTCTTTCCCGAGTGCTTGCAGCTCCCTCTGTGTTGTCCTGTGTGTGTGACGCAGCTCCTGACCCCCTGCCCAGTCAGCATGATCCCCAATCCCCATTTATCCCCAGTTATCACTTTGCGAGGCTGGAGAAGTCCTGCCATTTCCTGCAGACTTCAATCCCAGATCACTGCTGGCCACAGTAGCCTTTCATCCCGGCAGTGATTTCCCTCCATTGTTCCCCCACCTCCTCCATTAGTTGTATCGCCGCCTTGCAGAGCTGATGTTTCCTCTTTCTCTGGCTGCTGTCCATGGTTTCTTTGTACAAATGAGCCCCATCACGTTTTCAGCCTATTGGTATATTTGCAACTGATAATTTAATTTGTTATTCCATCTGTGCGTTTTCACACATTTAGATTTGGATTATATGTTATATTGTTCATGTTTACATGCATCATGTAGCAATGATTTGACTCGCATTTTGCTATTGACAAACTTGGAATCGATTTTCCTGTTATTGACAGTTTGTGCTTTTCTCACATGGAGGCTGGGAAGAGCCAACAAAGTCCTACTTAAAGTTTGTCTGTTAATTCTGGAATAACAAAGGCTTTTAGAAAACACACATAGACCACACTCATTCTTTACTTACATTGTTTATTATTTTGTTTATTATTCGCTAAGACTGATCGCCTTTGGGAAAGCCATCTGTCACGCCTCCCGGGTGTAGACCGACGGAGAGGTCCAATTAGAGTCCAAAACGGGAGACTACATAAGCGTGACACACGCAATTTGGGTTGCGAAGTATTTGCCTATGTTCTATAGCAGTACAGAGCGATTTCTTGTCCGTTGTCTTTCCCTAGTTTCCTACTGCTTCCGTCTGCCCATTGTGTGCACCTTACCCTGTTTACCTTCCTTCCCCAGACCAGCCCTCGACCCTGAACCTCCTGCCCTGCCTTCCCTACCAGTCCCAGGATCTCTCATCTCCCCTTCCCTGTGTCTTCGTGTCCCATGCCTGCCCGTAGGACTGACCACCCCGGCTGCTGACCTCCTTTTCCGACCACGACCATCCTATCCGTCTCGCCCCTTGAAAGTCCGTTGCCTGAGTGATCTAATAAAGATCAATTGGTTCTGCACCTCTGGGTCTGTGCTTCCCTGCGAGAGCTCGGTTGACACCATCCCTGACTATTAACTCTGAAAGAAGGAGATGTGAACATCCCCAGCAACTACTGCTGGCCTGTCAGGCTTTAAATTATGCAAATTATAAAGATAAAGAAGTTAATTGCAAAAAACTTTATGGATGGAACAGTATTTTCTGAAATTCTGTTTGAGAGCCCTTAGCGCATGAACATTTTAAAGCCTGTGGTCCACATAGATCTGTACAGTACAGTGAGAGCAGATTATAGGAGAGATTCATCTCTCATAGCTGACAGACGGCTGATGTGACACAGAATTGTGGCCATGCAGCAGATTTATAAAATAACAGAGTATTTTATTTGATGTAATTCCACCTGAGGAAATGTGATTTTGCTTCTTCTATGGGACTGTGAATAGTCCAGCGCATGCATTTACTCTAGTGTACAGCAGAACAATATTACAGGTTTTCTCTGTCGCTTTGGTACATTTCTCAGATCAGAAATGAAATTCTCATAACTACTTGTACAACCTCCACATCATCGAGTCCCTTTTGCACATCATACATGCAAAGTCTCATTCTTTTGGTCAAATTGCAAATGCTTTGGCTCAGTCGTGCGAATAATTATGTACAATCATCTGCTGATTCCTACATTTTCAATTGTTCATGACATGTTGGTCAAAATATATGTGACTCATCACCATGAAATGAGTCTTATGGGTGACTCTTATGGGTGGGGAATAAGACTCATTTCGTGGTGATGGGTCACATATTATACTGGTTCTCTGTTGAAAAGTCTGACCCCCCAAAACATCTGGTGTTAGTTCATTGTATAAGTCATTACATGCAAAATGGTCGTCATAATCGCTCAAGCATGTTCTCTATACATCTGTATAACTGCGTGTGTGTATATATACAGTACTGTGCAAAAGTCTTAGGCAGTCCAAAGAAATGTTTGAAGCTGTTTATCTGGGTAGCAAGTGTATTTTGGCTTAGAACAAAAAAGACAATTTAACATTAGAACGTCTGCAAATTAAGAGTAACACAATAAAAAACTAGTAATCCGTTCCATGATTTTGTTAAATTTCACCATTATCAATTAAATAATTAAATATATTGGTTTAAAAAGTCAGTGAGAGATTGAATAGTTGTATGAGGTGTGTTAGTGGTCAAGTCAAAAAATACATGGCTGCACGGGAAGATCGCTGCAAATACTGGGATGATTTTAGCAGAGGTTCTGAAATGGCGAAGCTGACACACTTTGACAGGCATCATATCATAGTTTTACACCAACAGAAGGATAACACTTCAATCTCCCAAATTCCTGTGAAAATGTTACTGCGACACATAGGCGATTAACTACACACTAATACAATCCAAATCCAAAACACACATGGTAAATGTGCTTTTCTACTCTTACGAGTACTGAAAGCGCTTTACAATTCATGCCTCACATTCACCCATCCACACACCGGTGGCGGAGGCTGCCATGCAAGGTGCCAACCTGCATGCCGGGAGCAATTTGGGGTTCAGGGTCTTGCTGAAGGACACTTTGATGGGGTCAGGAGAAACCAGGGCTTGAACCTGCAACTCTCTAGTTGCTAAACGATAGCACTACCTCCTGCGCCACCATCTTCCCCAAATGTAAGGAGAAGGAGGTTCTTCGGAGCTCCGAGATGTTTGGCTGTAATAAATCTGGAATATAGCGATATAACATAGTTTTTGATAACACCAGCATTTATTTTTTAGGTTTGTCGAGCTCCGTCAAAACAATTAGAACGAATCCATTATGTAACTGGAACCCCTCTCACATGTAAACACAGTGACACGCTACAGCGTTGGTTTGTTGTCTGAGGCTATGATACTAACCACAAACACATTCTCAAATTTCACTGCACTAATCACAGCATATGCAGGCAGAAAAATGATCGCAAAAAACATTCAGCATTAGACTCTAAAACCATCTGTAATGTCTGTGTTTATCCAGTGGACCATAAATTAAAATAAGCTTTCCTATTTCAGTTTCTTTCAGATGTTATAAAGTAATAAATAAACAATCATAATAATTAAACCATGTATTACTGACTATCAGACAACTTCAACAAGTTACCAAATGGATGCAAAATCAAAGATATTCATTTGCGCCTGACACTAACCATGTATTCCTTCACAGTACTAAGCCATAGAAAGGGCCCCAATGAAACCCCTGCATTCCTGCATCGCAGATACTCTAATCTCAGCATTTATAAGATTATATTTGTACTGCCTGCCAATTTTTATATTAGATTAGACTAAAAAATGAGAAATATCTATATGCACAAGTAGTTTTTCCTGATAAGAAGGATGACATCAAGACTGTCAGCATTTACAAATCGAATTATGACACATCTGAGTAGCCCAGACTGTCCGGAAAATGACTGACTAATGTACATACAGTGTAATAAGCTGAAAATCAAATGGATAGAAAAACGCTCAATAATAGACAGGATTCAAAGGGTAAATAAGGTGCATCATGTGGAAGAGAAGTTAGGTGGCGTTGGGGTGCATTGTGAGTTTCATCTGGTAGCTAGAAGGGAACAAACAGGGCTTTGGGGGGGGGGGACTTCTCCGGGGGCTACATCGCTCTACCTTTTTTTAAAATTATTTATAAAAAAAAAAAAAATCTTTTCTTCTTACACTATAATGGCAGGTTTAGGACTAATACAGTACAGTCATAACCAGTGTCAAGGATTCTATGCATCGCTACACAGAGACAAGTCCAGATATTGAGCCCAAGGCTAAAATTGTGGTTTACTTACAAGTGCACTTTGCTGGGCAGTGGGGGTGTTTGTCCTTCTCTGCTCACATTTTGCCCTCTTATCCTGTCTTCTCCTCCGCAGCCCTTCCTCCTTCTCTCTGTTGCTCCTATATTCCCTCCCCTCCAGTCATCTATGTTCTCTGTAGTCTCTCCTCTTCTCCCATTCTTCAGTTATACTGTCTTCTCCGCTCTCCCTGTATCCCTCCTGTCTTCTGGTCCTGTCATCTCTTCTCCAGTCATCCCCTGCTTCTCAGTCATCGCTGCATCTTTTCTCTCATTTGTTTGCTTATTCTTTGATTGTTTGTGTTATTCGTTAACCCACCACCCCATGCTGGATGAGTCTTGATGTTTTTTGTTCTTTTTAAAGTTAGGCTTCTTCCTTTGTTTTTGTGCCATATCTTCTGCCCTCTTCTGGTTGCGGCAGTGCATGACACGGCTGGAAAAATAGGGTTTATTACAACACACACATCAAAACCAAAAGGATCAGGATGGATACAAAATAAACAGCAAATGACCAGGAATGAACTAAATGATGGAATAAACACAACTAGAGAACTATGTACATACATACAACATACAGCTATAATGAAGCATCAAAGAACAGAAGCAGAACAGGCACTTAAATACACAGCTAACAAGACACAATGCAGGACAGTGAGAATCATAACCAATAACAAGGACTGAGGGCAACCCAGGAACAGGTGTTACAGTTAAACAGCACTGGTGAAATCAAAGTGACCTTTCAGCCACATGGTCAGCTCTGCATCGCCCTCTGCTGTTTGCATTAGAAGCTGCTTGAAATTCCCACTCTCCTTACCAACACCTCGAAAAGCCAGGCCTTGCCGTGCCAAGTACTTAACTTCAGAAGATTTTTCCTCACTTGCTGCTGCTCTTTCCAGCTCATCTGAAGGTTGAATATTAACAGGATTGATCTTCTCAATCCATGTCATCAGTGCTAATCTGTGGCACTGCCTGTCTTTATGTGTACTGAATTTATCCAGTGCCTGTTCCAGTTTCACATGCCAATCTTCACAAGACATTTGTGTTACAAATAATTTTGCACAGTAGAGTATCTGCGATGCAGGAATGCAGGGGTTTCATTGGGGACCTTTCTATGGCTTAGTACTGTGAAGGAGTACATGGTTAGTGCCAGGCGCAAATGGATATCTTTGATTTTGCATCCATTTGGTAACTTGTTGAAGTTGTCTGATAGTCAGTAATACATGGTTTAATTATTATGATTTTTTTATTTATTATTTTAAAACATCTGAAAGAATCTGAAATAGAAAAGCTTATTTTAGCTTATGGTCCACTGGATAAACACAGACATTACAGATGGTTTTAGAATCTAATGCTGAATGTTTTTTGCTATCATTTTTCTGCCTGCATATGCTGTGATTGGTACAGTGAAATCTGAGAATGTTTTTGTCGTCAGTATCATAGCCTCAGACAACAAACCAACGCTGTAGCGCGTCACTGTGTTTACATGTGGGACGGGTTCCAGTTACATAATGGGCTCGTTCTAATTCAACTGTTTTGATGGAGCTCGACAAACCTAAAAAATAAATGCTGGTGTTATGAAAAACTATGTCATATAGCTATATTTGAGATTTATTATAGCCAAACACATCTCGGAGCTCCGAGGAACCTCCTTCTCCTTACATTTGGGGAAGATGGTGGCGCAGGAGGTAGTGCTATCGTTTAGCAACCAGAGAGTTGCAGGTTCGAGCCCTGGTTTCTCCTGACCCCATCAAAGTGTCCTTGAGCAAGACACTGAACCCCAAATTGCTCCCGGCGTGCAAGTTGGCGCCTTGCATGGCAGCCTCCGCCCCCAGTGTGTATATGGGTGAATGTGAGGCATGAATTGTAAAGCGCTTTCAGTTCTCATAAAAGTAGAAAAGCACATTTACCATGTGTGTTTTGGATTTGGATTGTATTGGTGTGTAGTCAATCGCTCATGTACATGCTCAATCGCAGTAACATTTTCACAGGAATTTGGGAGATTGAAATGCTAATTCTATGGGGGTGTATTCAGTGGGAAAGGTGTGTATGTAGGGCATGTCCCCCCCCCCCCCCCTTCGTGGTATTAGATATTCTGTTTCCCCCCCTGTGTGTTAAGTAGTGGGGTTGCTCTTGCGTGTTTAATAAAAGATTGTACTACACTGCTTGTCCTGGCGTATTGCCTGTGGTTTGGGGGGAGTTTAATCTGTGTGTGTGACCGTGAGTGATGCGACATGTGTGCTACAGTATACATCCAGTATGTAACTGTATAAAGTAAAACTCACTGTGTAATATTAAATGCAAATGGAATACTGTAATATGAAGCATTGCAGTAAGAGGACAATATTACAGTACAGGGCACATTGTTGGATTACATACCTGTTGGCTCTATGAAATGTTTGATGGTTGTGGACATGGTTGTTCTCCCATCATTCGGCCGACCACCCTCAGCCATTGTAAGGCCATGATTGAGGGCCTAATTATATATATATACAGTACTGTGCAAAAGTCTTAGGCAGGCAAAGAAAATGATGTTTAGATTATCCTCCTGTTGGTGTAAAACTATGATATGATGCCTGTCAAAGTGTGTCAGCTTCGCCATTTCAGAACCTCTGCTAAAATCATCCTAGTATTTGCAGCGACCGTCCAGTGCAGCCATGTATTTTTTGACTTGGTCACTAACACACCTCATACAGCTAGTCAATCTCTCACTGACTTTTTAAACCAATATATTTATATATTTAATTGAGCTGTTGGGGAAATTTAACAAAATCATGGAACTACTGAGCTGCCCCTGAGGAGAAGTTTGGGAACTGAAGCGGTGTTCATCTAGCCATCCAACTAGACATCAGTAACTTTTTAGAAAACAGAAGAAATTATTACTAGTTTTTATTGTGTTACTCTTAATTTGCACACATTCTAATATTAAATTGTATTTTTTGTTCTAAGCCAAAGTGCACTTGCTACCCAGATAAACAGCTTTAAACATTTCTTTGGACTGCCTAAGACTTTTGCACAGTACTGTACTGTATATGGTAATGCTAAATTGATAACTCCTATCAGTGTTGTGTTTTTGGTAAATATGCTAAATTTGCTGATGCTGTCTTCTCAGTTGCCCCTTTGTCCGCCTTACTTACTGTTGCTATGCCTGCTATGTGCTCACTCTGCGTGCCTTAATTATATTATGGTGTTTTATTATTAATTTATTCATAATCATTGTTATTTTTTCAACCTCTGTGTGGCCATAATATTTTGGGTTTTATAGTTACAGTCATGTGGATTAATCTATTTTCTCTGTGTTTTACCATGAAGAACAAGGTGTGACAGGGGATGATTTTGTGGACATTGGGGAGCAAGATGTTTACCTTTTGTTCCCCAAAAACCTCAGACTGAGGAAATCCCTAATTTCCATTTTAAAACTAAAGGCAGGTAAACTGTCTGTTTGATAGCAAGCTCTGTGTTTTTTGTGGTTTCACAGACATACTGCTGTCAGGTCATGGTTACAGAATATATCATATTTAGTTTCATGATCTTTCCCTCAATCAGTCTGGAGTGGAAGCAGAAGACTTCCTAAAAAATAAGCAGGGAAATCAGCGGCAACACCTGAACAAAAGAGATTCAGTGTAAGTATCACACAGTCCTGGAAATAGAAACTAAAGTGGACAGAGCTGTTAGAACACAGACAGTGCAGGTGGAAGTAGAATCAGCAGAATAAGTGGTTCTCACATCAGAAATACTGCTACCATTCATTCTGCTCATTCTATGTCCACCTGCACTCCTCTCTATTCTAACGTTTTTGGTGCAAAACTGATATCTTTCTTTTCTCTACACGTCTCCACCAGGCTGCTGTAAGATCATCCCTGGGTGCATCAAAAATGTGGACCACTGCCTGCAAGGGAGCGGAAATTGACTGGAACCCTGTCATAAGCAAAATCTGTACCTCATAAAATTGTTTAAAATCAATATTTCTAATCAAATTGTTTAATTTCTCTATTTTACTTTTTTACCACTTAAAGCACAATAAGGGCTTAAAATTTCAATTCACAAGGTAAAACACCAAATAAAGTGTTTTAACAGAATATTTTATGTAATTTCAAGGTCACAGTAGAGTTGCCCTGCAGCCTAGTCGGCAAAGAGTAGGAAATTCGGGAAAAAGCCTTAAAAATGCTCCGAAACAGGAGGGAGGACCTCCGAAGGTCAGGAAAGGTAATACATACTGTACATAGGGAACCTGCAAGCAAGTTAAAATTACTCAATCCCTTACAATCAAATTAAATCATGAATGTAATGTCCGGAATACAGACCTAGTCAGCCAAGGCTGAATAATGTTCCTGTTCATGTTCTGCTTCACTTTCCTGGCTTCTCATGTCGTGGCAAAACTTCATTTCTACTGATTCCATTGTCTAGAAGAGAGAAGGACTTCAGCTTCACTCCAACGGTATGTAGCTTTTCTGTATTTATACCTTATCATTGTGTAATATATATAGTCATACATTTCATAATTTAGCTTCTAAAATATTGTGCAATCACCAGCCCAATTGATATTTTTGCCATCTTAATCCTCTCAGGATCAGTACAGTATATGTGCAAACATATTTTATGTGTTTACAGACGTGTAAGACTGCTGAAAAAAGGTGGGAGAACAGTGGCTCTTGGAGGTAAAATGTGTTTTTACATTTTCCCAGTCCTGCTGCATGATTCACTGTACTGCAGTGTCAGGTTTCCCATTGCCCAGCACACCTAATTTGGCTAAAGAACTTGATGATGTTACGATGATCAGTGTGTTGGCCAGTGAAACTGACAATGTGCTGAATTTTGGGAAATTTTTAAATTTATTATAAACACAATATATTAATCTGCACAATGTAGCAAAACAGTCTGAAACGTAACTGAGATACAGAGGTTATACACTGATCAGCCATAACATGTGAAGCGAATAACATTGATTATTTGGTTACAGTGGCATCTGGCTGTGGGGGGGGGGGGGTTACACAGGTCCTTCTCAAAACATTAGCATATTGTGAAAAAGTTCATTATTTTCTGTAATGTACTGATAAACATTAGACTTTCATATATTTTAGATTCATTACACACAACTGAAGTAGTTCAAGCCTTTTATTGTTTTAATATTGATGATTTTGGCATACAGCTCATCCATCCATCCATCCATCCATCCATTTCCCAAACCGCTTATCCTATTGGGTCACGGGGGGTCCGGAGCCTATCCCGGAAGCAATGGGCACGAGGCTGGGAACAACCCAGGATGGGGGCCCAGCCCATCGCAGGGCACACTCACACACCATTCACTCTCACATGCATGCCTACGGGCAATTTAGCAAGCCCAATTAGCCTCAGCATGTTTTTGGACTGTGGGGGGAAACCGGAGTACCTGGAGGAAACCCCACGACGACATGGGGAGAACATGCAAACTCCACACACATGTGACCCAGGCGGAGACTCGAACCCGGGTCCCAGAGGTGTGAGGCAACAGTGCTAACCAGTGCACCTGTCAGAGTTCGCTGGTTAAAGCGGGTAGTGCGCACAGGCTGACAAGCGGGCAGGAAGCAGGCAAGCAGGCGGAGTACGGGGAAAACGGGGATTTATTCGGGATCGGGACGGAGCAGACAGCACTAAGACTAACTAACATCAATGACGGACCAGAAACTAAGGCAAGTCATGGACTGAAATAGACGAGACTGGGCGAAAATAAGTGGACACAGCTGGGCAAGATTAGGGAAGCACACGTGGGTAATCAGGGGGCGTGGCACACACGAGGATCGTACGAGCCGGGCATGACAGCACCACCATGCCGCCCCTGAAGTAGTACACTCTTACTTAATTTATTAATTAACCAGAAAGTGTTAGTTATATACTGATCCCACGTTCGTTCATTCTTAATCATAACAGTTACTTTATTTGTTCATCATTTGTACTTGAGTAGTTACTGAGTTATTACTGAGTAATGTGTATTTGAACAATATAAAATATAATAATATATGTGCTATAAATCAACAAACCATTGTCCTTTCCTTTTATCCACTGCAGGGCTGCAGGAAGCAGCATACAGAGGAAATGCCTTGGGCGGGATGGTAGCCTGGATCAGGGCTCACATACTGGCTCACATGTGAGCAATGAAGAAGTAGCACTTCATGTGTACGGGAGAAAAACAGCAACCAGAGGAATCCTATGCAATCTCAGTGAGAATAAACTCCCCAGACCCAGGACTGGGGCAGGAATTGCAGGATTCTCCTCTAGCATTTATTTTGGCATACTGTATTTATTGCTATTATCCTTGGTACATGTTTATATTTGCCAATAATTGAAATTGAAATAAACATGATTATTATTCATCCATCCTCGTACCGCATATCCTGGAGACGAGGGCCTGGAGCTTATCCCAGGTAGCATAGGACACAATGGTATACTTTTGGATGGGATGTCAGTCCATTGCAGGGAATGCACTCACTCACACACTGTGGGCAATTTAGAGATGACAGTCTATTATTATTAGGATACCTATAGTTTTTAGTAGTTTTCACTATTATTATGCTTTTTGCTATGGGAGTCTATGGCAGCCCATAGAGCTGATTGGCAACTTTTTTTAAATTTGGCACATCGATAGAGGTCAGTTCCAACTATTCATACCAAATTTGGGTTCAATCCATCCATCACTCTAGCGCCACCCACAGGCCAAATTTCAAGAAATGTTTTTGTCTTATTCTGTTTCTTATCATTGTATGATTATGCTATTTACTTTTAAGTATTAGCATTACCTGTCTTGGTGACATCCCATAATACAGCTCTGATGACCTGATCACATATAAAACACTTCCCACGCAGCACATTATGCTTTACTATCTATTTATTATTCAAACATCAAACTTTGATGACGTCAATGTATATCCCTGACATAAATCACTGACGTGAAGCTATGGACATCATACTTAACTAGCTGACGTTTTAGTATTTTATATAGCATGATGGGTGCAGATCTAACTTAGTGTATAACTTAGTTTCGGCAGTAGTTTTGCTATATAGAGTCCATCGTTTATGGCACACGGCCATAAACAACCAGAGGAGTCTGTTCAGTGACAGGTTGTTTCTCCCAAAGACAAGGACCAACAGACTTAAAAACTCCTTTGTCCCATACGCCATTAAGCTGTTTAACTCCTCTCTGGAGGGGAGAGGGAGGGGAAACAGGTGGACAAAGGAGGGGGGGACAACTAAGCTGTAGTGCCTCTTCACTTCACTGTGCAATACTCTTGTGCAATACCTTTGGTTTTTGGTTCAATACTGGAAATGTGCAATACTTTTGGTTTTTTGGTTCAATACTGGGAATGTGCAATTCCCTTGTATTCTCTTATTCCTATTTATTCTATTTATCCCTTTTGTATTTTATTTTTCTTTGCATCTATATATGTATATATATAACATTTGCTCACGTTGTTATTTTTTTTTTTTTGTAACTTCTGTCGGTGCTGTGCTCTTGGAATCCGAATTTCCCAGAGGAATCTACCCGAGGGATTAATAAAGTTTCTATCTATCTATCTATCTATCTATCTATCTATCTATCTATCTATCTATCTATCTATCTATCTATCGTCATGATCCCATAGTTAGCGGAAGCGAAAATAGTGTAATTAGTACAAGTACTAAAGAAATGTAATGTAATGTAATACCGAACAGCTTTCAAAAATGCGGTACCGCAATACCTTTTTGGCACCGGTATCCCGCGCAGCATCAGTCTGCCTGAGATATTTGATAAAGTGTGGATCTTCCTATACGTGCAGCACGAATAAATAAAAACCTCTGCTTTGTATACTTGACAAATCTGTGTGTGTCATCATACTCAAAACCGCCCCAAATAAGCCACGAAATTAACCATGAATTCTACCCTACTGTGGTACACAGCTTTGCTTCTTATGTTTCTTTCACACAAAAAGTTGCAGGTTGATGACAAAACGTGCTCGCGTCCGGACCAGTAAGTGCAACAGGGGGGCAGAACTGGGGAGGGGGGCAGGATGCGATCGTGCTCGGTTGCCATATAAGGCAGCCGGGCCCAGTGTGGTACGCGCTTAGTCTAATTACAGGTTCTTGTGGGAAGCTTGTGTGATGTATAACCTTGTTCGTGTCAGGTTTCGGGCTGGTTGCGAGCGCGATCGCACGGGCAGGAAACAGGAAGGCAGAACACGGGGAAACTGGGATTTATTAGCACTAAAACGGGACGAAGCACGAACATCGACTAACTAACATCAATGACGGACCAGGAACGAAAGCAAGACATGGACTGAAATAGACAGGACTGGGCGAAAATAATCGGACACAGCTGGGTATAATGGGGAAGCACACGTGGATAATCAGGGGGGCATGGCACACATGAGGATCGTACGAGCTGGGCGTGACAGTTCGACATACTGATCGCTATGTATCGCGATACAACAGTTTGAAATGTTACCAAAGTGTCATTTTATAATTCCCATATTAAACAAGTTACCGTGCATAGTGCTTTGGGGAGAGACAGACTCCAAGAGTGCAGTTCATTTCACGTGTCTTTAAGTCATTGTCTGATATTATCCAGAGCTGAATGTGTGATTCATGCTTACTACTATATTCTTGCTTTGCAGTTCTTACACAGTTTTTTTTCTTATTTACTTCTAAAAGTAAATAAAAAACTTATAAAACTGTCATTATTATATAGCAACTACACGTATTATGATGTTATTATTTAGTTATGTTGTTGCTTGGTTACATTTGATGCCTCCGCACGTGGGAAGCTACCGGTTTGAAAGACGCGGCTTCACTTGCTTTTCTGCACCAAGATGGCAAGGTACGTTGCATTTCTGCTCCCATTTTATCGTATAACTTATCTTATTATTTAGTATCTGTCTTTGTATGTACAGTGGTACCTCGACCCACGAACAGTCCTGATCACGAATAAATCGGGTTACGAACCAGATGTTCCAAAATGTTTTGTACCGGTTGTCGAACCGTGTTTCGGGCCGCGAACCCATAAACGTCCCGAAAAGGGTCCAATGAAAGCTCCCCAAAGAACCACCTGAAACGCGAAGAAATGTCCAGTATAATAATAATTAAAAAAAAATCATATTTTCGAAATTACTGCATTTGACTGTTACTCAGTCTTTTAATGTTGATTGTTTAGTTTTTTGGGGGGATGTTTTGTGGTTCTTTTCCGTGTTTTGGCGTCTTTCGAGCGACCAGCGTATGCTCAGTTTTAATGTTTTATTTAATTTAGCATTTGTTAGCATGTAAATGTAAATGTATGCTCTCAGTTATATGTGCACAGTCTGTCATAATTTGATTGTACGGTAGGGGGTGTTGAGTTGTACTGCGCGTGCTCAAAGTGTATATATGTATGTATAGAGTGACCTAAAGAGAAAGTCGGCGATATGTCCTAGTTCATGGTGAATAACGTGTTGTGTGAACTTATTTTTCCATGTATAAATCCTCTATTATTGTTAGTCTTCTCCCGATTTTCTTATCGCTGCACCGACAGTTTGACGTGCCAACAGCATTATTTGTTACAAGTAAAGTTATTTTAATTTAAGTCTATATTCTTGGTCGCGTTCTCCCCATGTTGTCGTGGGCTTTCCTCCGGGTACTTGCTAAATTGCCCGTAGGAGTGCATGTGTGAGTGAATGGTGTGTGAGTGTGCCCTGCAATGGGCTGGCCCCCCCATCCTCGATTTTTCCCTGCCTTGTGCCCATTGCTTCCGGGATAGGCAACCCAGTAGGATAAGCGGTTTGGAAAATGTATGGATGGATTCTTGGTCACAGAAAAATATTAAAAATTGAAGGAAATGCAGCGTTTCTGAAGTTTAAACATATTGAACATAATACACATTTACATTATTTGAAATGGGAGAAATTGATTGAGGTCACGCACTTTTCAGGTCAGGAACTAAGTTCGTGAGCCGAGGTATGACTGTATATTGAAATATGTTTGTGTAAAATTCAGTATATTGTTTGGATTATATTTAATTTTTATGTGCAGGTTAGTTAGTGTCATATGCAGGGTTGCCAACCCTCACTCAAGATTTCTTGTAGTCAATCTGTTTTGTTCCATTATAAACCTAAAATTAGCTGCATCAAAAGTGTTGGGGTAGTCTGCAAACCCTCCAGACTATTTACAAGGTAGTAAGACTGTTACACATATGGAGATGAATGTGCAGACTTGTCTGGAATTGAGAATCTCACGCCAGCCAGCTGACCAAAGATAGCAGCTTTGCCTGTGCAGTAATACGGTTGTTGATTGGGAAGGTGTGGGTCAGTGCAGAAGTGTAGTCCACATGTCAGGAGTGACTGACAGCTCCATTGCATTGCCTGTATGTTGTTTTTCCTCATTCAGAATCAGACGAATGGAGAAAGCTGTTTGCTGGAGCGATGACAGATACTGGGCAACTTGGGACAAGTGGGGAGAGGTGATTGACTGGGGAGATGAGAAAGAGCTGTGCTCCCCAGCAGAATCACCTTCTGACCAGGCTGACAGTTCCACTGAGTCACATTCCCGAAGGCGAATTGCCAAGGCAGTTAGCTGGACGGATGATGCTTATTGGGCAGCCTGGGACAAGTGGGAAGAGATCATCTGCTGGGGTGATGAAGAGGAGTGCTCCCAAGTAACTCCACCCACTAGCCAGCTTGGGAGGGATAAGGGGATAGATGTACATGGGTTGGAGGCTTTTGTGATGAATAACAGGACAATCTCCATAAAGCCTGTAGACAACCATCGAGACAGTCTGGAGATAGGAGCTGTGCTGGTAGACCTCTGCCAGTTTGATCTCGAATATTTAGATCCAAGTAAATTTGATTTTGAAATTGTACAAGTACAAATTGGAGAAGTCAAAGTGGAGGAGACTAGAGAAAAGGCTTTTGAAAAAGCATTTGAATTGGAAATTGTGGATGTGGCAGTAGAAGTTATAAACAGTGAATTCCAGCTGAATGCTATAAATTTGGATATTGTTGAAACTAAGGTGGACAAATTATTATTGGAAGAACTGATCGTTGGCGATTTAGAAGCAGGCAATGTGAAGGTGTCAGTGTCAAATGGCAATGTGGTGAAGGTACCCTTAAGGTACCCTTCACCACAGAGGAACAGAAGGACCAGGCAACCTTAGACCATACTCTCTGGTGGTTGACTCGTGGCAACTGGACTTGTCTCTGAAAGTTAGAAACATTTCGCTGCTCATCCAATCAGCTTCTTCAGACTGAGGGAGGTAGTAAGTGTCCACATATTTATCCTCCTGGGTAAGTAGTCTAAGGGGGCTCATTGAGTGAAACAAAGTGGGGGGGGGAGTTGCGGGTAGATGTAACCAGTCCCTCCTACTCCAATAGAGTGGGTCGTTAAGGGTGGTCCACCTGGTGGAGGTGTGAATTGGGTCTGTTTTTTTCCTGGGAATAATTTTTGTTTTGGCAAATGATGAGAGGGCCGCAGGTTAAATTGGAGACAGGTTGTGCCTAATGCCTCTACCTCTGTTGATGCACATGCAAAGCTGCTTGGACGAGCGGTGAAACGTTTCTACCTTTCAGAGAGGTACAATGTCTTTGGATGTCTTTTGTCTTATGCAGTCTGGGAGTTGACTGAATGCTGGGGTGGGGGTAGCTTTTCCTTTGTAGTGGGGTCCGGTGGGGCGCCTTGGGCTCTGTGGGGCCCGGTGGTGCTGCTGCCTTGGGCCCCGGTCTGGATGGGCCTGGGCCCCCCTCCCTGGATGGATTTCGGGGAACGGGGAGTGCCTATGGGGGTCAGCGGGGGAGCTGGCTCCGGGGGGGGAGGTATTTTGCCCCCCCCCATTCCTTTCCTCCCCATCCCTAAATGCTTCCCTCCTCCCGCTCCATCACACCACCACACATGTAGGGCTTTGAGGTGTAGGTGCGTTGCTGGGATGCAGGGTAGGTATTCCTCCTCTGTCCCCTCGCGACCACCTGTACCTCATTCCTACACTACAACGTAGACACTCTCATTACTTACTCTCTCATGACACATACATTTAGGGCGTTGGGGATGGGCACACAGAATGGCATCCAGAGGGCGGTCTGTTCATTCAGCCTTACCTCTGGTGCCAGGGCCCACATCTCAATTTTAATCACACATAGACATTGAGGGCTCTGGGGAGAGGCCGAGCTAACACCAGCTGTTGGTCGGCAGGGGGTGGTTAGTGCCATGCCCTTCACCTGTTTTAAAAGCACTTTAGAACAACCCACCCCAACACCACATCTGAGCGGGCGAAGGGGGGCATGGGGTCTTTTCACACCCCCGTTCCCTGTTCGCCATTTGGGGCTGAGAGGAAGAGCTGGCCGTCTGGTCGGGGTCTGGGCTGGTGGGCTTCTCGACTACTGTGGGGTCCGGGGTGATCTTCTGGTCTCCTCGCCAGAGGAAAAATAGGGGTCCACATAGAGTATATATGGGGAGTGAGAGTATGTGTACAGCGTTCATTTCTGTGTGTCTAAATGTTGGGTGAATGTGTAAATATTTGTTTATGTCTGCATGAGGGTGGGAACGTATGCTTGTATATGTGTGTGCCTGTTTGTCTATACACACACGTGTCAGGTTGGGTCCTAGACTCCACCTGAAATAACATCTCGGGCACAATAAAGTGGTCCTCCGCAGAGGGGGGGTGGTGGAGGGAAAAAAAAAAAAAAAAAAAGCTTGTGACCCACCGACCGATTTCCTATTTGATTACTGTTGTTCCTTGTTTTGTTTTTGACCCCTCGTGGTCTGCTTTTGTTTTTATTAGTGTCTCTAGTGTTTTTCCCCTTTCCTCCTTTGAATCCCTGAGTGAGTCGTCCACTCTCTGTTTCTGCTTGCTCCATGACACGCTGTCGCTCTCAATCCGCCCTGGACCTGTGACAGTATTTCTGTTTTTGCTTTTGTTTGGACGTACTGAGTTTAGGATACCTAGCTTAGAAGGAATAGTTTAGCCTGTCATGTGTAACGTTGTTAAATGCGCTGATATCAGTGTTATGTCACAGTACCAGAAACTTAAAATGGTACATTTTGTTTTCTTTTTGTTTTCTTGCAATTACTACATACAATTGTTTAATGTTTTGCTGACATCTAATTAGAAAATAAATGCATTTATGCTTTAAATGATCTTTTTGTTGTCTTCAATCATTTCAACAGGTGAAAATGACCTGAAATCAATGAGTTTGAACACTGGACACTACATTCCGTGTTTGTGTATAAAGTCATGTTTAGCGTACATGCGAGTTCATTCGTATCCTTTTCCCAGAGACAAAAAGTAGGCTAGGCTAATGGGAAAAAAAACACACAAACATATAGACCTAATGTCAGTGTATTATTCATGAGGTTTTGTAATATCTGAGACCAAATTAAACTTAATCTGTGTATTTAATGGATTTATGTGCTATTGCTACGGATTTAATTGGTAAATAGGTCTTTTTCCAAGCAATTGAATATTTAAATGGGAATGTTTTACGTTATTGATTTAGCTTTAATCATGAAGTACCAAGCTTGATATCAATCCATGTCTAATGTGACATATTCAGGACACGCAAAGTCTATACACATAGGCACAGACTATGGCTGGGATTCGTGTGGCCTACCCTGCAGATGGGAGGCCAACACTGCATGGTATATATTCTTTAAATTTATTTAATATTAGTTACATAATTACTCATATAGACCATGTTAATACTTAACAGTGTATGTAAAGAAAATTATACTCTCATTTGACATTAATGTGTGAAGTGCATGTAAGTATGGAATATCCATCCATTGGCTGTAGCACTTATCATATTCAAGGTCAAAGCCAGAAGCTATGGATGCAAGACTGGGACAACAGGAGCTGACCCTGACAGGAAGCTCATCTCATAATGATATTCCCCACACCGTGCTGCTACTTGCAGAGCTTTGCTGGGGTAGGTGGTGTGGCTATCATACCAGCCGGCGACGCATCCAGTTAGGATGCTCTTGATGACACAGTTATAAAGTGTCCTGAGGATAAGGGGACTTGTGCCACACCTTTTAGCTCGTCGGAGGTAGAAGGGCCGCTGCTATGCATTTAAATTTTTCCTAATATGATAAATGTAGCGTGGAAATAGTAACCATATCAGTTTACATGGGCTTCTACAGGGGGTTAAGTATCCATCCATCCATTTTCTGAAGCCACTTAATTCCAACTGGGGTTGCCTGGGGACTGGAACCTATCCCAAGAACACTGGGCACAAGTGGGAACCAACCCTGGGGAATCACCAACACACCACAGGGTGTACACACAACTACAGGACCAATTTAGACTCACCATTCAACCCCTCTTGAATGCTTTTGGACCGTGGGAGGAAACTACAGCGCCTGGTGAAAACTCAGACAAACAGAGGGAGAGCGTGCAAACTCCACGCAGAAAGGACTTGGGATTGAACACAGGACCTTTTTGCTGTAAGGCAGCAGGGCAAACCACTGCGCCACCATGCTGCCCCCGTGTTAAGTATGATAAGTAATATGACAAATGTCATAGCTTAGCTATACATATGCATAAAATGTACGGAAAGACGATATAAACATCTTGTTACTGGTTCATAATCATAGTGAGAATATCTTATTGTTATGCAAACGTTAGTGCTTCCTTTGTTTCTGATTTGTGTCTTCAGGATCTCCAGGGCAGCTTGTGGACAAACAGGAGGTGACGCCTATGAAAGGAGACACAGTCAGTATTCAGTGTCACTATACTGACATTTACATTGACATGATGTGGTGTAGGATAGGCAGGGGCTCCTGTGTAGAGAATTCTGGGAGTTTGGATGGGAGGCCTGTGGAGCTCAGTGATGAAAGAGTTAATAAAATGCTCAGCGTCACAGTGAGGCGACTGGAGAGGAAGGACACGGGCTGGTACCTGTGTGTGGCAGGAAACCTGCAGACACTCCTTCCTATTAAAGTCAATGCACAACCACACACAGCACTGAATGTAAGTAATTAATTAAAATTTGTGAGTCGTTTATACTCTATTACAAATAAATAAAGGCTAAATGGATCCCAAATCTTTCCCTCGTGAAGGGAGTTGGCGCATTTTTTTGGGAAGAATCTGTTTGGGGGAGGGGGCGTGCACTGTACTCACTGGGGTATTACCAACAAGCACCAGGGTGAACAAAATACTCAGCTAAAAAGAATGAAATTAAGCAGTTTTAGCTGACTTTAGCGGACATTCTTATAATAAACTCATTTCTTACGGGTATTATACTTGATATATGAAGTATGTTAACACCCCTTGGCCTAGATTTGTGATCTTTCATTCCTCTGAATCCTTTGCTCATCCCGATTCAAATTCATCCATTGCCGTTAATTTCCTTATTGGATTTTCTGTCATTCTGAATTTTTCAGAAAACCTACTTTTGTGAACTTGTCCTAGGCAGTTGATCCAATCACCACCAAACTTGGTGTGCATGATCTACAACATAGGGGACCAAAAGGTATTCAAAGAATCATGCTATATCAAATGCTATGGCCACTGTCGTCCAAAGAATTTCATGACAAAGCCACTAAATAGGATGTTAGGCAATAACTCAGCAATGATTTGTTATTGGATTTTAGTGAACATTTTGCACAGGCCAAAAATTTGGTCCAATCTTCAATTTTTTAATTTGGCACCCTGACAGAGGCCCATCCAAAATACTGGCTCACCAAATTTGGGTTTAATCCATTCATTCCTGTAGCAACAGCATCAGGCCAAATTTCAAGATATGTTTCTGCATGTAAATTCTGAATTCTTAAGCCTGGGATTATGATCTTCGGTGTGTTTAAAGCCATGGCTTGTCTAACTTCGTTTGCACTCATTAATTAAGTCTGTCATATTGTCATTTTGAATTTTTCTGAAAAAAAAGTTTTTTGGAAACCTAGGCTGTTGATCCAATCATCATCATCAAATTTGGGGTGCATCATCTAGAAGGGATTGTGACCAAAGGTTACTAAAAGTCAGATGCTATGGCCACTATCATCCAATGAATTTGATGACAAAGCCACTGAACAGGATGTGTGGCCATATCTCAACAAAACTTTGATTGGTTAAAATTGATTTGGTGACTGGACTTGGGGCCCAATTCTGAGGAATAAGAACAAAAATAGTGTCATTCCACCACTAGGTGGTGTTGCAATAAGTAAACATGCCTTGTGGCTAATAACTGTTGAATGGATTGACCTGGGGGGGGCGGCATGGTTGTGCAGTGGTCAGCACTGTTGCCTCACACCTCTGGGACCCGGGTTCGAGTCTCCACCTGGGTTACGTGTGTGTGGAGTTTGCATGTTCTCCCCATGTCGTCGTGGGGTTTCCTCCAGGTACTCCAGTTTCCTCCCACAGTTCAAATACATGCTGAGCCTAATTGGACTTGCTAAATTGCCCGTAGGTGTGCGTGTGAGCGTGAATGGTGTGTGAGTGTGCCCTGCTATGGGCTGGCCCCCCATCCTGGGTTGTTCCCTGCCTCGTGCCCATTGCTTCCAGGATAGGCCCCGGACCCCCCGCGACCCAGTGGGATAAGCGGTTAAGAAAATGAATGGATGGATAGTCTTAGTACCCAGCCTCATAAGTGACACCTGAGGAACTTTTGACTTGCAAAGCGATTTGTCCATCACATTCAAATGATTTTGATGGTGATGCCGCCAATCACTGTGTGTTAACATATCTCAGCAATTCTTTGGTCCTTTGAGGCCAAACTTGGTATTTTTACTTGGGGCCACACCTTTGGGGAGTGCATCAAATTCTGTGTCATTTAACCACTGGGGTGGGACACGTTTCATTGACCTACAATATTTTTTCTAATACATTTTGATGTATTGGCCTTTCAAAAGTGGTTGCTATGACTGGGGATTGTCAGGATTTGTCAGTGTTTTTTGTAGCCTTTTGATCACCTTCATATCTATTCATAGACATCGTTTTTAAATGTGCAACAACATGGATTGTTTGTGCCTGTGAAAGTCATGACAGCCAGCTGATCGGCAGATTTATTTGCAAAGCCTTCACTACATAATGTTCATACCTCAATTCTTTTCATCTTTCCCAGCTAACGGCCTCCAGATTCTACCAGTAGTACAGAAGTACAGAGCAGCACTTGGTCACACTTTAAAGTGTAGTTCAGTCTTTAAAAAATCAACTAGCTAAAGTGTGATTTTGATGATGTTACCACATGTTATATAGTAGTTAAGAAATTGAAGTCATTTTGGATAAAAGCGTCTGTTAAATGCTGCACATGTAAACCGAATGAATGTGAACCTAAATTAAATAATAAGACAGTGCCCTAAATTAAAAACTAACAGATGGAGGAGTGTAACTGCTGTTAGGATCAGTTATGCTGCTTTACATTTATTTAATTAATTTAAATATAAGAATGATTTAAACATAACTGAATCCGCAGTATTATTTTATTTAAATGAAGAATTTAGTAATTAACATAATTATAATTAAAGGCATACGTTTGTAAGGAGCTTTCTAGTATTTCTATAGCGGAACTAATCTTGCGTTTGAGTTGCGGTCTGGTCAGTTTTGCTGGTGACATTTTCGTTTCGATCAGGTAAGTGCGGGACTTGTTATGAGGCTGAGAAAGTGTTTTAATTTATAAGTGTCAATATTCATGGGGATTGGAGTTATTGTATAAGCTGCAGTCATAAGTTTTCTTTCTTTAACTCCTCTTGAATTATCACGGCCAATGAGGTATGAGATTTTATGTCCAATTTGCAAGTTAATGGCGTGAGCGAGCTGTATTCTTGTTTGTCTTTAGTTATTTTTAGGAGAATGCCTGTGTTTTTGCTGATTAATTTTATGATTTATGTGCTTTTTTTATCTAGTTCTCATGGCATGCCTGACCGGATAGATATGTGAATAAATGCCTGTGGTCAGAGATCAACTTGTGTTCATGATTGAGGGAGGTTACAAGGGGGGGGGGGCTCATAGGAAAGTTACGCATCATCATCGTCATCATCATCATCCATCCATCCATCCATTTTCCAAACCGCTTATCCTACTGGGTCACGGGGGTCTGGAGCCTATCCCGGAAGCAATGGGCACGAAGTAGGGAACAACCCAGGATGGGGGGCCAGCCCATCGCAGGGCACACTCACACACCATTCACACACACATGCATTCCTCCGGGCAATTTAGCAAGTCCAATTAGCCTCAGCATGTTTTTGGACTGTGGGGGGGAAAACCGGAGTACCTGGAGGAAACCCCACGACGACATGGGGAGAACATGCAAACTCCACACACATGTGACACAGGCGGAGACTCGAACCCGGGTCCCGGAGGTGTGAGGCAACAGTGCTAACCACTGCACCACCATGCCGCCCCATCATCATCATCATTATTATTATTATTATTATTATTATTATTATTATTATTATTACTACTACTACTACTACTACTACTACTACTACTACTACTACTACTATGTAATAGGCTTTGCTAAGCAGGTAAATTCATGTGGACTTGTTCTTTTCATATTAAGACATTAATACCAACTAGTTTTAAGAATAGTGGAATCTTACACTTTTTTTCTTCCGTTTGTGGCGCCCCCTGGATGGATGTCGCCCTTAGCATTTGCCTATATTGCCTATGCCACGGGCCGCCCTGACTTTAGCCAAAGAGAGTCTCTTCTCATTTTGAGTCTATTTTAAGAAAAAAAAAATGCTTTTTCAAGACACTTGATGTTCTTTGTTTGATCCCTGTCTTTTTTTTGCTGGTTCTTTGCAGCAGAAAACTTAAGGTAATTTCTAGAGTGTAATATGGACAATTTCATTCATTTTGCTTGTTGTTTGTTTTCAGCAAAACATTACTGTAATTTCTACCCTCCAATAAAGAAAAAAAATCTCTGTGAAAGAGTTTTTATTGACGTGTAAAATGTACGACGTACAGTGGTAAGGGAATGTGATCTCTACATGTTGGTTAATAACATGCATGTATGTTTGCGTCATTTCATTTCTTGGTAAGACATTTTATTATGAATTTATCCTTGAGTGAACTAAGTATGCTTAATAAAAGTTTGCCTATTTCCAGTTACTTAATGACCCGTACCAATAATAATTGATAGTTTGTTAATTAATGATATTTTCATGACTTTACTTGATGGGGCACATCATTATTAACTAATTGATGAAGTAAGTATGTAATTAAAAATAAAATATGTGTAACAGAGAATGTAGCAATCTAGATCATGGGTATGTGAATGAGAAGCCAAAATTGCCTGTTTTTTCTGTTGGTGGCAGTTGACTATAGTTTGACTTAAAGCAGACGTCTCTGTACGGAACTGCTCCAAGACCTTTGTTTTTGTGCCTTTCCATGTAGCTGATGTGGAACTGTTAAGGGCTGAGTACCAAGTATCTTCCTGTACTAACACATCAAAGCTGCTCTGCACCCTCACAAAGGCTTAAGGTATGATATCTGCAGAAAATCCATCCATTTTCCAAACCGCTTATCCTTCTGGGTCACGGGGGTCCGGAGCCTATCCCGGAAGCAATGGGCATGAGGCAGGGAACAACCCAGGATAGGGGGCCAGCCCATCGCAGGGCACACTCACACACCATTCACTCACACTTGCACGCCTACGGGCAATTTAGCAACTCCAGTTAGCCTCAGCATGTCTTTGGACTGTGGGGGGAAACCGGAGTACCCGGAGGACACCCCACGACGACACGGGGAGAACATGTCTGCAGAAAATCTCCCTGGAAATCACCAACTTAGGGCACCGTCTTTAGGTTTACATTCATTCGGTTTACATATGCAGCATTTAACAGATGCTTTTATCCCAAATGATTCCTATTTCCTAACTACAGGGGACAGTCTGGCTGGAGCCACTTGGGGTTAAGGGTCTTGCTCAGGGACCCAATGGTGGTAGTGCTGGACATAGGTTTCAAACCCACCATCACCTGTTAGCCCAGCGGCGAGTATCCTACCACTAGGCCACCACCACCATCTTTAGGTAAAACAACAGAGCAATAGACAATATTGTATTAATTACTACTTAATTAATTTTTTTTTTTTTTTGTGAGAAATGTGTTAGTAGGTAAGAAAGACATTAAGTAATGCTTAATCTTGTATGACTTCATTGGGTGTTAAGGGGCATGCTTCAGGATTTACTGATGTGTACATTGTTAATAAATGCATTAACTCATGGTTACTTTGGCATTCATTTCTTAATATATGCTTATTTGTTGACCAGTATTGTAAAGTGTTATGGACAAACCTGTCTTTGCCCTGGCCTCACTGAGGTCCATTTTGAAGTGAAGCTCCTCACCAGAATTTTTCACAACACTTTCTCTAAAGAGCTTTACAACCTCTAGTAGATCACTTACCTTCTTCCATCCAACTATCCATTTTCCAAACCGTTTCTCCTACTGGGTCGCGGGGGGTGCGGAGCCTATCCAGGAAGCAATGGGCACGAAGCATGGAACAACCCAGGATGGGGGGCCAGCCCATCGCAGGGCACACTCACACACCATTCACTCTCTCACACACACACACACACACACACCTAAGGGCAATTTAGCAACTCCAGTTAGCCTCAGCATGTTTTTGGACTGTGGGGGGAAACCAGAGTACCTGGAGGAAACCCCACGACGACATGGGGAGAACATGCAAACTCCACACACATGTAACCCAGGCGGAGACTCGAACCTGCGTCCCAGAGGTGTGAGGCAACAGTGCTAACCACTGCACCACCCTGCCGCCCCTACCTTCTCCCAATTTGAAATAAATGAAGCCTTTTCTGGTTACTGTAATCAGTTTTACACCACACATTCACAAATGAATGAAAACATGAAAACCGTTGTCTGACTGAATCAGTCACATCTATACAGTCAGTCAAAGGCCATTTGGGCTGCTGCCCCTGTCTGCACTTCGGCTGCTACAGCTGCTGCTTGTTTCATGGTGTGTAGAACAAATGTAGGTATATAGACATATTTATTCAAAGCAAAGCTTTATACATCACAGCTCACCTGAAGCCTTTAAATAAGTGATTCTAAAGGCTGAACTCTGCTTTAAACCCTGGGTGTCTAATGAAACTGCACTTAAGAAAACAAGTCCATATTTATAAAACTGCGTGTGCACATGGCTCCACATAACTTGTTTATATTTCACCAAAATCTTGAAAATATACGCTTTAAAAAAAGCTCAGTCCCACCCAATACACTCCCGCACAATTCAGTACAAATAGTTATAATCAATATAAAGGCATTTGTGCTTTTCTAAATGTTGATATACATATAAACAAGTTTGCACATTATTGCACTCCAATGGCATTAAATGGAAGATCAAAAATGTGATCTTAAAAACGTGTTTATGCAATAGTATAAATTTTATTCCCCCTTGACTTTTGTTGGGACAAAGTACAGCAGGTGTCTGTGTGTAGGAGATATAAAAACAACTGAAGATTAATTCATAAATAAAAACATCTATCTTAAAAACATTACATTTACAGTTACTGTAAAATGGGTCTTTTTTGCAGTGTAATAGTTGCCGATCCTTATCACGACCACCACAATTTTTACAAAACCTTTAACTATGTATCAGCTTGGTACAATTTTAATTTAAACGCTTCTTAAAACACTACTTACCTGCAGAATGTGTCACGGTGTGATTATCTCGGCAAACTGAAACTCACCCCCCAAGGCAGACATGAAATAAGAGGTCCAGCTGTGTCTGAGGAATGGTTATCCTGTTGGGGTTAAATATATATATTCAAAGAATACTACAAACGTGTCTGTCTATAGCAGTTTTCATAAAGTCTGATGAATTGAACAGTTTTATGAAATAAAAGGAATGTTACAGGAACCATTCCAAAGATCTGAATGCTAGTATTTCTGCACTCTGACTCCCCAGTTAATATGAGGGAATAAAAAAGAAAAAAGTTTGAGATGAAATTATTTGCAGTGTCTTCTAGCAATACACTACGAACTACATCAGAGAAATTCTATTACTATTATATGGAGGTGGGTAACAAAATATTTCTATTAAGGGAGTCAAATCATTAAAAACCTTGACACATTTTAACTGTCAGAACTGGCAGTGGATTGTTTTTAACAATAATAAGAATGGATGATTTATTTATGTAGCTGCTCTGCAGCCCCCCAGCACTGCATGCTGAGGCATTATGCTTCCTCCCCTGATCACCTGTCAGCGGTGCGACCTCATGTGTATGACTGCTGGTAGAGAGTCTGTTTAAACATTTCCTGAAGCGATTCACTTTTGAGGGCCTGCATGGTGGTGCTGTGGTTATCACTGCTGCCTCACAGTCTTCATGGCTCCATGTGTGTGGAGTTTGCACGTTCCCCCCATGTCGTCGTGGGGTTTCCTCTGAGTACTCCGGTTTCCCCCCATGTCGTCGTGGGGTTTCCTCTGAGTACTCCGGTTTCCCCCCATGTCGCTGTGGGGTTTCCTCTGAGTACTCCGGTTTCCCCCCATGTCGCTGTGGGGTTTCCTCTGAGTACTCCGGTTTCCCCCCATGTCGTCGTGGGGTTTCCTCTGAGTCCTCCGGTTTCCCCCCATGTCGCTGTGGGGTTTCCTCTGAATACTCCGGTTTCCCCCCATGTCGTCGTGGGGTTTCCTCTGAGTACTCCGGTTTCCCCCCACAGTCCAAAAACATGCTGAGGCTTGGAGTTACCGAACTGCCCACAGGTGTGCATGTGTGTTTGAATAGTGCATGAGGGTGCCCTGCGATTGGCCAGCGTCCCATACTGGGTTGTTCCCTGACTAGCACCCATAGCCTCTGGAATAGACTCCAGACCCCCTGCAATCCTGAATAGGACAATGAATGGATTCACTTTTGATACCATCACAATTATGTGAATATGATAACAGGAAACAATAAAATGAATATAATGATGCTACCTAACAATAATAACATTTTCTATGGCGTGTATCCAGTGTTCAGCCTGGTGTCCATTCCTGGAGGCACAGGTACAGTGCTGTGCAAAAGTCTTAGGCAGCCAATGATAATGTTTACAGCTATTTGTCTGAGTAGAAAGCATGTATTAGCAGTAAAAAAAAAGTCAGAACTGAAACAGTAACCCAATAAAAAGCAACTTGAATTTCTCCTGTTTTCCAAAAAGTGACTGATACCTTGTTGGATGGTTATAAGAACACGGCTTTGGTTCCCAAACCTCTCCTCAGCTCAGCCATTCCATGTGTTTGTTAGATTTCACAACCAGCTCACTTAACTTAATTGATTAGCTCTGCCCTCAACAAAAGGAACAGCAAGCAGATTATTGCCGAAGCGTACCCCCAATATTTAATTTGGCTACATTCGCCCCTCCTATAAATATGCCTTTGCCTATATACTATTAAGTTGTGCCCCCCCCCAATATCAACTCTCCTACACGACCATGTGATGATTTTTTTAATACTTACTTAATGCATTAAGTTCATTCATTAAAAAGAAGTGTGACTGAGCTGTCACCTGAAAGCACTGTGCTACAGTGAGTTCTGCTATTACATTAAATGCTGGGCAGCACTACACAAATGCATTAACACCAACAGGCTAAATTTAAAATCAGCAACCCCGCCTGCCTTCTTTAGGAAAGCACTGGCCAGGCCATATCTGTGGTGGAGTTATGCCAATTCCAGGGGACCACGACCACCATCATGGTGGGACATGCCTCCATCACCAACAAAGTCCAGAAAAGACTTTTCTTCCTACATGAACTCAAGAAGCCTGCAACCTTAGGGGGGAGCAAGTGGCTTCGTGGGCTCAACCTTTCAACCTGTGACCAGAAGGTCACTGGTTCAAGCCTGGGCTCAGTTATGTTTGCAGGTTCTTCAGCAAGGCCATTCACCCCCAGCTCCCTAGGTGCTGTTACAGGTGGCTCACATTCACCCATCCACACACAACACATTCATACTCCGGAGGCAGAGGCTGCCATGCAAGGCGCCAACCTGCACGCCGGGAGCAATTTGGGGTTCAGTGTCTTGCTCAAGGACACTTTGATGGGGTCAGGAAAAACCAGGCCTTGAACCTACAACTCTCTGGTTGCTAAACGATAGCACTACCTCCTGCACCATCATCTTCCCCATAAGATGGGGCAAGTTGGGGGATGTGTGAACAGAATTTGCTCACAGGGAATAATTATTATAATTATTATTAGCACAGGGGGCGGCATGGTGGTGCAGTGGTTAGCATTGTTGCCTCACACCTCTGGGACCCGGGTTTGAGTCTCTGCCTGGGTCACGTGTGTGGAGTTTGCATGTTCTCCCCATGTCGTCGTGGGGTTTCCTCTGGGTACTCCGGTTTCCCCCCCCACAGTCCAAAAACATGCTGAGGCTAATTGGAGTTGCTAAATTGCCCATAGGAGTGCGTGTGTGAGTGCATGGTGTGTGAGTGTGCCCTGCGATGGGCTGGCTCCCCACCCTGGGTTGTCCCCTGCCTCGTGCCCATTGTTTCCGGGAAAGGCTCTGGACCCCCCGCGACCCAGTAGGATAAACGGTTTGGAAAATGGATGGATGGATAGATGGATTATTAGCACATCATGGAATAGTTAAAGATGGACAATATACACTAGTGGCCAAAAATGTGGATATTAAGTAGCATTTCTGGCATTGTGTTTTAAAAATTATTACACAAATATTAATAATAAATAATAATAATACATTTTATTTATAAGCGCCTTTCAAAACACTCAAGGTCGCTGTACAATGCAAAAAATACATAGATTCAATAAAACAAGAAAAAACCTAATGATTAAAAGAAACATGTGTGATTAAGAAAGATAAGACAATCTAAACAGGTAGGTTTTGAGTCTGGATTTAAAAACGGAAGAGAATCTAAATTACGGAGATCAGGAGGGAGAGAATTCCAAAGCTGGGGGGCAGAGTAACTGAATGCCCTGTTCCCCATTGTCTTTAAACGAACAGAGGGTACAGTGAGAAGGAAAGAGGAAGAGGAGCGAAGAGTGCGGGCAGGAGCAGCAGAGTGGATGAGGTCAGATATGTATGGAGGAGCGAGGTTATGTAGAGCTTTAAAAGTGGTAATCAATATTTTTAAACTAATTCTATGTTTTATGGGAAGCCAGTGGAGTTGTTGTAAGACAGGAGTGATATGGTGAAAAATAGGAGTCCGTGTTATGACCCGGGCTGCAGAGTTCTGAAGGAGCTGCAATTTCTGGAGGGATTTATTAAGGAGACCAAAGAGAAGAGAATTACAGTAATCGATACGGGAGGTTACAAGGCTGTGAACTAAAATAGCCGTGGTGTGGGGAGTGAGAGAGGGGCGAAGACGAGAAATATTACGTAAGTGGAAGTATGCGGACCGAGTAACATCATTGATGTGTGAGTGAAAGGAAAGTGTCACCCAAACTCTTAACCTGAGGGGATGGATGGACAATTGAATTGTTGATATTAATTGAGAAGCTGCTAGATTTGGAGATTGCGGATGGGGTGCCTACTAAGAGGACTTCTGTTTTGGAACTGTTAAGCATGAGAAAGTTAGTGGAGAACCATACATTGAGTTCCTGTAGACAGAGAGTAAGTGAGGATGGAGGAAGTGATGATGAGGGGCTAGAGGAAAGGTAGAGCTGGGTGTCATCCGCGTAACAATGAAAATGAATGTTGTGCTTACGAAAGATAAAACCAAGAGGGAGGATGTAGATAATGAAAAGGAGGGGCCCCAGGACAGAGCCCTGGGGAACCCCAGAGGACAGAGGGAAGGTGTTAGATGTGTGTGATTTTAAGTGTATGTACTGTGTACGGTTGGTGAGGTATGAGGTGAACCAAGTAAGTGGAATGTCCGTGATATCGATAGAAGATAGTCTATGGAGGAGAAGGCTGTGGGAAATAGTGTCAAAGGCAGCGGTTAGATCGAGAAAGATGAGAATGGAAAGCAAACCGGTATCAGCAGCTATAAGAAGATCATTAGTGATTTTTATAAGTGCTGTTTCTGTACTGTGGAGGGGATGGAAGCCTGATTGAAACTGATCATAAAGATTATTATTATTAAGGTGGGCATGTAATTGAGAAGCAATGATTTTTTCAAGAATTTTGGAGATGAATGGCAAATTAGAAATGGGACGGAAGTTGTTGAAATCATTAGGATCTAAACCAGGTTTTTTAAGAATCGGAGTCACAGTAGCAGTTTTGAGTAGTAAGGGAACCGTTCCAGAAGTGAGAGATGAGTGAATAATGTTGGTGATGAGGGGAGCTAGTACTGGAAGGCAAGCTTTTACAAGGACAGTAGGTAGCGGGTCAAGGGGACATGTGGAGGGTTTAGATTTTTTAACCAGTTGAATAATGTCGGTAATAGAGGGGAGGGTAAAGCTGGAAAAAGTGGTACCTAGGTATGAAGGAGACGCACAGATATCCACTCCAAGGACTGCAGCGCCAGAAGATGAGAGGTGTTGGTGAATGTTGCTGATCGTGAAAAATGACATGAGTGAATTAGCGAAGTCGGTGGATTGGAGGTGGTAAAAGAGTGAACCAGGGGGTTTGGTGATGCTATTAAGAAGAGAAAAGAGAGTCCAAGAGTTATGTTGGTTTGACAAGATTAAACCAGAGTAATAATTAGATTTAGCAAGGCAAAGAATGTCCTTTATGAACAGTGAGTCCAGTTTTATTGTATAATCGTTCTAACTGCCGTCCTGTTGCTTTAAGTTGTCTGTGTGTGGAAGTGAACCAGGGTGCAGAGCGGGAAATCCCCTGGATTTCAGGGGAGCATGGGTGTTCAGGAGGGTATGAAGATTATTATTGTAGTGGGAAACTAAGTCTTCTGCAGATGTAATAGTGGTTGTACTGGGGAAATTATTAATGTCAGATGAATAAGTGTCAATATTAATGTCCTTGATGTTGTGGAATGTAATGTTGCGGGGAAAAGTGAGTTTGGAAAGTGAAAGATTAATATTGAAGGTGATTAACATATGATCAGTGAATGGCATTGCATAAAGTACAGTCCAAAGGGGTGACACCAGAGCAACAAACCAAGTCCAAAATATGTCCTTTACTGTGGGTTGGAAAATGAATATATTGCTGTAAACCCAAGCTTTCAAGGCAGGATGAAAAGTCTTTGGTAAGTGCATTGTTGCTATTGTCCATATGAATATTGAAGTCGCCAATGATGATTAAATTTGAAGACAGGGAGGAAAGATGGATGAGGAGCTGAGAAAAGTCATTCAAAAAGTCCTTATTATATTTCGGAGGGCGATAAACAGTGGCGATAATGGTGGGTATATGTCCAGGCAACAGAGATACAGAGCTTTCGAAAGAGACGAATTCCGGTATAGGCACCTGTTGGACTTTCCAAGTCTCACGGTGAAGCATCGCGAGACCACCACCTGGGCCGGCTGTATGGGATTTATAGTTGTAAATAAACCCCGGCGGCGTTGAGTCATTTAGGGGACCACATTCGTGGAGCCGTTGCCATGTCTCCGTGAGACAAAGAAAGTCGAGTTGTTAGTCGGTGATGAGGTCCTGAATCAGCGGGCCCTTGGTGTTGAGCGAGCGTGTGTTCAGGAGACCGACACGAACAGTGGAGGAACTGTGTTTAACCGAAGAGCTGGCCAGCCTAGACAGGCTAGCCAGCACATTACGGTCAACTTTCCGACCGGTGGTACGAGGAGGACGTCGCGTTGTGGTCCAGGATTTAATAAAATGTGAATCGTTAAATTGCAACTTACGGCGAGATCCGCAGTGGACATACCTCCTGCGGGGCAGGTAGACTATGTCCGTAGGCAGGCTTGGTCCAGGCAGTGGCCGTAGTGCGGATACGTGATGCCGGAGTTTTAAAAGTTCGTCCACAGAGTAGCGGAGGATTGTCTCTGCATGAAAGCTCAGCAGGGACACCAGGAACCAGCCGACAGCAATCCACGGACTATTTTGTTAATCCACATAGTTTCCAGGTGAGTGAGTCAGAAGGACAGGAGCCAGATAATGTAGAGAGGCGAGACTCAAATAAAAAAAAAGTTAAATTTGCCCGGCAAGCAGCGGCAGAACAATCGCGCCAGCGTTCACTCAACCGGAGATAATGGCAGCAATACTTCGCAAAGAAAGTTAGTTACAGCCGATCTTAAGTAGCGGGGTGATCGGCTGGAGATCACCTGCCAGTGTTCGGCCCCGCCTTCGTGGCTGTGACATTACCGCCCCCCCCCCCCAGATGGCCGGCTCCCGGAGGCTGAATGGGGCGACGGGGACGCCCACGCGGCCACAAAGCAAGTTTAGAAGGATGGACAATGTGAAAATCGGGTTCCAGGACGTCTGCTGCAGGCACCCAGGACCGTTCCTCCGGGCCGAATCCACCCAATCCATCAGGTAGTAGAGGCGTCTGCGCGGCGGCGTGAGTCTAGAAGAGCTCGAACCTGGAACACCGTAGAGCCGTCCTGTGGAACCACTCATCAACTCGGGGTACATCACTGGTGGAGAAATCCCAGGGGAAGATCGGTGGGTGATATCCCAACACGCACTGGAAAGGAGGTTCGTACCTGGGTTCAAGCGGGTATTCAGGGCGTACTCAGCCCGCACTAAGTGGGCAGCCCAGTCTGCAGGTTTATCTTAACATAAGGCCTTGGACAACTCCTGGTTCGCTCTCTCGGCCAGCCCATTTGGACTGGGGGTGGTAAGCTGAGGACAGACTTAGGAAGACGTTGAGCTTAGCACAAAAGGCACGAAACACCTGCGAAGAGAATTGTGGTCCGTGATCAGACACTATATCCTCGGGGATACCGTAGTAATGGAAGACCCAGGTGAGTAACACATCAGACGAGTCCATCGCTGTGGGGAGCTTAGGGAGAGTAAGGAGCTGACACATCTTGGAAAAACGGAGAAGAACAAAAAAGGTTATTTTTTTTCCACGTGGAGAACACCGACATGTAGGGTGACTGGATCAATTCGATGCGTGATCTTCCCCCCGGTTCCCCCCTGACGCCTAGAACTGCAATGGGGTGAGACAGAGGGTGCAGGGCAAGATGCAACCTCTGAGCTAAGGCCTGATCCATGAAGATATCGGAAGCTCCTGAATCAATTAGAGCCCAGAAGATAGTTGTTCACCTGCAGAAATTAATTCAATAGGTACAGTGAATTGAGCCTGCGAGACTCACAAAAACATAGAAGTTCCTACCTTCATGGAGGGCTTGGGATGAGACAGGCAAGCAGTGCAGGAGCGGATGGTGTGTCCCTGCTCACTGCAATAGAAGCACCATCCTTGTTCGGTGCGGTTTCTCTCTGTCGCGGTAAGAGGCGAACATCCCAGCTGCAGAGGTTCATTGGGGTCTTCGGCAGCGATGATGGGCAGCGTGGTCGAACGAGTTCACCAGCAACGGCATTCCCTGACGCTATTATCCAGCGTGACTGACAGTCCTATAAAGTCTTCAAACGATAGTGAAGATCCCCGTGACATGACTTCATCTTGTATTTCTGGGTTAAGCGCACGGCGGTAATCGATCCGCATCTTCTGGCCATCGCAACCCGGCGGCAATGGTTCAAAACTCCAGGAAAAACTCGGCTACAGTACGGGATCTCTGTCGGAAATCCACCGAACGTTACACTAAGCTGCGTCCCACGGCAGGATGCTCGAAGATTTCCTTGAATGCTGCTTGGAAATCCCGGGCGGAATCCAGGAGGGGACTGTCGTCAGACCATAATTGCGTGCCATCCCGGTAAACAGCGAGATGACAAATCGCACTCACGCGGTTTCCTCGATGAAGTGCTCTGGGTGTTCCTCGATGTACAAACCGCACCACATAAGAAAAGCCTTGCAGTGGTCAGGGTTGCCGTCATATTTTTCGGGCATAGCCACCGGAACCGATGCGGAACCTCGTAGCGGAGAATCCGGTAAACTTGTTCAGACTGCTTGATTCTCCAGGAGCTGTGACACCAGCGTGGTGAGTTGATCTACTTGTTGCTGCAGGCGTTGGTTCACTGCAGGGTCCATGCTGTACAGGCGAAGTATTATGACATGAACATCTTTTTATTTGAGGACAAAACACATTAAAAACTGTATTCAAATTCAAATTCAAATTTTATTTGTCACATACACAGTCATACACAGTACGATATGTAGTGAAATGCTTACACGACCGCCAGTGACCTAAAAGAGAATTCTTTACATAAAATAGAAGTAGAAATAGAAGTGTACTGTACATAAAATAGAAATAAAAATAGAAATTGTCACGGGAGATACGATGCGATCGCGGGCAGAGCGGCGATCGAACGGGCAGGAAGCAGGCGGACAGGCAGAAGTCGGGGTAAACCAGGGATTTAATGACAAGACCGGGGATCTCACGCAAACAAACATCAATGACAGACACGGGTTAGTACAAATCAGGAACTTAAATACATGAAACAAGGCAGCAGGAAACAAGACACGACTGGGCACGATCAGGAAATCACACGTGGGTAATTAGGGGGCGTGGCACACACGAGGAGCGGACGGAGCGGGCGTCACAGAACCCCCCCCCAAAGGCGCGCTACACCGGGCGCGCCAAGGAAGGGGGCGACGGATGGGACGAGGCAGAACAGGACGTGAAAGACAAGAGCAAAAAAAATCAACGGGGAACAGGGAACAAGACAGACAGGCAAAACAGACAAAGAGGCAGGAGCCAGGACAGGACATCACACAAGACAGGAAAGGCCGACAGACAGACCAGAAAAGGGGACACAGAGGGAACAGGCGGGACAAAAGGACCGGGAGTGAACGGAGGGAACCCAGAGGGAGAAGGAGGCACAGGAGGAGCGAAGGGACGAGGGACAAAGAATGGGGAAGCAGAGACAGAAGGGACCGAGGCAGGGAAGAAGGGAGTGAAGGCGGGGGAACGAAGGGGAGCCCGAGGGACACCCAGCGGGCGACGGGCGGCAGCCGGAGGGGCCGCAGACGGCCGGGAGGCCGGAGCCGGAGGGGACCTCGGAGGGGCCGAGGAGGCAGGGCGAGGGACCGACAGAGGGGCCGAGGAGGGAGGCGAAGGGGACGCTGGCGAGGGCAAGGAGAGGGGGGGAGCCACCGCAGGCGGCGACGTCTTCCGCCGTGCAGGAGCGAGTGGACCCGCAGGCGACCGACGAGGAGTCAGCGGAGGGAGCGAGGCAGGGCGACGAGGCCTCGGAGGGGGACCCGCAGGCAACAGCCGACCAGGACGGCCAGGACTCGCAGGCGCCAACCGAGCCAGCGCGCAGGCGAGGGAGGGCAAGCCAGGGGGCCGGGCGGGAGGGACCCCAGCCCTGCGTCTGTGTCCCCGCCCCTTACGGGACACGGACATCACGCCCCTCGGTCGGGGCCGAGGATGCCGAGGCAAGGGCAGAGGAGTCACAGGAGCGGGGCCAGGGACGGGAGCGGGGCCAGGGACGGGAGCCGCTGCCGCGTGGTCAGGGGGCGTGACGGGAGCCGCTGCAGCGCGGTCAGGGGGCGCGACGGGAGCCGCTGCAGGGAGTGGGGGCGCCGGGACAGGAACACGGTCAGGCTGTGGGGGCGCCGGGACAGGAACACGGTCAGGCTGTGGGGGCGCCGGGACAGGAACACGGTCAGGCTGTGGGGGCGCCGGGACAGGAACACGGTCAGGCTGTGGGGGCGCCGACCCGGGAGCTGCAGGCTGCTGTAGTGGGAGCGCCGGCCCGGGAGCTGCAGCAGGCACGGGGAGCGCCTCGGGCGTGGGCGCCGGCTCTGGAACTGCAGGCGCGGGGTCCACCAACAGAGGCAGTCGTGCCCCTGTGGGAGCCCCCTCTCCAAGGCGCGCTCCTCCGGGCGCGTCAGGGAGCGAAGGCGGCTGCTCAGGCGCCGGAGCCGCAGGCAAGGGCGGCGGATCGGGAGCCGCTGGAGCGCGGTCAGGACCTGGAGCGCGGTCAGGGGGCGCCTCGGGAGCTGCTGGTGGCTGCAGTGGGGGCGCCTGCCCTGGAGCTGCAGGTGGCTGCAGTGGGGGCGCCTGCCCTGGAGCTGCAGGCTGCTGCAGTGGGGGCGCCTCTGGGGCTGCCGCAGGCGGAGGGAGCGCCTCTGGGGCTGCCGCAGGCGGAGGGAGCGCCTCTGGGGCTGGCTGCACAGACGACGGCGGCTGTGCGAGCTGCGCTGGCTGCGCAAGCGACGGCGGCTGCGCGAGCTGCGCTGGCTTTGCAGGCGACGGAGGCGGCAGCACGGGCGCGGGGTCCGTGGACAGAGGAAGTGCCTGCTCATGAGCAGCAGGCGGCAGAGAAGACGATCATGCAGGCGGCGGAAGCGGCTGCGTCGACGAGGGGTCTGGAGCTCTCCTGAGCAGGAGTAGCTCCTGCAGGTCCTCTGCGAGGCGCTCGAGGTCGGCTCCTCCCGACGCGGGAGTGAACACCTCGAAACCCCTCTGGAGCCTTGCAGCAAGTAGTGCTGCTTCGGGACCCTCGGAAACGGCCGGGTCTCCTATCACCCTCCAATAGAGTCTTTGGAGGGTGATGAATTGATCGGCCAGGCGAGCCCTCTCCTGTAGCAGTGGCGAGGGATACGCTTCAGGAAGGGCCACCGCGCGAGGAGGGACGGGTTCGTCCCGTGAGGAGGAGATGGGCGTAGACCTCGTAGGGATGCGGGGCACTCGTGGGATTGCGTCTCTCAACGCGCACAGCCCTCCCCAGTTGTCCAGTCGCTCCGGGCGGAAAACATACCGCTCGCGGGGCGGCAGCCGGTTAGGGGGACTCGGCTCTGGATCCTGGATCAAAACGGGCTCCTCTCCTTCGTCCACACTCGGAGCCCAGATCCTGGCCAGGGAGCCGGCTCCAAGACTAAGCGGTCCTAGGTCTGAGCAGAAGACGAGCTCCTCCTCCTCGACCTCTGTGGGCAGCTTAGGGCTGGAGAGCGAGCAGGTACCCAAACAAATCGACGCCTCAAGGACCCTCTTTCTCCTCTGCTTCCTCTTTTTCTTCTGTTGGTCTGTCATTCTGTCACGGGAGACGACAGCGATCGCGAGCAGAGCGGCGATCGTGCGGAAGGAGCAGGCAGGCAAGCGGGATACGGGGAAAACGGGGTTTTAATAAAGATATCCGGGGCAGGGAACACAGGACGGCAACAGACATCAATGACAGACAAGGCAAACAGGTAAGACCAGGACTTAAATAAGACAGGACCAAGCAAAGTAAATGGACAAAGCTGGAGACGATCAGGGAAGCACACGTGGGTAATCAGGGGGCGTGGCACACACGAGGAGCGGACGGAGCGGGCGTCACAGAAACAATGAATGCTGTATGCCAAGATATTTCTCCAGAGCAATGCCAATGATGGATCATGTATGTGAAGAGACAGAGTAGAATCTATGGCACTGTCTTCGCAATTGAAAAAAAACTGTAAGAAAACACACAATACCAGCCTTTTCACAGTTTATAACATGCAACAGATTAAACGTTGAAGTATAAAATGTGCAATCACATTATATTACAGGAATAATACAATACAATAAATGAATATTAGAACAACAAAATAGTTAGCTATTAGTTGCTGAGCTATTACAGTTCTCCTCAAATGAGCTTGATGGGCTGAATGGCCTCCTCTTGTTTATACATTTCTTATGTTCTTATATAAATTGTCACTCCTGATCAGGATGCCAAGCTTCAAAACAGTTGTGGGTTATGCTGAAAAGCCAGGTCTGTGCCTGGAACCCAACTAGTTTAAATGAACTAGAAATTCTGCAAAGAAGAGTGGTCAAATATTCAGCCAGAATTATGCCAGAGGCTTGCTAATGGCTACCAAAAGATTCTGGTTGATACCTGTTGTATGTAAACTTGTGACCACAACTAAAATGTGTTTTTGTAAAGAAAGCGCCATCTCATGGTAACAAGTGCAAGTGAATAAATGGGCGGGTTTAGACGAGAATTTAGGCTCACCCCCATAAGGAGGGGGGTCAGTCCCTTTGGCTGGCTTTTGGCAGGCAACCGGCAGGCAGCCGGCTGGGAGGGGAAAATTCAAGCGGCTACATCTGTACCTGCGAGATGCCCAACGGGGATAAACTGATCTGGCTCTTTGACTACGATGAGGAGGAACTGCACATGTTTCAGATCGCCGTAGACGGCACAGACCCCGCGAAAGACGACCCGCATCTACTGAGTTTCTCTGAAGATGAATGGGAAAACTTGAAGTCTATCAGCGTCCCGATGATGAAAGTGACCACCAACCATGACAATCGGGGGAACATCTACAATATGGCCATGCAGTTTAAAAATCCTGACGAAGGTAAAGATCGGAGGACCTTTATAAAGTGGGACGCGACCGGGGAGCTTGGGGACAGAATGCTGAATATATGTCAGCGGCCTAAATGCGACTGTTTTGGGCTGAGAATACCGTTCGTGACTTGGATGCGGATGTTTGAAGAAAAGGGGGATTTCTTCCACACGCTGTTCAAGGATAGTCGGGGGCGTAAGGAGATGCAAGCGTTGAAAAAACTTATAATGTAATATCCATGTGTGGGGTGAGCAAAAGATCGGAATGCTAGCAATGGGGAAGAACGGACAACCATTATCAAGTAGTGTAACATTTTACAGATGTTATACCAAATGTATGCATTTATCAAATGTGTTGTTCTTAATCTAACTTGAACATAGTTGTACATTGTTTATTTTTCAAACATGTTGCACAAATTATATAAATTTATCAGATGAAGTTTTTTTGGTAATATAACTTGACCCTAATTTTTTAGTTACACAAATGTTTTAAGACGTAACATGAAAGTTTTTCAAAGTAAGATGTACAGATGTTTTAAAATGTAACATGAAAGTTTTTCAAAGATGTACAGATGTTTTAAAATGTTACATGAAAGTTTTTTGAAAGATGTAACATTTACAGGTGTTGTTCAAAATGTATGCATTTATCAAATGTGTTGTTGTTAATCTAACTTGAATATAGTTGTACATTGTTTATTTTTCAAACATGTTGCACAAATTGTACAAATTTATCAGATGAGGTTTTTTTGGCAATATAACTTGACCATAGTTTTTTAGTTACACAAATGTTTTAAGACGTAACATGAAAGTTTTTCAAAGTAAGATGTACAAATGTTTTAAAACATTTCTAATTGTAATTGATTTCTGTTGGAAGCAAAACAGGCAGTTCATAGTGAAATGGTTGTGCAGTTATAGGAAGGCACAAGCACAATGTTTTTTGTTGAACTTACATTATTGTTTTGTCTGGGGTGTAGTGACCTTAAAGGAAGAAATGTTACAGGTAAGGCGTGTCTTTTATAGAATACAGTGTTGCTGCAGGAAGAAGAATACATAAGTAAAGGGGGGATGTTGCGTTCAGTTAGTAATTGTTCTGTTTTCCGTATTACTGTATGTCACAAGAGGGTGCTGTAAGGCTGTTTGATTCGACTTCAATTCCTATTCCAAGAGTCAAGAATGGATAGCGGATCCCAGGCAGCAGTTTTCCAGATTATCAATTTCAAAAACTTAAATATATGAGAGAAAAAAAGACTTTGTAAAATTTAGAAGTATATAATACTATGAATGACAAGGGGTCTTAATATTTTTCATTTAATTTTATTAACTCAATCTTTTGCTGGCAAGTATACCTTTTAAATTATATACATAACAGTACAACTGCATTATTTGTGTTTTGTATGCACACTTCATACAAAGTAAAAGGTTAGGGCGGCTACTTCATTAATAGTGTTTCTTATTGATACTTTACAATTCCGTTCTATTGCCCAACTCCCAGAGGACCATGCAGTTTTATTACAACATAGTAGTCTACGGAAATGTCAATACTAATCATACATTTGAGTGACATAACTAAATAGACATATGTTGACACACAGTCACAGATAAAAACAATTAAACTCCCTCTATGTGAAAATGACATGAGACACACGTCCTCAATGTTAAAATCTATGATTGTAAAAATGACCATCGTTGCCAATGTTACATCTCAGGTCTCAGATTACTTCGTTAAGTGTCAATTAAACTGAAAAAAAAAATCACAGAAAAAGGCACGCTTATTTGCCGACATTTAGTAAACGACAAGCTGATTAAGGAGGACTAAACCTGTACCTGGCTTTCCTGTCAGCTCCTTGGGGATGGCTAATCTTCAAATTTTATTACAAATACTACAACTTTATTTTGTGCCTTGCTTAAAGTAAAATATCTTCAGACTACTGAACACTGCGTTGATGGTGACATTTTTTAACTGATTCGCTTCTTTCGCCTCACTCTTCTCTATGTGACGGGTGGGCGTGGTTGATCTAGCCGGCTCCCGATTGGCGGGTATACGGTAGCTCCTGTGTCATGTGACTGGTAGTAGCGTAGGCAGCACCGCCATAGATTCGAAACCCTGTATGCCGATACGCGATGTTGGCGCGGTAATTGTGAAATAGAGGATTCATAGATATGACTTAGTGAACCGACTATTTTCGAAACTGCAACAACATGAGGAATGTTAAAACTAGAAAACAGGGAACCACATTTCGCAGGTAAAAAAATTTGCGGTACGGTCAAATAAGATACATAACATGTATACTAGCCTGTCACACTGATGGGATACTAGCATTAGTTTTTGTTGAGAATACTATGAGCAGTACTACATAAATTTGGGAGGGGGGCAGTAGTGGTGGGCTTGTTTATTTATTCTACATAATTGTAAGATATAAATGCGTTAATTAGTAAAGAAGTTATGGCCAAAAGATCTTTCCATCTACACCCTGACATGTTGCTTGTTTATGCCTAATTACCGCTCCAAGATGGTGGCGCTGCTGACACGTTGTGGAAAAGCGAGGTGAGGCATCTAGGCTTTGAAATTCATGAGCACCACGATGTACTTCGTTTAAATGGGAGGTTCACCCCAAAACTATAAAAAGATATTTTAGAGGGGCCTTAATGCTATCTATTCATCAAAGTTCTGCTGGGAGTTGTTCAGGTTTGGAAATATCAGCCGTAGAAATGTCGGGCTTCTATCGAAGTACACTACTCGTATCACTGCGCATTAGACACAAGCGCGAGCTCCCTGGCGATATCTGCTGCGCAGTGATATTATTGGTGTGTGGAGTTGGGTAGAAGGAAATAGTTCGTATATTAAACTGCTCGCGACGAAGTCTGTGGATTTTCTTAACCTGTTCCTGATTTCTGGTAAGAGATATAGCTGTTGAATTTTTCAAATACGTTGTTCTGGCGCTTTAAGTAGTGAAAGCAAAATTGAATCTTATTATATTGCTTATTCATTAATAAGTAGCTATAACATGTATACTGCCCAATGTTTTGATTTAATAAATATAAAAATTTCATAAAGATTTCAAAAATACTTCATACTTCAATACTTCAAATAGTTCATGATTTTCAGGAGCAGTACAGTGGTTAGCACTGTTGCCTCACACCTCTGGGTTCCAGGTTCGAGTCTCGGCATGGGTCACATGTGTGCTGAGTTTGCATGTTCTCCCCATGTCGTCGTGGGGTTTCCTCTGGGTACTTCGGTTTCCCCCCACATTCCAAAGACATGCTGAGGCTAATTGGACTTGCTAAATTGCCCGTAGGAGAGCATGTGTGAGTGAATGGTGTGTGAGTGTGCTCTGCGATAGGCTGGCCCCCCATCCTGGGTTGATTGATGGATGATTTTCAGGTCACACCGCCCCCTCAGAGCCCACCAATCAGTGACTGTCTCAGAGTGTGATGTAATACGCAATGTCCGCACCACCCACTTTTCAGTGAGCAGTAAAAACACACCAGCTTGTCTCAGCGGACAGCGGCTCTTATCAGATAAGGGGAAAAGGACGAGATATCAAAAGTAAAAATAAATATATCACATTTAGTTAACATCAAATGAAAATAGCCCTGCAATAATATATTGGATTCTAGGATATCACCTATTAAAAGGGTGAATCTATTCTAGCAGAAGATAAAAATCCAATTATGAACAGTGAAAATGGGCATAATAGGTCCCTATAAATCACAGGTTTCTCTCCATGGTGCTGAAAACCAGGATTGGCAGATTTCACATTACAGCGATTCCCCCACTATATCGCGGATTTTCCTCCGACGCCTCACAATTCTCTGCGTATCCCGTACATTGTTTGTGGTCCGATTGTTTTCGTTTTGTTCTAAGCCCTACGATGGAAGACGTTGACCATTCAGGAATAGGTAAAACTTCTGGATGTGCTTCGGGAAGGAAAGCGTTATGCGGACGGCGTTCGCCATTATGGCTTGAATGAATCAACAGTACGCTACATGAAGAAGGATGAAAAGAATGTGTAAGAGCCATATATGTTTTTATTTTTATATATTCCATTACATATATAGAGAGAAAGTTGCGTGTGTGTGTGTATATATATTACATATTATTATTTTATTATTATTATTATTATTATTTTTATGTCACTCATATCCTTAGCCCGACAAACAGATATATGTGTTGTTTTAATGAGTTTACATGTGTTTAAAGCATGTGGGAGGGGTATGTTAAGGCTTAAACCTAAAAAAAAATGTATATGGTCTTTCTGTATCGTGGATTTTCACCTATCGCTGATGGGTCTGGAACGCATCTTCCGCGATAGGCGGAGGATCAAATTTACATTTTTAACCTGATTTGACTTCAACCCTCTTATTTTGTTAACAGAGTGTGCGGGGGAATACAAAGGATTACAGTGGGTAATAGGTGATTTATATTGACCTTAATTGTCACCCAAGTGACTCTGGACAATAAGTTCAATAATGCTTCCCAAAAGCTTCTCTCTTTTTCACTAGTTACACTTCATTACACCAAAATCAAGGAAGAATCAAATGTACAAGCCCATTATACAAAATATAAGATGCAAACACATAAAAAATATTTTGTAAAAACATTAAAAACAGATTAATATATATTGTGCAATTTGAAACTTTACATTTAGACCTCACTTAGAAAATGCAGGTGATGACCAGCCAAACCAGCAGTTCCGTCTGGTTGTACAGAATACCTACTCAATTAAATTTTGAGGTCATGACTAAACTAAATTTCAGCTCTGCCTTTAACATCACCAGTTAGATGAAACTGATCATTGCAGTGGGAAATACAGTGAAGCCATGAAACATACTAGATGTAAATATATTAATTTTCACATACACTTGAGCTCAGTGAATTCAAGCGTGTCATACACTGTAAAAAAAAAAATCCACCAAAAAATGGAAAATGTACTGGCAGAAAATTACCAGCACATTTTCCGTTACGTTAATGGACTCTTCCTTCAATTTACAAATATTGTAAATTCAGTTTTCCACAGTTTCTTAAATGATAGTTTATTTTCTTTTTTAATTCTTCATTCTGCCAATGCAGATTTGTTTGTTTAATAAACGGTGTTGTTCATAAAAGTACAAGAAGTAATTTGAGAATATAGTGATTCACTACATTGATTATTTTTCATAACTCAATGGCCCATAAACATACAGTTATCCATCTGAAGCTGGATTTAAACCAGTAAACTTTGGATTACAAGCCCAAATACTTGAGCTACTGAGCCACACACTTACACTGACTCAGCTTAAGTTGCAGAGACACAGTGGACTTTCTGTTGGATGTCAGACAGAACGGCAAAGGACCCCTCACTAACAGGAACCTAAAACACACAAACACTTGGGAACACTTCAAATGCGTGATCTGACTCTGCAAGGAGAGAACATGTTCATGTGGAGTCTTGGCTTTTCACAATGTTTCATTCCTGCTTATAGCTAAGGTTTTTTTTAGCCGTCGTCACTCTAAGGTTGCCCATTAATGGTTTGGAATTGGGAATGTAAAGCTGTTTTGTTAGCATGTCTGCCTTACAATTCCTTTACTGTAAGTCGAGGCCTGCTGGAGCTCAATTCTGCTTCATGGCACTTGTATTTACTCTTTATTTTGTATTACATTATGTGTGAGACTAACCCCTTTCTCTACCTCTCCATTCCTCCTGTCGAGCTCCATACAGAACTAGTGGAGAAAAGGGGTGCTTGGAGGGGGGACGATATCTCTGGATGCCCACTTAAGAAATATCTGCGTTACCTTCCAATACACCTTCCAAACTTAAGTGGATTGAACATGGGTGCTGTTGAATTAATAAAAAAATGCACTGTATTAAAATTATTTTGTTTATATAACATAAAATTGAACTATAAACATGAAATTTAAATCTGTTTATATATTGACAAAATAATAATTCAGAATTTTGAACCCTCATTGAACAAAATTAAACCTAATATGGACAAATGGAAAGCATTGAAATTATCCTCATGGGGGGAAAGTTAATGTTACTAAAATGGTTGTGGTGCCTCAAGTTAATTATCTCTCTATGATGCTTCCATTTAATATTCCGGAAAGGATATTTGAACAGTACGAGAGTATAGTAAAAGATTTTTGTAGGGAAAGAAAAAACCTATAGGATTAAAATTACTTCGCCCAGAGACAAGGGAGGTCTAGGATTGCCAGATGTTAGATTATATAGCATGTCATTTGAAATAGCCAAACTCTACTATCACTGGAAGAATGTGAATTCTGATGTGGACTGGATAGCTATCGAGAGCAATTTGGCTTCACTATTTCAACCTCTGCACATTCTGTCACAATAGGGGGACAATATAAGAAACACAAACCCGATAATATCTTTTTTGAGGAATATATGGATCAAAATACATAAGAAGCTTAAAGTATCACATGACATGCAGCCATATTCCTCAATTTGGCACAATCCTGAAATACAAATAGGAAAAAGTATGGAAACAATGGCAAGAAGATGAATGGTCAAGAATACTTTCTAGAGTGGGGAAATATTATAGGGAAGTAAAAGGTACATTTATTCAGTATAAAATTATACACAGATAATACTGGACACTAGTTAGACTAAATAGAACTGGACTAATTAATACTGATCAGTGTTGGAATTTTATAAGGCAGGTGGGGGCTTATTTACACATGCTGTGGCAGTGCTGTCAGGTATATCCATTTTGGGGTAGAGTTCTTGGTCTCCTGGACAAATGGCTAGGCTTTACTTTACCCCACAAACCCGACTCTGTCTGCTAGGAGATAGAGCGGAATTGCCAAAGGGGAATAATAAACAGTTTAAGGCTGTGATGGTGGGACTCATAACTGCCATGAGGGTAATATTAAGGCATTTGAAATCCTCAATAATCCGCAATATATAGGAATGGACCGATGAGATGATTAAGGCAGCTTCATATGAAAAAATGTTGGACAGACTAAATGGGAAACAAGATATGATGAAAATGTGGGAACGTTTCTAGGGCCATGTTTTTGAAGGATAAATGGCTGGGAGGTTGAACTAGTGATTGGTCATATTGTTTTATAAATGTGAATGGCTGAAGTGCTGTAACTTTTTGGTTTGAAAAATAAGAAAAATTTGAATTACAAAATAAAATGCTCTTAGAAAGTAATTTCATGTAACTACTAGTCTTAAAATTAATTACATCCAACAGTACATTTTTTAGTGTAGGTAAGTAGATGGATCGATAAAATTAAATAATTATTACAAATCACAAATAACTATTACAGTCAAGGCCAAAAATATTGGCACCCCTGCACTTGTGTCAAAAACACACCCCTTCTCCTAGAAAATTGTTGCAATTACAGATGCTTTGGCATTGTCATTAATTTCTCTTGTTGGCACTTGAAGAAAACAAAAAGAGGAAGAAGGAAAAATTCCACGCAAAAGGGCACCTGCCCTTCTCATATTGTCTCAAAAACCCAAAGCCAGTCAGAGTGGTCTGGGGGTGGTTGTACACCCAAATAGGCCATTTGATCCATGTTGATCTTAGTCTTTCTCATGATGGTGGGTAAATCTGGGGTGGCTCTTGTGGTCCTCATATGAGGTCTTTGGTGTACATTAAGTGAAGCAGATACAGGCCACCCATTGTGTACCTCTGTGCCATTTAAATGGGCTTGCAATCTGAAGAGGTCTGAGGGCACAGTGATTTAACACTGGTCCACTTTTTCTTATGGCCTTGAGCCAGGTCATGACAATATCTTGTGTAGCACTAATGACGTAATGGCATCTGCTCATGTTATCTCATAACTTGAAGCTGTTAGTGCAGCACAACCCACACGGCACCAACAAGACATTGAGAACAATCCCAGCAGCCCTCGGCTCTCTTACCCAATGCTGTTATAAGCGGACCAAACTTCTTTAAATTTCGCTTCCACAGTGGCTTTTGAAAAAAATAAGCAAATCACGCAATGCTATTGAAATTATTAAAACATAGAGATTAACAGTCAGATATGTTTTATGATTTTAAATGAGGAAGTGATATATTGGATATAACATGAATGTATTTCTTATTTCTTTTTTTTTGGGTTTTCTGTGGTGAGAAATGAAAGCTACAGGCATGTAAATATTGCTTCCTGTAGTAACTTGTAAAATTTTCCTCATTGTTAACAGTCACATTACATGTGAAGGTGTCAGTCAGTGGAAACACATACTGAGATACGTTGGACAGCTGTCCTGTCTTAATGCCCTTCATCTTAATTTGACAGAAGATAACAATCATTCCAGAGAATAAAAGTCAGTATCTCTTATGGAAATTTCAAAGATTAGGCCTATTTGCCCTTTTTCATAAGCACCGATTCTAATGCTGTTACTACACCTGCATTGCAAACATACATGTAAGATTCTATATATATGAGTATCGTGAAGAGGTCAGTGAAACAAGAGTTAAACCCGTATTGGGTCTCTCTCACACAGCCGCTCTGACTTGAGAAGGTGTCAGTCAGTGGAATCAGACAGTGAGATACTTTGGTCAGTCGTCCTATTCGTTCAGCACCAGCCCATCAAGCAGAGGTTTCAGCACCACGGACAGTGACCTGTGTTAAACTGGCCTCAGGTTCCTACATTGGCTCTGTGGAATTTTCTGTAAATAATTAAATGCCTCCAACCCCCTACATGCGGAAATGTTTCCCCTCCCCCAGACCGTTTCATGTTGTATCCTCAGTATCTGTGTATTTGATACAATACGGCTGTATGAGATGTCAGTCAGTTTACTGCTGTATATATTAATCCTCAGTGGAACATTTGCTGCTCTATTGATGTGTCGCTGATGCTCCCTGTTTCCTAAGTCTAGTTTTCTCAGATGAAGCAGTTCACCCCTTAAGTTAGAAGACGTTTCCTGTTAATTGCTCTTGTTTGAACAGGGGTTCCCCGCATACAGAGGAGAAAAGCCCCCACTTACAAATCAGCATCCATTTTCTGCGAGTGACGTCCCTGCACAGGATCACCAGATGTTTTTCGTTAGCTCATCTCTTATCTTGCTGCCTCCCAAGGTCCCTGGTACAGAGCCCTCCAGTCCTGGTGGCAGCTTGGCTGCACAGGCTCCGGAACAAAAGCCCCGACCTGAGAAAAGGCTGAGATGCCATTACTGTACAAAGGTCTGCGAGACGACCAGGCTTTGTGCTACTTGTATATGTTATGTCAGCAAACCACACACATGTACATGTACAACACTAGTGCAGAGCATTTGCAATGTTTTTGATTGGTTATTGTTCAGTGTTCATTCATAGTTGGATTTTTGTGTTATTTGATTATTGTTTGATTTACTGATGTTTGTATTTTGCTGTTTTACCAGATTACAATCTGATTTTGCTGTTCTAATATGTAATTTGAATTGTTGTATCATCTTGTTTTCTTACTTTAACATTTGTATTGTTAAAACAAAGAAATGGATTGTTTACTTGTGTCTTTTATTCTACATCATAGATAATGCGAACCTTCATGTAAGTAAGAGGTAATATTTTGCTCAGTATCAGTTCAAGTTCAAATACTTCAGGTTTTTTATTTGACAAAACACATAAAATAGTCGTGCAAAGTCAGTGATTTATTTTTAAAACTATTGCACTGTGATATATTTAACATCATATTTTCAGTTCTGCCAAATCTCATATTGACATCTTAGTGGTTTTCCAATGGCTTGTGGTGTCACATGGTGGTCGAAAATGATATTACAGGCTTTTGTTGAAATTACCTTAAAAATTCATCTGGAATGTATCAATTTATGTTGTAATTAATGATGCAAATTAACACAGATGGGGCCATTTTGACCCAAAACAGCTAGTTGGAGGGTAGCAATCCTCCAGATTGCAAAGGTCAAGGTACTAAAACCTGGAAAAGTGCAAAGGACTGGAGCAAAAGAATAACAGTGAAAGCTGTCAGAAACAGGCAGGAAACTCTGCATGGATGTTTTTGAAGAGGTAGATGGTCCAGTTGGCTGTATTAGTCAGTCTGCTGAGAAACATAGCGCCAACAAGCCCATGGCCTCTTTTCATGTAAAACTTCGTACAGGAGGCTGTTTGAGCAGTTTAGTGCCTTTGTTAGCCTCGGCTCCTGTAAATCATATAAGCACACCCACCACACCCCCAGGAGCATTCCGCGTGCCCCCACCTGCCAACCTGCCTGTCACCCCCAACCCACAGACCGTCTGTAGTTCTGAAATTTATCCACATGGCTGCTGACCAAGTCTAAGGTAAAATTCTATGAATGAAATTTTCAGTAAGATACAATTTTTTCCTCTAATCTGGTGCAGAATTATTGGCGTCGGTCCTAACTCTGTCTTGAATATGTACCCAGCAGGCACCTAGGACTCGTATCAGTCACGGGAGATCGCGGGCAGAGCGGCGATCGTGAGGGCAAGCGGGGAATCAGGAAGCAGGCAGGCCGGATTCGGGACGAACGGGGTTTATTTTCAGGAAATCAGGGGCAGGGAACACAGGACGGCAACAGACATCAATGACGGACGAAGGACTCAGGTAAGATACGGACTGAAATACACAGGACTTATTGAAAATAATCAGACACAGCTGGGTACAATCGGGAAAGAACACGTGGGTAATCCGGGGGCGTGGCACACACGAGGAGCCGACGAGCAGGGCATGACAGTATCTCCCTCTGAGAATCTTTTCTAAGGCGCTCAGCAGCAGAAATTCTCCATCCTAGATGAGCCTACAAAGTTCTGTAGAAGTTAAATATACTTTAGTCAAATGAGAGACTAACCTGCTGTCAGGCAGGGGAAGCTTGAACAAGGCCTTCATTCATGACAGCTCCACTTGGCTTTTTGACGAGTCCCCATTTAGATGCAGCACCTCAGAGACTGAAGAGCAGGATGAAGGCTGTAAGTGCAGTTTGCTGTGGATTGTGTCTGTGTTTAAATCTAATAAAGGATGAGACAATTTACTTAAAGCATGATACAGTTCATATTGCTCTTCAGGCTTCGTGATAAAATATAAAAATTATGGAGTACAAAGTTGTACATGCAAAGAAAACAATGCAGAGCGGCAGGGCGCCTGGCCCAGAGGGTCTTCACATAGAATTCTACAAAGGCTATTTTCAAATATCATATATATGATTTATTAAATTTAGATTTCAGTTTGCAGTCAATTCAATTTCCACGTTTCTCAATTTTCACGTTGCCTTTTTAAACGCAATTATGTGAATTTTAAGTAAAAATATGGAATAAAATTATATCGTAATAATTATTAATATCATTTCATATGAAAAAAAACTTTACTATTGTACAATATTGCCCAGCCCTAGGCTAATTTCAAAATTGATTTACATACAATTCTTTTACATATTGTCTGTCTGTCATTATACCTTGCAAATTAATCAGGATAAAACATATAAAACGATAAACAATAAAAACTATACGATTAGGAAGCAATCAGTCCCGTGTACATGATCAGCCAGAAAATACTTGCATTTATCTAAACTTTTATAAACTTTAAACTGCCTTTACTTGCTGGCCTGTGGGCCACCAGACAAACTTGAAGGCCTTACAGGATAGGATAGGATGCACATTCTTTATTGTCCATTAAATCCCTCTACCAAGTGTCAATAGGCTCCAAACAACCAAATGTAATTAAAGAAAATTTAAAAAAAGGGAAAAACATACAGAAATAACCCAAAATAAAAAAATAATAAATAAATAAAGACTAACCAAAGTAACTTAACTGTCCCCTCAGTTGCTGGGATTTAGTCCATCACCCTGACTAAACTGTATAATGAGCAGATGGGACTGTCAGTATATGGTTAGATCGTGTTTAATACAACAACGGAATACTGCATACAAGGCACAAAAGCAATGTGGGGAATAGAGCATTAAGGGAACAGTAGTCCTATTATTACACCTCCTTCTTTTAGCTTAAGTCAAATGTGCTGTGTACCTTTTGACATTAATTTCTACTACTGCTATCAACAACCTCCTTCTCTCTTTCTGTCTCTCTTCTACTGAACTTCCCTCTTTGTTCACAAGTCCATTCTGTCAGGTGGTTTTCCAGTCAACTTGACCTAGTAACAGTCCCTGTAGGCCAAAGATGAACTTTACAGTCTCTACAACATATGGTCTAGGAGTATCTGCAGGTCTGACGACTCCCAGCAGTCCCTTCTGTGCTAATCCAAACTGTCTGACCAGATGTCAGTTCTGCGAGAGGTCTGGAGCGGAGTCTGCGGTTGTAGTGTTTTGCCTGCTGATGCCTTCTCTCCTCATCCTGCTTGCGAAAAACTTGCAGATCTGGCCATTTAGGACCCAGCTGTCCACCATCTGGCTAATCTGTGCTGTGATACCGGGCCACCATACTGACAGTGTAGCTCTGGCTCGGCATTTTGTAATTCCCTGATAGTCTTCATGCAGACGCTGAAGAACATCCGCTCTCAAGGGGGGAGGTATCACAAGTCCTTCTCCCTTCATGAGAAGGTCGTGAACAAGGTGAAAATCCATTGTGCGCTGCCAGTATGGTTTAATGTCTGGATCTAACTTACATCTCTCTGGCCATTCTGTGAAACAGTGGTTTGTCACTTGTCTGCATACATCATCTTCTTTCTGCGCTGTCTTTATCTCCTCCAGCCTTTTGTCTCCACGTCTTTCTCTAGCTGAAGATGCCGTTCAATCAAAATGAATATTTTACTCACTTATCTTTTGGTCTTTTATGATTCCATGTGTACCACCTCCAAATTATTTTGAAGATTTGAATTTCATTGTATCCAAATTAATTTGGAACGGCAGACAACCCAGGAAATGCTTCTCAGTTTTACAGCGCACCAAATCAGACGGTGGCCTCGCCCTCCCTGATTTTAAGCTCTAGCATTGGGCATTTCAAATTAGGGCTATGCGCACTTGGACAGACGCAGGCAGTGTAGTGTCGTGGAGAGGTATTGAATCGGCTATAGTGCATCCCCACGGACTCCAGGACTTACCTTTCCCAGGGGTAGGTCTTCGTAAATCACGACACAAACTTGGTTGTATCTTTTCATCCACCTTAGCTGCATGGTACAACGCCGAAAAAGTAATAGGTCAACAATCTCCTTTATGGAACAATTTCCACTTTCTGTCAGACTATAAAGCTTTTGTTTGTCCCCCCTGGTCATCCAAGGGGGTTTTCACATTTTATAATACGTTTGATGCGAATGTTGTGCGCACATTCCAGGACAAGAATACAGTCTGCCTGGCTTCTCATTTTTCTTCGACCTCAGGCTACGATCCACAATGAAGACCTGTGCTGTGCCATGGAATTCTGTCTTAGATGATCACCCAATGTTTAGCTGGATCGATCCTGTCGAGGCATCTAAAGGCACAGTCACAATCATTTACAACAATTTACTCCTTAATGTTCATAAGCCTTTGAAGATTCTGTCAAAATGGGATTTAGAACTTTCTAGGTTAGGATTCCACCCGGTTTGGGAAACAGTGCGGTCGAATCTTTGCCTTACTTCCAAAAACCTTAGTTATGTACGTATTCACTTTAAAACTATCCATCGTTTCTATTGTAACCCTACAAACGGTATCTCATCAAACCTGCTCCCCATCCATACTGCAGCATTTGCAACACTGACACTACCGGTACGTTTCTACATGTTCTGGGACTGTCCAGTGACCCAACATTTATGGAAGCTTGTCACTCGTGTGTAATGTGATCTTACTGGACTATACTTTGACATGGAGCCTTGCTTACTATTGCTTAACGATGACTTGATGTACCAGTTCTCATTACGTGATAAAAAACTGTTAAAGGCAGGCTTTACAGCTGCTAAGAAAACCACACTACAGCGATGGATACACCTTGATACAAACCTGAAGCAATTCTGGATTGTCTCATTCCATTACATTGTCTATTTAGAGTATACCACTGCAAAGATTAACAAGGCAAAGCAATCACTGTAAATACCTGGAGGAATATGGCTGCTGCTCTTAAAGAGCTTCTTTGAAGTTTATATGAGTCTAATTTATATGAGTTTGCTGCCAACATGTCAAGTGTGAAAAGTTGTTCTGTGTTTCCTTTTCTTTTTTTCTTTTCTTTTTTCTCCTTTCTCTTGCTGCTTTTTTGTCATTTATTCTTGTGGTATCTCTGTCCTGTATGTGCCTTCTGATAAATTGACGGAATGACAATAAAATTATAATCACAAAAAAAACAGCCTCAACTACAACATTATACATTTTTGCTGTACACAGTATCTTGTCACGGTTGATCAAAACATGATTCACCCCTGTACTCCCATAAAGTGTCCTGTAGGGCCTGGATTGGGTCCACAGCTCTAGCTAGATCAAGGGAAGGTGCTTGAAGCATGTCTGACAGATATTTGGCTTCCCCAAGAATCTTCCTAAGAACTGCTAGAATTCCAATAAAGGTAAGGTCTACTTGTGAAAGCAGGCCCCGTGCATCCACTGATCTCTCCGCACTGCTCTCTCCATCTATCTCATGTAGTACACGCAATACAGCTGGCAGTCTGTCCATCAGATTTTTACATGCATAGTACCTGCATGCCCCTCTGGTATCACTGACTTTCTGTAGCTCTCTTGGTGCATCCTGATACATGTCTTGTTGAACTGACAACCATTTCTGGTGAACATAAGACCCTGACATGTACCAATGAAAAAAAACATGAGTTCCATGTGCGATCTTTTCAGGTATCGTGATTTTGTTGAATTGATAGATTAATTGTTGTGGCCAGCGTGCGTATATAAGATCCGGTTGTAGTTGCGTATGGGACCACCCTGTAACCGGAGACGTGACTCTCCATGTGCCAGTATCTCCTTTTTGGGTCACCCCGTTCAACAGCAGGGCCATATTTAATCTCCTCCTTAGCTTCCGCTTCTAAATGGTCAAAAAGAAAAAATGCTTTATCAGCAGACGACAGAAGCCGGGCCCGCATACAAACTCGCACCTCTTCCTCCCACTCCTCAAAGCTCACACCAGACCTGCCCCCAAACATTGGACACTTCCGGTCTCTAGAAATAAAAGTAAAACGTTCAGTATAGACACGAGGCTCGACCGAAACAGGTGGAGGTGCGGGGGAGGATTGGGTGGCAGTAGAGGGACCTGGAACTTCTGCTCGTTCCTGGTGCAAACGATCATTATCAGGCTGGAGCTGCCCCAACAAATTCCTGAGCTGCTGCACTTCGTCGTCCATAATGACAATAGGACAATAAAACTAGACGGCACAAACGAAGCCCGGCAAACAAAATTTACTCAAGATAGTAGCGGCTCCTGGGAAACTAATGCTGCTGTTTTGCTTTGCCTTTCCACTATGACAAATTAAACACCAAAAAATAAAAAACCAAAAAAAAATCTCACCTAACCTCCTCAGGGAGCGATCAGGGAGTCACATCTGCACCATGTACTGGTGAAATCCTGCCGACTACGCCCACTCCGATATAAAAGCACACAAATTCATAATCACCGCCTGGGGGACGTGAAGACCATGAACACTGCCTTTATTATTCTGCGTTCAGTTAACACTCCAAAGGAAAAACCAAACAGCAAAGCAATTACTTTAAAAATTACCCACAAATGGTACAAATCAGATCATGTTAGAATAACACTCCAATCACACAAAGAAACCCAAACCCGGCAGCTATTACCTTGGGGTGGGGGGGGGACACACTGTCAGAAGGTACTCCACAGGGTCACCACATCACATGGCGTAGATACACACACCAGGGGGGTGGGCTAAGAAGGCAGAGCGACCACACAGCGCTATATCGCCAGGACCTACCCCCCCCCCAAACCAGATCCTCACCACCCAACACCAAGCCTCCCCAACGGCGCCCCACGGTTTACGTACAACAAACTAAACAAAACACATAAATACTTAATACTAATTAAACAGGAAACCCTAAAACAAAATAAACGAAACAAAAGCAGAAAACAGCAGCAATTGTAGTGGCTCAGTATCCCGCCGGCTGCCTGGCTCACGCCGGTCCGGGACACTCCACCAAATCGCCATCCACTGACTGATTACAAGCGGTATTAAAAGGGAACCTTAAAACGGGAACAACTGCAAGTGGCTAGGTTACCAAGCCCTCGCAAACTGCAGTGATGGAGATGCCCACAACTAGGCTAATTTAGTGAGGAACCTTCCTCAAAGGTACAACGGCGAACACCCGCCTGCTTCAGATCACAAGCCCATGTTCTGAATCACTATTCTACCAACACACAGGTAGAAGATGAAGAACTCTCCTCAAAGTAGTGCTGTCAGTTGGACCTTGTAACATGAATAATCGTAGTGGAGAGTTACAATTATTATTTTAATTTGAAGACGTGAGATTTTTATTGGGGGAGGGTCCCACCTTCAGAAACAGCCAGTGAGACTCGTTTACCTCAAACCTTCTGACCATGTGAGTCTCATTAATGAAACCGTATCTTAAGCCCAGCCGGAGCCCACCTCCCCAAGGGTACACTCTACTTTCCCAGAAAATGCCAAGATGGATTCAAATTCAACTCCCAAACCTACTGTCAGTTTTTAGAAGACACTTTCTTCAAGCAGCGGTACAGGATAAAGTCAGCATCTTTCAGGAGGACCATGATTTTTATGCAGGACAATGCTCCATCGCATGCATTGAAGTACTCCACTGCATGGCTAGCCAGTAAAGGCCTTAAGGATGACAGAATAATGACATAATCACCTGACATAATCCCTATTGAGAACTTGTGGGCCCTGCTTATATGGGAGATTTACAGTGAAGGAAAGCAGTACAGCTCTCTGAACAGTGTCTGGGAGGCTGTGGTTGCTGCTGCACAAAAAGTTAATCGTCAACAGAACAAGAAAATACCAGATTCCATGAATGGAGGACTTATTGCTGTTCAGCAGCCGGACTGCTTGGGGGAAGAAGCTATTGCAGTCGTGCAGACCTGCTCCTGATGCAGCAGAATCTTCTTCCGGATGGAAGAGGGGTAGTAGACAGTTCGTGGGTTGGATGGTACCGGTCAGTCACAATGCTGGTGGCCTTACGGATGCAGTGGGAAGTGTAAGTGTCCTGCAGGCTGGGGAGAGAGCTGCCGATGATGCACTCAGCGGTCTGCACAGTCTTCTGAAGGGTCCGGACCGCTGAGCGCGTCATCAGAAGCTCTCCAGCCTGCAGGACACTCGCACTTCCCACTACATCCGTAAGGAGGTGGCTATATTGCTCACTAATTGATATTTCATGTC